>NC_080752.1:29087074-29462074 GCF_020826845.1 Diceros bicornis minor
CCTTTGTACTCACTCCCCTTGTAAGTGTGCACACAGTGTCCTCATATCACTGCTGTTTAGCAGTGGGTATGTGCACGAGTCAGTTGAGAGCCTCTACATGCATGCTTTTAAATCTGCCTAAGAATGATCCATGCACAAGACATTTTAAAGCTTTGTTTGGGTGGGCTCTGTTAACATGTCCCTCAACAATGAGTGTTTGTTTCATGCTTCCTGTGCACTAGGCACTGGGGAAACAGGGAATAAGACATAGGCCCTGCCTTCCAGAAGCTCGCAGCTTTACAGAAAATAAAGAGAATTATAGTCTGAGTGGGATAAGGGGCTTGCTGGATCCTGGAGGGTTCCTAGTGCAGTTTAGGCAGGATGGGCAGAGACAGGCAGCTAGGGCGGGCCTCCTGCGGCAGTGGTGTCCACCCCACCATCTGAAGAATAGCCCTGTGGGGCGGCAGTGAAGGTGCTTCAGGCAGAGAACCATATGTGCAGAAAATCCGGGGGCAAGAAAGCATTGTTCAAGTGTGGTCGGAATGGACGGCATGGGTATGTGCTGGAGAAGGAGGGAATTATAGAAAGATAACGCTGGGGAAACGAGTGGGGGCCACATCCTTAAAAGCCCTGGGAAGGAATTTGGAGTTTGGACTTGGGCTTTATTTTGAGGGCAGTGGAGAGCCATTAGAATAGTTTTTTGGGGTGGGGGTAGGGGATACTTTTCCCCCAGGGGACGTTAGTTGTCACAGCTTAGGTGGGGTGCTACTGCAATCTAGTGGGTAAAGGCCGAGGGTGCTGCTAAGCACATTCTACAGCGCATAGGACAGATCCCACAACAGAATCATCTGGCCTGAAAAGTCAGTAGTGCCGATGCTGAGCAACCCTGCATTATAGAGTGTTTTCAGCAGGGAAGGGGCATGGTTGGATTTGTGTTAGAAAGGTCCCTCCAGCTAGGGAGGGAGAACGGCCTCTGAGAGACCTGTTGAGACTCACTGGAGCAGGAGGGCGGGCTGGCCTTCAGCCCCAAGGAGGGGTCTCTGACGTGTGACCAGTGTAGACACTCTCAGGCCCCAGGGTTCCGTTTGTATCCAGGAACTTTATGGAAACTTATCATCATGGGGTAGGAGCTTCCAGGCCTGAGGCCTTTTATTGGTCATTGTGTAGTCTATTCAATGTTTAGAAATATAGAAATAATGGAATCATTCACCATTGGGAGACTAGAGCAATAAGAAAGCTTATGATAAGCTCACCACCCTGTCAGAATGTTGGTGAGGTTTCCTTTAGTACTTTCTTAAAGCATATTTGTACCGTAATTGTAATTATACTTTACACGTAATTTTGTCCTGCTTTCCACTTAAGCCCTTCCCCGTTATCTTGCCTTCACAACTGTTTTAATCTAGTGTATGTACCATAGTTTATCTCTTCCTGTTTTTAGATGTTTGTTTTGATTATATTGCAGTTATATTTTCCTCCATGATGAACATCTTCCTCCATATGGCTCTTTCCAAAATTAGGTCAGAGGCTGTGAACATGTTTTTATGGCTCTTGGTACAAAGGCGCATAATGATCTGTGGCCCCATCAGGTGTCCCAGCTACCGGACCCAGCCTCACAGAACAGGGAGGACACATTTCACCTGCCGTATAACGTCTCTGTGTTCAGGGGTCATTCTGTGCCTTGGTACCATGGCCAGGCTCATCAGCGTGCATTATAACGGCCTCTCGTTGGTCTCCTTTACACAGAGTGCGAGGCTCCAAGCAGATGAACACACTCCAGTGCGCTCGCTATGTTTACCAGACAGAAGGCATCCGTGGCTTCTATAGGGGGTTAACTGCCTCATATGCTGGAATTTCAGAAACTATCATCTGTTTCGCTATTTATGAAAGTTTAAAGAAGTATCTGAAAGAAGCTCCATTAGCCTCTTCTACAAGTGGGACTGAGAAAAATTCCACAAATTTTTTTGGACTTATGGCAGCTGCTGCTATTTCTAAGGGATGTGCTTCCTGTATTGCTTATCCACACGGTACGTTTTGCTTTTTCTTTCAGAGCAGTAAAACAGCTGTCAGGGTTGTGTCATTCGTTTCTCAGTATATCTCGGCCTCTGTAGCTCACACTGAAATGCAGATACCTGCAGGGAGTAAGGTGGCCGATAGCAGTGAAACTGGCTTCCCCTGCGTGTGTGTAGGTTATGAGAGTGGCGGGAACTCGGCTCTGCTCACATCCTGCTGATTGTGGCCAAAACTTGATGTGCAGAATGTGGGCCCTGTGTTTTGGAACTTCGGATGTTTTCAAAGAAGCCAGAGATCTGGATTTTATTTAAAATTCCTCAATTTAAAAAAATGATGTGGGAGCCAAACTTTTAAAAAAATCTCTCAGCTCCAACTTTGAATGGAGTGCTGAGCAAGGCTGCTTTGGGTAAGATTCTTTTTTAAGGAATTACAGACCTAATGTCCTATTTTTTTTTTTAATTTTATTTATTTTTTTTTCCCCCAAAGCCCCAGTAGATAGTTGTGTGTCATAGCTGCACATCCTTCTAGTTGCTGCATGTGGGACGCGGCCTCAGCATGGCCGGAGAAGTGGTGCGTCGGTGCGCACCCAGGATCCGAACCCCGGGCCGTCAGCAGCGGAGCGCGCACACTTAACCGCTAAGCCACGGGGCTGGCCCCTAATGTCCTATTGACCTACTTAAAAAAGAAATAGGTCAGTTTATTGTGCCATGAAAAATAGGTTTTGTTTTCAAAAGTCTACTGTGCTGTCAGCTATCATGAATGCACGTGGTCAGCTCAGTAACAGGTAATTGAGTCCCATCGTGTGCTGGGGCATGAGCGCCCTACAGGGCTCATGGAGAAGAGGTGAGGATGCTCCCGTGGTAGGAGACAGAAGCTTGAGGTCTGCGTGACAGGCAGCGACAAGCGTTGAGGTGAGGGAGGGCCAGGTGGGCTAAGGTTTGGAATTGGAGGAGGCAGCTTTAAGGTGGACAGAGTGGAGAAGGATTCTAGTAGGAGGAGAAAGTTGGGGAGTACCTGAAAAGAAAGTCTGTTGAAGATATTGCCATGCTAATACAAATTGCACCTTCAGGGACACTATAGTGTTTGCTTAATTGGGAATAAAAGACCATAAACTATCTTAGTATTAAGTCCCATTCAAACTGAGCTTTTTTTATCCCTTAAGAGTTATTTTGTACTCTTGTATGTATATGTAAATGTCCCTGAGTGACCATTTCCCAGAGTTAGAAAAAGTTCTTTAAAAAATCCTAACTCTTCGCACCCTCCGCTGCAGCGGCCTGGGGTTCGCCAGTTCGGATCCCGGGCGTGCACCAACGCACTGCTTGTCAAGCCATGCTGTGGTGGCGGCCCATATAAAGTGGAGGAAGATGGGCATGGATGTTAGCCCAGGGCCAGTCTTCCTCAGCAAAAAAAGAGGAGGATTGGCAGATGTTAGCACAGGGCTGATCTCCTCACAAAAAAAAAAAAAAAAAAATCGTAACTCTTCATTGTGTCTGTGTGACTGTCCTGTCCAAATACAGCTGAGATGGCAGAGAGCCAGAACTGTACATTGACAATTATAAAGCTATGGGCTTTGAATTCTCTCCTTGTATTGCCTGGTAATACAGTTAATTTGTAGCGTTAAGTATGTGTTTCTCTCTGCAGAAGTCATAAGGACGCGGCTCCGGGAGGAGGGCACCAAGTACAAGTCTTTTGTCCAGACCGCTCGGCTGGTCTTCCGGGAAGAAGGTTACCTTGCCTTTTATAGAGGACTCTTTGCCCAGCTCATCCGGCAGATACCCAACACTGCCATTGTGTTGTCTACCTATGAGTTAATTGTGTACCTATTAGAAGACCATACTCAGTAACAGGCCAGAAAATTGTGCTCTAGAATAAAACTGAGAAACTCTAGAGAATTTTTTTTCCATTGATGTTTAGAATGTTTGAGACTGAAACAGGAGAGGCCATAAAATATCTGGTTCATATCACCTGTTGGATATTTCCTTTTGGATTCATGTTTCCTGGAAGGTTTAAATTCATTAACGTTAATAGTTAATTAAAACTTTTGTTTTTTTAACTTAAGGGGATTCAGGATTAAGCAGCAGCTAAATTAAATCATGCTATTTAATTTAAGTGTGGATTTGGTTTGTGTACTCCTTTATGTTCACTCTGCTGTAAACTCTAGTTTACTAAGGACTTTAGTGAAACATAACCCTAGAAATGCAGGAAAAAACTATAAAGTGAAAGTACAGCTTGTTTCCTAATCTGACCCTGCTCTGCTGGACAGGTAAGAAGTGTCATATTTTGGTGGCACTGGGTGGATCAGGACAGACTTCCCAGCTATTTTTCTCCTTTCTACATTTCCAAGTCTCATACAGATGGATCATTTAAGCTTTCAGGCTGGTGAGTTAAAAAAATAAGTACAACTTCCTGGCACTAAATATTTTGAACTGTAAACATTTTCATGAAGTTATCCTCTATCCCCAGTTTGAACCAAAGGCAAGAATTTTAAAGAGCTGTTTACCAGTTGCCTTGCTCCTGGATGTATTTCCAGAAGTTAAGCCCCATTCAAGACCAGGTCCCTTGTAAGTGTGAGAGCACAGCCCCCAAGGTGGCTGTGACTGTGGGATGTGGTGAGTAATGGGCATCCGCTCTCAGGTCTATAACCCTGTTTTTGGGTCTCAACTACTGGAGAAGGGTAGCATGACAGCAGGCTGGTTGCCTGCCCCTGGAGAGTTCACTCTTACTCTAATAGGGGGCATTGGTGTTGTTGAAATACCCTAGTTCAAAGGGTATTGGAACCCTTTTGAAAAACAATCCTAGAAATGAGTAATTACCAGAATTTTAACCCCCCTCCCCTCATTTTTAAAGGAAACTTAATAATTAAGAGACAAAACGATAAGACAGAAGACAAGGAAGATCGATAGTCTTCCATTAGCTCTTTCACTGGAATTTGCATATATTGTACATTAAGATTATTTTTTAATCTGCATATCTGGAAAGATAATTGACTCTAAAAAATGATGCATTGTAATTTCAGATTCAGTGGCAGATACTCTGATAGGGATGAGAGGAGGATATTTTCAAATTGTATTTGAGTTTTAATTTTTCTCACCTTTAGTCATAAGGAGGTTGTTATGTCATTAGTTGGTGTTCTTGCGTTCTCTAGTGTAATTTGCCTCAACTGTCAACAACTATGTAGAAGTCAAAATAAATGACTTTAGTCAAGCTTCAGGGCTTCTAAAATGCATGGCAGTAAAGAGGTTTCTGTTCCAGAAGCTCATTGGCACTTCGCAACATCTTCCTGTTTTAATATTTATATTAAAACCCGAATTTTTCCTCAAGATTTTATCTAATGAAGCTTAACAATTAGGTTGCTTTAATATTCACTAATTGGGTATGAGAATTATTTGGAAATAATTTTCACTTATATATTCTTGAATTAATAAATTTGATGTTGACCTAGTATAATTTAGTTCTCCACTTGCTTCTCCTGCACCAAGGCGTTGAAAAAACTGAGCACCAAAAGCAGGAAGAGAACAAGTGGGGAAAAAAGTGATGCTTCCTCTCTGAAGCGCCTGGTTGGACTTGAAAATGGGAAACATCGCTGTTGGAGCTGTGAATGGAGAAATCCCATGATTTATTTCCTTCTTCTCCACGATCTTAGTCACTTGGGTTTTGTTATTTTTAAGTAGTCATATATATATGACTTTAAAAGCCCTCATTGCTTACCCATTGTGTGCCAAGGACTGTGCAAGGTGTTAGATATTTTCTCATTTAAATTAATTCTGACAACCTTGTGAGGCCAGTATCACCATCAGCCACGTTACAAATAAGAGAGGCTCAGGTGCCAGCCCCATGGCTTAGTGGTTAAGTGCGCGCGCTCCCAGGCGCACACCGACGCACCGCTTGTTGGGCCATGTGGAGGCCGTGTCCCACATACAGCAACTAGAAGGGTGTGCGACTATGACATACAACTATCTACTGGGGCTTTGGGGAGAAAAAGGGAAAAAAAGGAGGAGGATTGGCGATAGATGTTAGCTCAGGGCCTGTCTTTCTCAACAAAAAGAGGAGGATTGGCATGGATGTTAGCTCAGGGCTGATCTTCCTCACAATAAATAAATAAATAATAAATAATAAATAAAGAGAGGCTCAGAGTCTTACACAATTGGCTTGAGGTCTCGGAGATAGTAAGTAGTAAACTGACCAAGAGTGGGTTTGTACTGCTTGTTGAGTAGGTGAATATAAGGTAGAGGGACATCTGAGCCCGTGGAATGATCTCACTCTGAAGCCACAGTCCAGCAAACCATTCCATTCTGTTCACTTGAGGATTATGATTCCATGGTCGTTCACTGGTGAAGGTGGGCTTATACTAGAAATGCCCAGGACAGAATTGTTGGCTGCCTTCTTTGTCCACGTAGATCATGGGCCCTTCCTTTGAGTGGGGCATTATGCAGACGCTGAATCTTCTTGGAAAGAGAATTGTACTTAGATACAATGCCATGTGCTTCCCACCCCCCCACCCCCCCGAGGAAGAGTCGCCCAGAGCTAACATCTGTTGCCAGTCTTCCTCTTTTTACTTGAGGAACATTTGTCCTGAGCTAACATCCGTGCCAACCTTCCTGTTTTGTATGGGTCGCTGCCACAGCACGGCTGCCTACAAGTGGTATAGGTCTGCGCCCCAGAACAGAACCCTGGCCACCAAAGCAGAGCACGTGGAACTTAACCACTAGGCCATGGGGTTGGCCCCAGTGCCACACTCTTTGAAGGAAGATTCATGGCTGTTCATCATTTGTGGTGAAAGCAGCAAAATGCAAAGGAAGGGCCTTTGCTCTGACATCCACTCCAAGAAAGAGGAGCTTCCAGTGCAGACTGTAGTCACTCCCTAGGTTCCTGCCCTGCTCCTCTCTCTGCCGTTCCTGTTGAATGTGCATGACTAGAGTGTGGGACAGGTAAACTAGCAGCAGCATACCCATCAAATAACCCATCACTATCATGACAATGAGAACTCGACGAGGACCTCACAAAACACTGGAAATGTGGGGTCGGCCTGCCCCCTGGCCTGGCAGTTAAGTTCCACAAGCCCCACTTTGGCTGCCCAGGTTCTGTTCCCCGGCACAGACCACACCACTTGTCAGCTGTGCCATGGTGGCAACCCACATACCAAACAGAGGAAGACTGGCACAGATGTTAGCTGAGGGCCAATCTACCTCAGCAAAAATAAAACACAAAAATGAACACTGGGAACGTGGGAACACTGAAACATTTTGTGATACAAATATTTCTGACAATTTTTTTTTGTTATAAAAGTAGCTTAGCTCAAACCAGTAATACTAAAACACTTGCATAAAGTGAATCTTCTCTAAATCCACCTTCTGAGGTAAGTTTGCAGTTCGGTGTTAACCATCCTCCACTTCCTGCAGACATACACGTATTGTAGGAGTTTATTCAAACTTAAATAATATCAAAATGAATGTGCGTGTTGCTGTTTTTTTAAGTATATCGTCCTTCCAGGCCCATCCCTATGGCTGACATTCTGGTAGTTGCATTACTTTCCGAAGTGTGGCTGTCCTACGATTTATTCAATCTCGACCCTATCAACTAGTTTTTTGACTATTGGAGTGGCTTCAGTGGAAGTGGCTTAAGGAGCTGCAACTTGCAGCAAAACAGCATTGCGCGCATAGGCCGGGTTGGCTGGGCGTCGGGAAGACGGGACCAGCGGGAGAGAAGACTACATGGTCAGAAGCAGCCGAGTAGCCCACGACGCTGAGGTTGCAGAGTTCGCGGGAGGGGCCCGGAGAGCGCAGCGGGAGCGGAGGAGGGCGCGAGGCGGGGCTCCGCGCGGGGATCGGCGCCGCCTCCCACCTCCGGCCGCGGGAGGGCGCGCTCGGCTGGTGCCGCGGCTTCCGCCGGCGCCCCGCCCGCCGGGCTCGCCCCGCGCCCCGATTGGCTGCGCGGCGGGAGCGCGCCGAGTCAGGGGGAGGGCCCGCGCCGGCTACAAAGCGGCGAAGGTCACGGCGCGAGGAGGCGCGCGCTGCCGCCCCGCGTCCCGCCTGCGCCCTCGGCCCCCGGCCCCCGGCCCCGCCACCCGCCGCTCGCGCGCGGAGCCATGGAGGGAGTGAGCGCGCTGCTGGCCCGCTGCCCCACGGCGGGCCTGGCCGGCGGCCTAGGGGTCACGGCGTGCGCCGCGGCCGGCGTGCTGCTCTACCGGATCGCGCGGAGGTGAGTGCGCGCGGCCCACGCGGCCCCGACCCGCCGCCCCCGCGCCCCGGCCCGCCGTCCGCTCTCCGCCCGCAGCCCTCCCGCCCCGGCCGGCTCCGGGGCCGCAGGCGCCTCCCGCCCGTGCCCGGCGAGGCCTCGGCTCCGCGGTGGGCCCGGGCTGAGTGCCCGCGCGCTCAGATCCGCTCCGCACGCCCCCGCCCCCCCGGAAAAGACCGGATCTGGAATCCTTACTTGGAAAGCGGCCGAGAAGTGGGTTCGGGGACCCCAGGAATGTGGGGCTGTGGGGCGGGCGAGGGCAGCCAGCGCGTGGGTTACAGACTTCCTCCCCCACGGAGACCTGTGCTGGCCGAGCCACAGAGTCTGCAGGGCCCCCCCACACCCACCTGGCCCCCCAAACCCTGCGAGAGAATGGAGCGGGCATGAGACTGCTTTCACCGCTTTCCGCCGGTAGCCCTGCTCCCTGGTCCGGAGGAGCACGCTGGATGGCATGATACTAGCTGGCACTCACGGTCTGCATATGCTGTCTCAGGGGTTGTTCTGATCCTACGTTAGCGCGGTTCAGAGTCACAACCCCTGCTCCCCCTGGAGAAGCTGAGGGACAGAAGAGCTAAATAAATTCTTAACAATTAGAAGAGTCCGGGTGTGAACTGAAGCAGCCTGGCCCAAGAGCAGGAAAGCCTGCTCGGCAGAGGTGTTGAAAATGGACTGGGGCTGCTGCTGGGCTGGTTCAGTGGCCGCCCCCAGCCCGCATCCTCCCCCGGGCTCAAAGATCATGCCGACCCCCATGTTGAGAGCTGGCCTCTTTCCTGGCCTCCATGGTCAAGGAGAAAAGCTTTTATGGCCTCTTGCTTCAGCAGGGTCTCGGGGGTAGCCGGACTGTTTCCTCACCTGATCCACCTTCCCAGGGGACAGGGAAAAAAGATGGGGTTGTAGCTTCAGCAAGGGATGTGGGAAGTTCAGATCTTAGGTGAAAGAAGCGAAGGAACTTGCCCACAGTCCCTGGGCAGCAAGTGGCAGAGCTGGGATTTGAACCTGGGCAGTCTGGCAGTTTTCCTTAACCACCACCATGTACTGCTGCTCACCGGAGGAGAAAAGTGAGGGCGACTGAGTCACAGGCTTCCCGGAGGAGGAAGGGGTAGGAGGAACATCAGCTGTGTCAGCAGGATGAGCCAGACTGGCAGGCTGAGGAGGGGGCGGCCTCCCAGGGGAGGGCAGCCAGGGATTGAGAGATCGCCGACTCCAGGGTCCTGACAACCCACATGTGCGTGTCCCAGTTCCTGCCCAGTTTCTGGAAGCTGGGGGGGCTTGCAGGACCGGCTGGTTCAAACCAGTCATTTTATACACGAGGGAGCTGAGGTGCAAGGCGGGTGGCGATTTGCTCAGACTCCCAGAGCGTGTTGACAGCAGAGGTGGCTCCAGAGCCCGAATTGTCTCCTGGACGCTGCTGCCTCCCAGTTAAGCCGGGATGGGAATGTGGCCCCAAGGATCAGAGCCTGGGCCAGGCATTGTCTCCAAGCCTTGAGTGCCTCAGTTGGGTTGAGTGTGGCTGGATTCGCACTGGGTTTGCTTCACTGTGCCTCGCGCTCCCACGTCTTGTGCTGCGGCTGTCCTCAGGGGTCCTGTCTCCCCTCCTGGGCTGCCAGCCACAGCTTTCCCTCTTCCGGAGACAGGAGTCTGGGGCTTTGGTGCCGTGTTGGGCGGGCCGGTGCGAGGGGAGCCAGGAGGGTCCCTGGAAGGCTTTGTCATTCCAGCGGCAGGACATGAGTCCTGGTGTGTCAATGGGACCTGTTGGTTGGGCTGAGAAGGACCAGCCTTTTCCCGGGATGCTCTGCGATTCTCAGATCACTGGCTTTTGTCTAGGGGTCGTAAATTGGCCACTGTCACGATTCAGAAGCGAGACCAGCCCTGCAGAGACTGAGCCCTTCTCCCTCCAGGGGGAAGAATGCCATGATGGCAAAGAACGTTGGCTTGGCCACAGCATGGGTTTTGAATGTGCAGAGAGTTGTTTTTGGAAAGCAGCTTGGCCAGGTGAGTGAATGCGGGCTCAGCGCAGAGGTGGAGGGATGTGGAGGGAAGACTGGCCGAGGAGCCAGGGCAAGAGGGGGCTTCTCTGAAGGGCTGCAGTCCTCCCAGAGCCTCGGGCAGGGCCAGCCCGGCTTCCCACCCTTGGAGTGGTCTTGACCGGATTATCGTTGGTGATTCGGTGCTGATGACATGCAGAAGCACTTGCACGCTGTCATTTCGTGAAACCCTGTTCTACAGATGAGGAAAGCAGGCTCGGAGAGGTTGGGCTTCTTGCCCTATAGCACCCAGCTGTTGAGCGGCAGAGCCCTGCCTCACTCCAGCCCTTCAGCTCCCAACCAAGCTGTGCAGTCTGGATCCTCACTGAGTACCTTGGCTGCTGCTCTGCACCCACGGGAGGCTGCCTGTCAGCGCCGTCATAGGGTAGAAGCCTGAATCAGACTTAACCTGGCCTTCCTCACCCTGTGTCCAGGCAGTCATGACGCCTTCTTATGCCTGCCCCACCCCCACCCCCCGTCTCCCTCCCCCGGACTCTGCTGCTCAATAGTGTGTCCAGGATCCGTCTCCTGCCAGCACATTCCTGCTCGGGTGCCCATAGGTGTTTATTGGATTATCCACTTTGTGGAGTTGGGAGACTGAGAGGATGCAGCCTCCTCGTGCTGGCATCCAGAGTCCGCGATTCCTGCCCACCTCTCGCCATGCTGTCCTGGTGCTGCACACTCTGGCTGAGGGGCCGCCACTGCCTGGATGCACACTGGGTGGGTGGGCCCCCCCTTGCCCAGCAGTGCCACCCGTTTGAATGCCGTCTGCTCCTTTTGCCCTGCTTCTGGTCAGCAGACCCGTTCTTTAGGGTGAGTGGCAAATGCTCCACTTGTTGGCCTCTCTCCTGTGGCGTCTGTCACCGCCCTTTGAGGTTCTTGTCCTGGTGTCCAGGTCGGAAGTGGAGAGCCTCGCTCATTTCTGCCTCCCTCCAAGCCTGATGTGTGCTCGGTAAACACCACGAGGTGCATGGAGCTGGGGGCTTTCTGTCTTGGTGTTGGCAGGACTGCTGTGGACGTAATTGTGTTTTGCCTTGCGGCCGGGCAGGAGGCCTGGAGGCCGTGGGTCCTGACAGTGCTGAGTTGCATTTTGGTGCTGCTGTCACTGCAGACCTGGAGATGCCATCTTGGATTCTCCCAGTTGGATGGGACAACACATGTTGCCCACTCAAGGCACAAAAGAGCAAGTGAGGAGCCAGCTGGGGGTCCAGGAAGGACCCCTTCACTGTGAGGCTGTCCTGGGATGTCCTCTTGGGGCCCTGCCAGAAGCTGATTCTTTTAGAGACCATCTTGTGGACCCTACCAGGCCAGCACACAGTGCCCAAGGTCACAAGCTACGTGCCGGGCTCCTCTCGGGGGAGACTGGCACTTCTCAGAGCCTGGTGGGGACTGGTTGATACACTGGCCTCCCCCAGACTCTGAGCACCTCCCCCCCAGTGTCTCCTCTATGTGGCACAAGAGATGGGCTCACTCCTAGCACAGGACATACATCCACCCCCACCCCCCAGAGGGAATGGTGGGATGTCAGGGCGTGGCATTGTGTTCAGGGCTGATGGGGTGATAACATTGTTAAGGGCATGTGTTGGTCTTTTCTCCCCCAGTGTGTGTTTGGGGCTTGTGGAGGAGTGGGTCCAGAGCGTGCAGCTGCCCCTGGCTCCTTCCAGGGGCGCACCCTGCTCTTGGCTGCCTCAGGCTGCCTCTGGCCCTAGCAGAGCCTGAGAGCTCAGCACACAGGTAGCAGGAGCTGGGTAAGCGCCTTCTAGGCCTCCCATCTCCCCCCCATCCCCCCACCCTGGCCCAGGCTGTCTTATCTAACTCTGTTGCCTATGTGACAGGGACATTTTGTCTTGTCACCTCAAACTTTGTCCACCACTAAGAGGGCTTGTCCCAAAGCCTTGCTAGGGACCAAGGTTGCTGGTTTTGGGGAGAAGTGGGTTGAGGGGTTTATGACAGTGGAATCGGGAGGGTATTTCCTTGATTAAGAGCAGGACCAGGGCTAAGCTGGCTCAGAATAGATTGACCCAAACACTCCCATGTCAGGCCTGGTAGAGGTGGGTGCAGGCCCAGAGGCCAGGACCAGCCGGCCATGGAGACCAGGAGCTATGAAGTCGGCCGTCGACTGCAGCCCTAGGATGCATTTCGCATTCACTCATGTGTCTAACGCGTGAAGTCCTGGGAGGCCGCAGCGCTGGTGTGTGGGCGCTGAAGTTCACACCCAGGGCCCCATCACTTGCTAGTCCTGCTGCTGCTCACGGGCCTGTGGACCCTTTCAGGGCTCGACCCAAAGGAGCCATGGGAGTTGACTCCTCGATGTGTGGATCCCCGCCTGGCCAAGGTGGGTGGCAGCTGCTTTGGCCACAAGAGAGGACACCCCCCACCCCGTCCTGGGCAGGGATTGCCAAGGACTGAGAGTGATAGGAGCTGGAGCCACTGATCCAAGGGACCAGGGCGAATCCACTGCCTCCCCTTCCTGCCACCGGCTTCCAGGCCAGGCTCGTTTCCCTAGCAACGGAACTGGAGATTCGGAGTGGAAATGATGACTCCCTGGGGTGGGAGGGGCTTTGTGGCCGGGTCCCTGCACCAAAGCTGCGGTTCCTGCTCGCCAGCCATCGGTCCCCAGGGCTGTCCTCTTTATCCCTTTCCCTGTATCTCTCTTTATTTGTGCGCTGCCAGCTGTTCTGCTTGGTTCTTCTCCAGAGGCTAAGTGTGGGGTTCTGGGGTAAAAGGGCTGAGGGGTCCTTCCGTGAGGCTGGAGGGGCCCAGGGGGCAGATGAGAGAGGTTTCTCGGCCTGCGTCATCGGCCATTAGGACACGCCACTGTGCACAATTACACAGAGGCCTGGTAAAGCAGGTATAAATTAACAAAGAGAAAGCCAAGGGCCTAACTGCCCAGGAATGCCAAGTGCTGGCCCCTCAGCAGAGCGGAATCCACACCTCCAGCCAGGCTTCTGCTGCCTCCTTCCACCGCACTTTGCATGAGGCCCAGAGAAACTGTCCAGGGGCCGAGCGCTGACCCCTGCCAGGCGCAGCTTTCCTGAATTCTCTCATTTGATCCTCTCAACAGCCTCTCTTTGGGACAGGGATTATCATTATCCCCATTTGCCAGATGAACAAATGAAGCGGAGGTTCCAAGAGGTGGAATGACTTTCCCCGAAGGCCACCCCCTTGGGACAATGGTGCCACACTGCCCAAACCCTACCCTCTGCCTCTGTGCTGTTGATGAGATATGGCCATCCCTTGTTGTCCACTGTGAGGGCTTTGGCCTGAGGTGGGGCGAGAGGGGTTGTGGGGCTGCAGCTGCTGGGGGCGACCTAGGGTGCCCTCTGTGGACTCTGGAACCCTTCCCTGCATGGCCTGGTTCCGTCTTCTCTGTCCAGCTCCTCTGGCTCCGGCAAGAAGTGGGTTGAGGGGTTTATGACAGGAGCTGGGGGGCATTTCCCTGAGCCACCCTCCCCATGTAACTGCTATTTATTGGGCATTTAGGCCGGGCTGTGTAAAATACTTCCCACACTTGACCTGTTCTTGTCCCCAGTTGACAGGTGATAAGCCTGGGGCTTTGAGAACTCTCGTAACCTGCCCGTGGTCAGAGGAAGCGGTGGAGGGGCAAGGCCAGGAGGCCGCTGCCATGTCAGGATCAGGGGCTCTGCTTCCCAGGGGCCAGCCTTCCTTCCAGGCCCCTGACAAGCCTGTGGACAGGATAGTGACAGAGCTGGCTCTTTTCGTTGCAAGTCTTATGTCATTGGATCCTTGTAACGTGCGGATGCCATGGGTGCTGTGATGGCGCGCACTTTGCAGATGCAGCCGAGGCTGGGAAGGGAGGAGCTTCCTGGGGCTCACATCTAGACAGTGGCAGAGCTGGGACTCTGGCTCCCAGAAACTTGGGGCACTGCTGCCCCGTGGATAGCAGGGCTGCCTGTGTGTGGTGTGGCTGCCCACTCCGGCAGAGGCCCAGGCAGGTCCCCCAGAGCTGGAGGTGGCCTCCGGGGGAAGGCAGGGGGACAGGAGTGGGGAGGCCAGGACCCCAAGGCTCAGGCAGCTGCCATCTGTTGCCCACATTGTTCCTAGATTCCTGGGACTGGAGGGGTTTGTTGAGCAGTTGCTGTACACACTTCCCCCTCCCCCCCCAATAGCCAATGAGGTGGATGGAGGGACCCAGAGCACAGATCCCCCAGTGTCTGGGCTGGGATTATCCTGCAGACTCCACCTGTCACCACACGTGTGGCCAGCGAGGGCCACTGTGCCCCGCCTGCCCTGTCCCCTCCACCAGAGAGAGTTGGCCCCAGGCTGAGCAGCTGTCTCTAGTCCCCACCTCTTTGGCCCCTGTGAAGCACAGGAGGCTCCTTCCCTGGGAAGCTCCCCGGAGAGCACTATTTCCACAGCCTGGGAACGGGCCTCTGGGGAAGGGCGGGCAGTCCTGGAGCCTGGTCACTGTGGGCCTGACCAGCCTTGGCCCTTCTTGCCCCCATGCCTGAGCCCCAGGACACCAGAGGCTGGTGGCCCTGGGTCCCCCCGTGGACACGGTGGAGCCGAGGGGTCTGGTGAATTTCCAGCTACTCCTGCTGGCAGGTGGCTTTGCCTGGAGGGCTGAAAAGAAGCCCGAGCCAGCATGGCCTCTTTGCTTGGTCTTCCCAGTGGATACAGAATGCCCAGTCCAGGGCCTTGTCCTCCTGCCTGCCCCATCCTGCTTCCCACACCCTTTCCCTGGTCTCCCGTTGCTCGGGTGGCGGAGGTCTTCTGGCTGACTGCAGTCTTCGCTCGTCTACAGGATGAAGCCAACGCACACCATCGTCAACTGCTGGTTCTGCAACCAGGACACGGTGGTGCCCTACGGGAACCGCAACTGCTGGGACTGCCCCCACTGCGAGCAGTACAACGGCTTCCAGGAGGTGCAGGGCCACCCCCTCGTCCCCTGCCCCGCGGCCCTCCTTTGAGGATGGGGAAACAGACTCAGGGAACCGAGGTGACTTGTCCAAAGTCACACCGCTAAGATTGGCAGATTTGGAGTTCAGACCCAGATCTCTCTGCTTTGCCCTAGCCCAGGGGTTGGCAGGCTTTCTGCAAAGAGCCACAGAATAAGTATTTTAGGCTTTGCAAGCCATACGCTCTCTGTCGCGACTACTCAGCTCTGCCTAGCCGCCATAAACAATATATAAATGAGTTCGCGGGGCTGTGGTCCCAGAAAACTTGATTCACAAACACTGGCGGCCAGCCTACCAGCCATAGTTTGCGGACCCCTGGCCAGAGCACGGTTTGCAGCCTGAGTTCCCCAGCACTATAGGGTTCTGAGGAATGATGCCAGGTAGAGGTGGGTGGGTGAGGGGTGAGGTCCAGGCTGCACTCCAGGCTGGCTGGCTGCACGCTCGGCATCCTGCCTGTCGGGTTCCATGTGAAGTTTCTTTGGAAGAAAAGCTGCTGTTAAATGTAAAGAAAGAATGGGAAGGTTTGAGATCCACCACCACTTCCCGGAGCCTCGCCACCCAGGGCCTCCGTCCTGGTGCCAAGGCTGGGGAGGCTCCCCACTGACTCAGGTCCCCCTCCTCCCCCAGAACGGCGACTACAACAAGCCGATCCCTGCCCAGTACATGGAGCACCTGAACCACGTGGTGAGCAGCGCGCCCAGCCCCCGCACCCCCCCGCAGCCCCAGCAGTGGGTGAGCAGCCAGGTGCTGCTGTGTAGGAGGTGCAGCCACCACCAGACCACCAAGATCAAGCAGCTGGCCGCGTTCGCACCGCGAGATGAGGTAAGGCTGGGACACGGAGGGGGCAAGGAGGGGCTAGGGGTGCTTTAGAGTAGCTGAGGGGGAGGCATGAGCTGGGCTCTCCCAGACAGTTGGTTTTCTGTCCTGAGTGCCCGCTGGGCCCCCTCCCCACCCTGACCCTGTGCTGGCCCCACATTCCGGGTGTGTTATTTCTTCCATCTTAGTTGGAGCCCTGCTTGTCGCTCTCCCTCTGTCTCATGATCTCTGCTGTCTGGGCTCCAGGCCTGGAAACATCATGGGAACCCCAGTTCCTGCCAGTCCAGAGGGATTTGTCCCTGGGCAGGGGGAGGTGGGGTCCTTGGGCTCCAGCTGGGGCCCTGTGGGAGCCATCCCCTCCGTGTCTCTCTGAGTCAGTCTTGCCCACTGGCTGGCCAGGCACTTTGCTCTGGAGTTGGCGGAGGATGGTCCTGGCTTCTGGGGGAGGAAGATAGGCGCTGCTCAGAGGCTTGGCATTAGTTCACCTCCCTGGGCCAGCCCTGGAGCCCAGCAGCCTTTTTATCTAGTTAATCCCACCTGCCCACCCCCCCTCAGAGCCCAGCCCAGGGGTCCTGTGACTCCAGGAGCAGATCCAGCTGAGGCCCAGAGACACTGACTTTCCCAGAGTCCAGCCTGGGAGGGAGGGTGGGCAGGAGAATAGAGGTGAGTGAGGGCCGGGCAGGGAGGGACAGGGAATCTGCAGAGGGGAAGGCGTGTGTCACTTGGCAACCAGGGTGGCTTTTCTGGCGTGTTTGGTCCCAGCAAGAGGAGGTCAAACTGATAACGCTCCTGGCCACTGCAGACTGAAATGTTTGGCTCCTCTGGAAATGGGGAGGGAGAGGTGCGTTGCTGCATCTCCCAGAGAAGGAGGGGTGGGACTCGAGTCTTCTGGGCTATTCCTGAAGCCCTAAGAACTCTTCAGCTCCCACTAAGGCCCTGGCCCAGCCAGGGGCCCTCTGGTGTTTTCTAGATCCTTGGGTTTAAGAGAGAGGCAGACCCTGCCTCTGGGTTGTCCATCTGCTCAAGTCCCGGTAGTGTCAGCCTAGAGCCACCTTCTCCTGTGGCTTGCCCGCCTTCCTAGAGCTCTGGACTCCAGGAGCAGGACCTGCAGCAGGGACCCAGTCCCGAGCTCCTGGCCCTCAGGTGTATCCTGTGGAACAACAGAACTTGGCTAGAATGTCTCCCGTCACCTGTGTCCCAGGTTCTGGGCCAGCCCTTACAGCTGACATCACCATGTGCGGTGAGCTGTTTGTCCTGTTGGGCAGCAAAGGGAACAGGTTCATAGTGGAGGCAACTTGCCCATGGTCACCCCACTTGTAAGTGAACCTAGGATCGACTTACTAGACGGGCAGCCTCAGTCGCCCCCCGAGGACCCTGAGCCTCTGTCCGCCCCTCTGCAGGGCAGGTACGATGAGGAGATCGAGGTGTATCGGCACCACCTGGAGCAGATGTACAAGCTGTGCCGGCCATGCCAGGCCGCCGTCGAGTACTACATCAAGCACCAGAACCGCCAGCTGCGCGCCCTGCTGCTCAGCCACCAATTCCAGCGCCGGGAGGCCGACCAGACCCACATGCAGGTCTGAGCAAGGCGTCACCGTCTCAAGTTTGTGCAGAAACCCCTCACAGAGGGCTGGGCCCCAGACCAAAGGGTAGCTCTTCAGAGCTGGGACCCTGTTCCCTGGGGCAGCAGCCTTCCAGTGGGGCCACATTCCTACCCTGTCCCCAGGCCCCTTTGTGTCATCAGCCAAAGCAGGTGTTCCGAGAAGACTGGTTCGGTGTCATGATGCATTTGCTACTTGGGTCCTTAAGCAGGGCTTGAGTTGCCCTGCTGTATCTGGGCACTTACCTGACACCTGTGTTCGAATCAGAGCACCCTTGGTGGCAGGTGCGCTCCTAGGAGTGGTGACTCCCGTTTCCAGCCGTGGAAGCCCAACTTGGGAGGTTAAGTTGCAGAGGGCCACACTCCTGGGGTGCAGTGGTACCAGGAGTTGAACCCAGGACCGTCTGGCTAAAACTATCATTTTTTTTTTTTTTTTTAATTTTATTTATTTTTCCCCCCAAAGCCCCAGTAGATAGTTGTATGTCATAGCTGCACACCCCTCTAGTTGCTGTATGTGGGACTCGGCCTCAGCATGGCCGGAGAAGCGGTGCGTTGGCGTGCGTCTGGGATCCGAACCTGGGCCGCCAGCGGCGGAGCACGCGCACTTAACCGCTAAGCCATGGGGCCGGCCCAAAAAACTATCATTAATTTTTATGATTGTACTCAATTAATGGAATGATCTGGTTAAAAAAATGTGTTAGGGGCCGGCCCCGTGGCGTAGCAGTTAAGTGTGCGCACTCCGCTACTGGCGGCCCAGGTTCAGATCCTGGGCGTGCACTGACACACCGCTTGTCTGGCCATGCTGAGGCGGCGGCCCACATACAGCAACTAGAAGGATGTGCAACTATGACATACAACTACTGACTGGGGCCTTGGGGAGAAAGAGGGAAAAAAAAAAAAGAGAAGGATTGGCAATAGATGTCAGCTCAGGGCCGGTGTTCCTTACAAAAAAAATATATATGTTACAGTGGCAAGTGGATTTAGAAGTAAAAACCATCTCCCTCCAAAGAAATTCGCACCCCTCGAGTCCCCAGATGTGCCCTGTGTCCAGTTGGTGTGCAGTTTCCAGTCTGCAGCCAGGTCCCCGACCATATGGCCACACTAGTGGCCCGCACACCCGTGTTTGCATGGCAAGACACTGTGACCTTTGGTTTTCCTGCTTGCCACCATAGAGGTTTCCTTCTCCCTAGACTGAGCAACTTATTGCTGTATTTTTTAACTTAATTTTGGCCAGAGTTATCTGTATATTTATTACAATTCCAATTAAAATCACAATAGGATTTTTTTTTTTCGGTGAGGAAGATTGGCCCTGAGCTAACATCTGTCGCCAATCCTCCTCTTTTTGCTGAGGAAGATTGTCGCTGAGCTAACATCTGTGCCAGTCTTCCTCTATTTTCTATGCGGGATGCCACCACAGCATGGCTTGATGAGCGGTGTGTAGGTCTGTGCCTGGGATCCGAACCTGTGAACCTCAGGCCACCGAAGCAGAGCGCATGAACTTAACCACTACCCCACAAGGCCAGCCCCACAATAGGAATTTTTGATGAGCACTTGACAAAATGATAGAAATTTATTTGAAAGAATAGGTCACCATAATATCGAAGGGATTTCTTTAAAGAATGTGGCAGAGCAATACCCCTCCCCACACAGTAACTCTTGCAGGGGTGAAGGCCCAGAAATGGGACACATCAGTGGAACACATCCATGGAACACAGTGATAAACTAGAAACAAGGCCGAGAATGCATCAGAATTTAGGGCCCACTAAAGACAGCATCTCTGATCATCAGGATCTTCAGCGAGTGCTCTGGGGCCCTGGCCAGATCCCCATGCGCACAGTGGGCACCGGGAATGGCCGTTGGTGGCTCTAGCCATCTCTCTCACCAGTCTCTCCTTCCTCAGAGCTTTTGCTCGGCTGTGGTGAAGGCCCCGGTCCAGGTCATCGTGCTGCGTGCCCTCGCCTTCCTGGCCTGCACCTTCCTTCTGACCACTGCACTGTATGGCACAAGCAACCCCTTTGCCCCGGAGGCCACCCTGCCGCCAGCCCTGCCACCTGGTGGCAATGGCTCAGCCACACCTGACAACGGCACCACCCCTGGGGCTGAGGGCTGGCGGCAGTTGCTGGGCCTGCTGCCAGAGCACGCGGCAGAGAAGCTGCACGAGGCCTGGGCCTTCGGGCAGAGCCACCAGATGGGCGTCGTGGCGCTGGGCCTGCTCACCTGCCTGCTGGCCATGCTGCTGGCTGGCCGCATCAGGTGCGTGTGGGGCCGGGCAGGGCAGGACTGCGTGGAGGAAAGTGCTCAGGGGTGGAGCCCTGGGCTGAGCTCCGCAGTGTAGCGGGAACAAGATGCGGTCCTTCTTCTCTGGTAGCTGGGAGTCTGGCGGGCGAGAGGAGAGCAAATGACCTGCCTTAGAGGGGTCAGCGGCACTCAGAGCCGGCCCGCCACTTACCGCTGTGTGCTGGGCTCTTGGGGCCAAATCGCCTCTCTCTCCACCTCAGGCTCCTCGTCTGCAGAGTTGGAGGGGTGATAACTGCCAGCCTCCTGGTGGGAGGGTCAGGAGGGGGGCCCTCGGGCCCTTGCTGTCCCTCCCTGGGTGGTTGCAGACCCTGTGCTGAGTGGTGTCCACATTATCTCAGTGACCGAGGGAGGTTTCTTAGCCCCGTTGTACAGGCTAGAACACTGAAGCTTAGGAGAATCACCTGCTCGGAGTGTAAGTGTTGGCCCCAGGCGTCAGAGGCCCGTGCCCTCCTCTTGGCTCTGGGTTCTGTCCCTGAGCAGGGCCGGGCTGCTGCAGGCAGCAGCCTGCAGCCTGCCTTCCTGAGGCAGGAAGTGGCAGGAGGGGAAGGGGTCTTCTGCTGCTGCAGTGGGCCCTCACCCCCACCCCCTTCCCCCCAGCAGGCTCCGGAGGATCGACGCCTTCGCCACCTGCCTGTGGGCCCTGCTGCTGGGGCTGCACCTGGCTGAGCAGTACCTGCAGGCTACCTCACCCGGCTGGCTGGACACGCTCAAGTTCAGCACCACGTCCCTGTGCTGCCTGGTGGGCTTCACGGCAGCCGTGGCCACGAGGAAGGCGACGGGCCCACGGAGGTTCCGGCCCCGAAGGTCAGAGAAGCAGCAGTGACTGTGGGGGGAGGACAGACGGACGGACAGGCCCAGAGCTTTGCCCCCAGCCTGGAGCAGGGCACCTCAGTCTTGCATCTTTCTTACCTGCCTCACTCCCGTACCTGCCCAGCCTAGAACCTCCGGTCCTGGCCCAGCTCCTCCACTTCCCTAAGGACTCAGGCCTGCCCTCTTTTCCTTTCCGGCACCACCAAGCCATCTCGCAGCCCACGGCGCTGCCCGAGTGCCCTGTGGCTGCTCACCACTGCCGCCACCTCTCTGGCCAAAGACCCCCTCACTGCCCCAACACTCGAATGCAGGCGGCACCCACGCAGCCTGCCTCTGACACCATTGGACGAGGGTTGTGGGCCTGCTGTCTGTTTCCCCTCCTACTTTGCCCTATCTCTGAGCCCCTGGCACAGGGGCTGGTGACAGTGGCTGCGGGCTGGGCCCTTGCTGCATGGCCTGACCACTCGGGCTGCTTGGCACGGCAGGTGCTGCTGAGCAGGGGCCAGAGCAGAGCCCCCCACCTTGTCCCCACGTCACCTCTCTGGTCTGTCCTGTTGGTCCTGCCTGTTGCCTGGCCAGCACTGCCAGAGACAGTGGAACCAAAAGGAGGCAGGGTTGTGCCCTGGGTCCACTGCTCGGTTCCCTGCTCTGAGACCCCATTTTCCCTCAGCCTCCTTCCCTGGGAATGGAAAGTACAGTTCTTGGGCCCAGACTGGCCTTGACAATGTGTTTGTGGGGTGAGGCCCTTCTCAAGGTGGACAGTAGAAAAATTCTCTTCTCCTGTGGTCAGCAAGTTCCTTCTTAATAGACAGGCTGTGGTGGAAGCTTGCCCAGGTTGGGGTGGTCTGAATAGTCTTTCCTTATTCATGTATTTTGTGGGCCACATAGAGAAATAGGGCGTGCATGTTCTGCCCACTCCCCTGGGAAGCCCCTGGCTCTGCCCTGGAAAGGCAGGCCCCTGACCCTTATGGCTGAGCCCTCCACCTGTGCACGGCAGGAGCTGGGGTTCAGGCTTCCTGGGCCAGGGCTGCCCTAACCAGCCAGCAGTGTAGAACTGCTCTCATTGGCTCTGCCCCCCCCATGCCCGAGATGTCCCCAATTTCTTCCGCTCACTGCCATGTGATGTCTGGGAAAAGTACTAACTGCCCAAGGTTAGTATAGGGTAGAGGGCCCCAGGACACACAGGCCCACCATGACACCAGTCATTTATCACCTTGTACCTCTCTGGCCTGTCACTGTTACCACCCTCCTGGTCCCTGGAGCCCCTCGTGGAGGGTGCCAAGGCTTCTGCTTTCCACTCCCCTGTGGGGCAGCCACAGAGCCCCCAGGGCCTCAGCCTCGCTCTGCTTGGGTCAGGTGGGCGTGGAGGGATGGTGGCCGACCCCGAGCCCCACGCAGGGCTGCCTCCTCCCGGTTGCCACTCCAGGGGAAGAGGCCGATGTGTGGTACAGACCTGCTACTCCTGGCCAGGCTGCAGCCTCGGTTTACCATCTGTGAAATGAGAGGTGGACCCCCCTCCAGGGCCCTTGACTGCTGACCTTGGTGTGGACCTGCTCTGGAAACCGAGGTGCCTTCCACATGCAGAGGTTCTCAGCCTAGGGCTGCCTTCAAGGGCCACAGCAGGAGAGGGGACCAAGGCTGCCCTTACTTGGTGTTTTGCACTCTGATAACCCCAGAGTGGGCCTCGCACTCCCTCCAGAGCCCATGTGTCTGCCACTTGTCACTCAGCATAAACCCCACTCCAGGTGTGGCCCCAAGTGTGCCAACGCCTCCATTCCGCTCTGCACGTCAGAGCCCAGAGGAGACAAAAGCAGATTACACATGTGTGAGGGTCACATTCAACAAGAGCAGGGGGCCACCAACTAACTGTGCCTGAGGGGGCAGGTGAGCGAGTGCCCTGGTCAGGCCCCTCGTAGAGCCCCCTAAAGAGCTCAAGAGTCGTGCCCGAGCCCCACTGTCACCTGCTCGCCTGATTGGGTGGCAGCCTCTGCCTGCTTGGCGTCCGTGTGTGGAGACCCCTGTGTCAGGAGCGTCCCCCCATTAGCTTTGGGGGCTCAGCTGGTTCTGTGTGGAGGGGGAGGTGGAAAACCACTGGGGAGACGGGAGGAGGGGTGGGGGACAGCTTAGCCTGGAGCAAGCCTGTCTGTGCAGGGTGGGGAGACGCTGCCTTCCCTCCGCCCCCAGTCAGCCTGCCTGAGGGGAGGGGAGGCGCAGGTACCAGGTGGAGCACCAGCAGTCTGTTGGCGGTGCATGCCTTTGTATCTAGAATCTCCTGTTCTCGAGGAAACTGACAGCGTGATGCTAATTACTCCTTTTCTTGGCATTGAGTAGAAGTCAGACATCTGTGTGTATGTATGTATTTAAGTTAAATTATTTATAATAACCGTAACCAGCTCTCTTGCTGGCTGGGAGCCCCAGCTGAGCAGATGTCCTCCCTGCCCTCCAGTGGGGATGGAGAGACACCCTCACGAGATGAACCTCGTCAGAGGAAGGCGTCCTGGCCTTTTTAGAGTTTTGTGTGACTTTTTAAAATTACCCATCTGTCCTTTAAAGTTTCATTACTTGGAGCATATTCCAGCACCTTCTGATGTTACTGGCAACAATGAGGAAGTGCAGGCACCACTGGGATCATGGCTTATTAACTGGGAATGTGTCACCCCACCAGGGATCTCCCCTCCACTGGGGACGACCGTCAGAGCATCTGGGGTTGGGGTGACCGTGAGACGTGAGGGAGGTCCACGTGGCTGTCTTCTCCCTCCAGGCCTGGGGTCCCCACCCCGGGCCGAGCAGCTCCTCCCTCACTTGCCCAGGAGCAAACCGCCTCGACGCCCCCGCCCAGGAGGAGCTGTGTCCCTGGGACTGTTGCTGAGTCTCTCGTCCCTGCCCGTGTAGTAGAACTGGATGATTGTCTAGTGACCCTCCGCTCGCTGTAACCATGACTCCTGGCCGTAGACGGCGTGTTTTTAATGCTGTATTTTCAATAAATGCCTCCGGGGTCCTGCTTTTACCGGTGGGCGTCAGGCACTGCGTCTTTTTTGTTTTTTCTTTCACGTTCCTTCAGAGGCTTCTGTGCCGGGGGCGGGGGATTTTAGGGGACAGACGTGCCCACAAGAGTCAGGTTTGGGAGCTGGTGACGTGGACCCCAAATGGCTCAGGGCCCAGCTGTCTTTGCGTGCCCCCTGTGTCGTATTTTCCCCATCTCAATAAACTGCTGCAAGTGTAGGCCTCGCTCTCCTTCCACTCCCAGCTTGGACTGGTGTTGGGTTGAAAAAGACCAAACGTCCTTTGTGTCAGCTGGGACACAGTCCCATGGCCCGACCCCTCCCCAGCACCCCTTTTCCCCGGTGGACGTACAAACTTGATTTTGGGCTGAGTGCCTGTCTGAAACGGGATTTGAGGGCGCGGGGCGGTCAGGGGGCCCTCGCCAAAGGAAGCGTCGGTACCTTTGAAGCTCTCCAGCCTGGCGGAGATTGGAGCCTTTAACTGGAGGCTCCCAGGGGACCATCTTCCACAGAGCCGTGGAAAGCTCACACTTGGCGCTTTGCGAGGATCCGCTAGTTGAGTGATGTCACAGTGAGAGGGGTCAGACCAAGAACTGTCTCCCCCCAGTGCCAGCATTTTTTATGGCATCAGAGATGGGAACAGCACCTGTGCCAGACGGATGAGCGACTCAGGCCCTAAGCACTGGGGCGGCCCCAGCTGTGAGCAGGATCTGGGAAAAGTGGGAGAGAGTTGGCAAGACCCAGCCAGCTGACCATCTCTGAGACCCGCAGCCTGACTTGGACCCGCCCCCCTCACTGCTGGTTAGCAGGGTCGCCCTTGCGACTCCTAGCCTTGCCTGTGGGCTGCCTCGGGGGGTGGGCACAGGAAGCCCAGCGCAGAGTCCTGCTGCCGTCTGCTGGAAGGGCCTGGGCATCCCCTGTTCTTGTCAGGCTGCTGCTTCGCCCGACAAGACTCAGTCCTCTAGGAGGTGCGGGCCCCAGCGGAGGACAGAGCTTCGAGCGTGATCGGAGCAAGTTGGCCAAAGGTCCCAGCGTGCCCTCACTGCCCCTGCAGTGTCCCCCCACCTCAGGCCATCCCCCAAGGTAGTGACCCGCCCTGCTGGATGGTACTGCGATTTTGAAATGACAGCACAAGGTCGTATCTTCTGTTGAGAGGCAGAACCTTACCCTGGCGTCTTAGGGGCAAGGAGGAGAGTGTCAAACAGGTTCGGGCAGGACAGGACAGTGGGTGGAGTTTGGGCACGTCCATCCTGGAGCCAGCCAGCTTGACCAGATCTTTCTGCAGATTCACTTAGTGAGCTCCTGCCTTGATTTACCCATGTTCTCCAAACACTGGGCCCCACCTTTGCTTCTGAAGTCCAGGTTACCTCCTGGTGCTTTGAAAGGTATTAAAAAGGTCACATGATTTCCAGGAAGGCAACAGCTGACCCCACACTTCCCTCATAAGACTTGTTTATAAAGTGAGGGGTGGGGATGAAAAACAGCCAGGAAATTGGTCGAGTGTAGCTTGGCTAGTGGTGCCCCAAGCGTTTGGTGGTGATGGGCATGGGTGGGTACCCTAGCCGGCCCCCAGCTCTGCTGCAGGGCCTGAGCCAGCCTGCCCGGCGTCGGCACATTGTCCATGGGCCCATTTGTCCCTTGGGACCGAGGTAAGGCTGGACCTCCGCACCTCTGTCCAGATGGCAGACTAATGGATTAACTGCCTCTGCCCCCCACCCTCTGTAATCAGGTGCCTTAATCAGAAGCATGGTTGACATTCTGGCTTGGGGCCGCCAGGTCCTGTGGTGTGATTTGTACCATTCTCGAGTTAAAGAGACACTGTCACCTTCCGTCTTTCCGGCAGCCTCGCGGTCGTTTAAAGGTCTTTTCTAAGTTTGGGTCTGACTTGTGTCCTGTGAGAGCCTCTTCCTGGGGATTCCCAAGCCTGGCCGCCTCCCCCTCTGCTCTGCAAGGGGCTTTAGAGGAGTGTCCTGTGTCTGAGACCAGAGAGCAGCAGTGGGACTCCAGAGTCGGGCCCTGGGGAGCAGGGGGCTCCCTGAGCTGGCCGCTGTGTCAGGAGGCTCTGGGCCCAGAGCAGGAGGTGGCAAGGAGGAGCCCAAGGCCATTGGCCTGTACTGTGTGCCTGGCATGGCCCGGCATTTTGCTTCAAGGCGAAGGGTTGGTGTGAGGTTGGCAAGGGCGACAGTGTCACTTTAATACCGAGACTCAGTAGTGGAACTAGTTTGCTGTGAGGCTGTGGGGGATCGGAGGGGGCATGCCGGGAGGGGTGGGCACGCTGGCACCTCCCAGCCACCCGCTCCTAATGGCGTAAATGTGGTCGGACTGCTTTTCTGCTTCCACTAACACACGCCTCCTCGGGGACCCCGACTCAGGCCGCACCTTGCACTGGGGGAGAGGGGCTGGGCACCCCCAGAGCACCCCCAGAGCCCTCCAGGGTGACCGCCTCCTCTCTCTCGTGCCCGACGGGCTCTTGCAGGTACTTCCTCGGAGACTCTGCCAGCCTTTTCCCCACTAGCCCCAGCCTGGCCATCCCCTGCCCGAGTGTCGCAGGCTCTTCGCCATCTCTGTTCATCCCCACCCCGCCCGGCTTCTTGCCACTCGCCAACCAGCAGCTGTTCCGGTCTCCCCGCCGGGCCTCACCCTCCTCACTGCCAGGCCGCCTCAGCCGGGCCCTCTCGCTGGGAACCATACCCTCTCTGACTCGAGCAGGTAAGGCGTTCGGGCATCAGCAGACGGAGCAGGGCTGGGGGCAGCTGGGCACACGGACTCTGGCCGAGTACAAGGTGGCAGGTGTGCAGGAGAGTGGTTAGAGCTCCTGCTGTACAGATGGGTGGAACTGGGTTCAAATCCTGGTACGTCCACTCAGTAGCTGCCCTTAGCCAAGGGACTTAACCACTCTGAGCCTCAATTTGCCTCCAAAAAAATGAGGCTGCTAGTAGAACCCACCCATGGTGGTTGTGCGGGTTAAAGGAGATGATGTATTTGAAGTGTATCCAATGGGTGCTCAGTAAGTGTTCACGCTTGTTGGGGATTGTGTTTTACCACCATTCTTACTGTTATTATTACTGCTGCTGTTTTGAGACTGAGGGAGCTAGAAAATTTGCCCCGGCCTCTCTGTGTAGTCCAGAGGGCAGGGATTCGGTTCAGGTCAGTCGCATTTATTGAGGACTTGCTGCACGTGGGCCCTAGTGTGACTCAGACCTGGTCCCTGTCACGAGAGACTTTCTCTCCTCCCTCACCTTTCCCAGCAGGATCTTCCTGGGAGGTCATTTGTAAATCAGATCCAATGTCACCTACTTGGAGCCCCGCGAGTGTTCCGTGGTGACCCGCATCCCTTTGGGAAGCCACCTGGTGTGGCGTGGACTGACTGGGTTTGCCTCCCCCTCGGTGGTGTGGCCTGGGGGCTGGGGGCTACGAGGCAAGATCCCATCTGCTAAGAACGTGGGCGGCTTCTTGGTAAACGGAGCTTGCTAACATACAGTGTCTCATTTAAGCCCCTCAACAGCTCCGCCGGGCGGGGGCTCCAGCTCCAGTCAGATGCCCCAGTGAGTCCTGGTTTCCTTCCCAGACTTGCCCAGGGACCCGCTGCTGCTAGGACGTGGCGTTTGAGCCCAGCTCAGGCTTCTTCTAGTCCTGTTGTGTGCAATCAGGGGTCCTCCTGGGTTGGGGGGTGACACTGCAGGAGGGACGGCTCACTGGGGGACACAGCGTTTGAGCTGAGCGGTGGAGAGGGTCCGAGGGTGGGATTGACGGTGTCATGCCCCACGTACAGAGATATGTACTCCAGATGTCTCTGTGTAACCAAACGTGAGCCAGGTTGCTGGGGGAAAGGGCTGCTGCCTGCCCCCTGCCGGGAATTGTTACTCAGCAGAGTTCGTGAGCCCCTGCCTTCGGGAGAGTCACAGCCAAGCCCTGGCCCAGCTCAGGCCCTGGGGCTGACGGGGCCACTGTGGGCTCTTCCTGAACAGCAGTGGGAGCAGGGGGACCATGGAATGCCATGGACACGGGAACCTGGGAAGCCCAGCGGCTGGGCCCTTCCCCAAAAGAGTGTTCTCTGGAGCTCCCCACCAGGAGCCAGGGACAGGATGTCAGGCCCTCAGGGTGGGGGTGGGCCAGTGGGGGCAGGGGCCCAAGCTCCCGGGCCTCTGCAGGACGGGCTCGGGTGCAGACCCTACCAGAGCCTGTTGATGGCCGTCTTGGGGAGAAAGGGGTGCAGACTAGACAGGGAGCGTTGCCTCTTGCTTTGTTCTTTAAAAATTGAAATGACTTGGGGCCAGCCCAGTGGTGTAGTGGTTAAGTTCGCACGCCCTGCTTTGGTGGCCCGGGGTTCACAGGTTCAGATCGCTGGCGCAGACCGAGGCACCACTCATCAGGCCATGCTGTGGAGGCATCCCGTATACAAAATAGAGGAAGATGGGCACAGATGTTAGCTTAGGGCCAATCTTCCCCCACCCCCCAAAGCTCCAGTAGGTAGTTGTGTGTCATAGCTGCACATCCTTCTAGTTGCTGTATGTGGGACGCGGCCTTAGCGTGGCCAGAGAAGCTATGCGGTGGTGCGCGCCCAGGATCCGAACCGGGGCCACCAGCAGCGGAGCACGCGCACTTAACCACTACGCCACGGGGCCGGCCCAGGGCCAATCTTCCTCAGCAAAAAGAGGAGGATTGGCAATGGACATTAGCTCACGGCCAAGCTTCCTCACAAAAAAAAAGAAGAAATGATGTGCGTTAATAGTCCTGCGGGGTGAAAGGCAGGGACTTGACCTCCAAAGGGAGCATTTCTGCTCCCCATGTTCCCTGTAAGGCAAATGTAGGGTTGAGAAACAACCTGGGCTCTCCACTGCCACCCACCCTCCCTCTGGAGAAAACCCCACTCAGTTTGATGGAGGCGAAATGGGGGGAGCTCAGACTTACCTCTCGGTGCCTCCCTTTCCCCATCTGTAAGTGGGGCTAGTAATACACACTTGGTAGGGTTGTCTTGAAGACTATACGCAGGAAACAAAAGTGCCGGGAACCGCCGTGTCCGCTGGCAGCGGCCGAGCAGGGCCCCTCACTCCATGACCTTGGGTGGGTACGTGCATCTCCCTGCACCCTAATCGCCTCTAAAATGGGGCAGCTATGCCTCGGGGCTGTGGTGGGCATGACATGAGTCCACGTCAGGGAAGCTTCTAGAAGAGGGCCCTCAGCAAACATGGCTGCTGTTATTGTTGTGGGATGGGGAATACCGATAACAGCAACAACCAGAGGCCTGGCTGCTCCAGGGTGGTTAAAGGCCCAGCCACTTGCTCATGCCCCGAGCTGATGTTAGGATGGTTTGCTTACCCCTACCAGAGACGTCCTCCTCTGTTTCCTGTGGAACTTGGGGTAGAGGAGGGCAGACTGCTGAGGATGCCAGGAGCCCAGCAGGACGTGGCCAGGAGCAGCCCTTCCCTGGCCCGAACACTCCCGGGAGGACTTGCTGTGCACGCTGACCAGGGTGGCCGGGCTGAGGGGCTTCCATTTCAAGCCCCTTGGGAGAGGAGGAGGGCGATCCCAGAGTCAGTTCATGCCTTTGGGGCAGGGTCTGCCACCCACTGCAGACGACAGGCAGTCTCCTTGTCGCCCTTCGGGGCTGGAGGCAAGGGCTCAGGAGTGGCCCCACCCCGAGGGTGGCAGGCAGTTCTGTGGGTGCAGGCTGGTCTCAGAATGTCGGGTGATGGGGAGATCCTGGTCTCCATTGCCAGGGGTCCAGGATGAGTTTTTGCACGTCCTTGGCTCATGTAATCAGGAGGCCCTGGTGGTCTGGGCTCAGGCACTGTGCCAGGTTCCTTCTTCCTGGGTCTCTCTCTCTCTCAGCTCTACTCGCCTCTGCTCCTCTGCTGCAGACCTCGTCCCTGTGTCCCCACAGCTCACACCCAGTGGGAAGACCCCCATCCCAGCACCCACAGAGCAGGTTCTTGGAAGGACTCCGGCTGTGCTTGGGCTGTGTGGCCACCCTTACCCAGTCACGCGGATTGACCTGGGTCTGTGTCCCCGGGCCTGGTGGGGGGAAGGGGTAGGCAGTTCACTGTCACCAGTGGAGCCTCAGAGCCCCACAGGTGGTGGAGCAGCAGCCGCCCATGACAGGGTACATAGCAGTCGCCAGATCTTTCCATGCTCAGCTCTCAGCTGGGCACTGGGGGGAACACAGGGCATGTGAGATGGAGTCCCTGCCCGTGGGGTGCAGTAACTGAGGAGAAGGCAGCGTGCTCAGTGCTCCCTGAGGTCCAGCGCAGGGGGTCAGGCGACCGGGGTTAGGAGGAGGCAGGTCTCAAGATGGCTGAAGAGGTGGGGCCTCGTGGGGAGACAAGGGCCAAGAATGAGGAGTCGAGGAGTTGGAGACTTGATCTGGGTGCCAACTCTTCTCACGTATGGCCTGCTGTGGGTTTCGGTTTCTTTATCTGCGAAATGGGAGTGGGCCCAGCGTCCTCAGATGGTGGGTTGAGGAGTCAGTTGAGAGCCTGTGTTTTTGTGAAAACGTGACATGAATGACAAAGGTGGGGTTCAGCAGAGCAGGTCGTGGGGGGTGGGGGCAGAGGGGGGAATGACAGAGAGGGTGGGTGCACTCGCCCCTGTAGGCCTGACCCATGTCACCTTTCTCTTTCCTCTCCAGACTCAGGGTATCTGTTCAGTGGGAGCCGCCCACCATCTCAGGTGTCTCGATCTGGGGAGATTCCTGTTTCAGGTGAGAAGAGAGAGCCAAGAGGAGTGACAGGAACCGCTTTTGGGGGTCAGTGTGGACCAGGGTTTGCAGAGCGTGTGTGGGGTAGGATGCAGAGTGGTTAGGCGTGAGCTTTGGGGTCAGACAGATCTTCCTTCAAATCCCAGCCCTGTGCCTCCCAGCTGTGCAGCCCTGGCTGGGCAAGTGACTGACAGCCCTGTGCCTCAGTTTCCTCTTCTGTGAAATGGGTGTGATCGTTACTAGGATTAGATATACTGCTGTCGAGCTTGTCAGTGACCACTGACAGAGAGAGCGCACTCAGGATCCTGCTGTCAGTGGGGCTTGGGAAGGTTGACCTTAAGTCTCAAGAGTGTGTTCCCTCCTGGCCTTGCTTCGGCTAGGGGAGGTACCGGGGGCTTTGGATAGAAATCGGGGTGCGGAGGACAGAGGGGACATGGCTGAGGCTCCGTGATTCTCTCCTGTCCCTCAGGGCCCCTCCTTCCTCACTTCCCAGCAGGGTTCCCCTGTCCCCTGTGTCTGCACAGCCTTGCTTTCTTCCTGGTTATAGAGGAGGAGCAGCAGGAACAGAAGAGGTAGCGGGTGTTACTGCAGCAAACGTTCATACCTTCCTCGTCCTCTGCCCTCCAGATTACTTCTCTCTGCTGTCCAGCAGCTGCCCCTCCTCCCCGCTCCCTTCCCCCGCGCCCTCCGTGGCCGGCTCGGTGGCCTCCAGTGCTGGCTCTCTGCGCCACCGCAGACCTCTCATCAGCCCTGCCCGGCTCAACCTGAAGGGGCAGAAGCTGCTGCTGTTCCCGTCGCCCCCCGGGGAAGCCCCCAACACCCCCAGCAGCTCTGAGGAACACTCGCCCCACAACGGCAGCCTCTTCACCCTCGAGCCACCCCAGAGGCAGCCAGCGCGGGACAGGAAGCACACTGTGGGTACGGCCTCTGACCGCCCTCCTGGGAGGCAGGACCGCCTGGCGGGGCTGTGGGAGCACCGTGGCCTCGGCCCACGGTGTACAACTGTGGGGACACTGTTGAGAGGCTGCACAGGGCCCATCCTTGCTCTGATCTGTTTGTGTGGCTACTCTCCCAAGTTCCAGACACACCTGGCTTGGCTCCTGGTGACCTTGAACCCTCCAGGACATTGCTCTCTGTTGGCTGATTCTATTTTCTTCCTTTGCGATTGACCTTGAGGGTACTCTTTTCCTTGGGATGGATCAGAAAGACATCATGCACTGCCAGGCTGTGTCTGGTCATGGATTTTTGTTTTGTTTTGTTTTTGGTGAGGAAGATTGTTCCTGAGCTAACATCTATGCCAATCTTCCCCTATTTTGTATGTGGGACACCACCACAGCATGGCTTGATGAGCAGCGTGTAGGTCTGTGCCTGTGATCCGAACCCACGAACCCCAGGCCGCTGAAGCAGAGCATGCGAACTTAACCACTATGCCACCGGGCCAGCCCCTGGTCATGGATATTGTTGTTTTGCTCAAATGGTGTTGTTCTGCAAAGCTTTTTTATTTTTTTTTATTTATTTATTTTTTTTGAAAGATTTTATTTATTTATTTATTTTCCCCCCAAAGCCCCAGTAGATAGTTGTATGTCATAGTTGCACAGCCTTCTAGTTGCTGTATGTGGGACGCAGCCCCAGCATGGCCGGAGAAGCGGTGCGTCTGTGCGCGCCCGGGATCCGAACCCGGGCCGCCAGCAGCAGAGCGCGCGCACTTAACCGCTAAGCCACGGGGCCGGCCCTGCAAAGCTTTTTTAAATTATGCCTCAACCTTTAAAATCTAAAACTTTTACGTGAATGTGTGGATTTCCTGAATCTTTTATGATGTCAGAAGATCTGGCCGCACTGGGCCTGAATACTGGCCAGACAGGTAGAAGGGCAGGTTGGGGTCCCCCATCCCAGCCTCTGCTGCTCCCTGCCGCGTTGACCTGCCCCTTCCAGATCCTTACTTGTGGCCGTCCTCTGCCAGCGCCTGCCGGCGTTTGAATTTGCTGCTGCTAATCTAAAACCAGCTCCCTTCACAGGCAGCTACGCAGCCAGGATCTGAATGAGGACCTGGCCTCCCACTGCCCAGGGTGGGGTAAGCGGGTTGGGACAGGCAGGGCTGCACTTCCGAGGACTGTTCTGGGATTGGAGGTGGAGCTGCCCCACATCTGTCCCTGGGGGTGAGATGTGAGCAGCCGCTGAGACACCCCTTCTCTCTGCAGACATGAGGTCAATGCCAGAACGAGGCAGCCCCTGCAGCACCCACTCCATCAAGAAAGAGGACGACTCGTCCCAGTCATCCACCTGTGTGGTGGACACCACCACCAGAGGGTGTGCAGAGGAGGCCGCTGCCTGGAGAGGTCTGCTCCCTGGTGTGGGGGAGGAGGGCAGGGCAGCCTGGGGGCTGTGAGGCTGCAGCCCCCATCACCTCCTAGTCTGTCTGGGACCCTGACAGAGGAAGACCCCTCAAGGGCCCTTGAGTGACGGAGGATGGTTAAATAACCCACCCAGCGCCTTCTGGACCCAGACTGTGACTCAGCAGAGAGCTTTCCCAGCCTGGGATTAGGGTCTGGATCTGCGCTATTACCACGGCCTCTGACCACAGGCAGCTACTTCAGTTTAACAGAATTAAAATTTAATAGCAGTAAGGATGCAGTTTCTCAGCTGCACCAGCCATGTTTCAAGTGCTCTGTTGCCCCGGCTGGCCTGTGACTGCTCTAGCAGACAGCACCGACACGGAACACTTCCACCATCACAGAAATGTCCCTGGGAGGGCATGGCCTGGAGATCCTGGGTGCACTGGGGCCCTAGCACAGGGGCTGCAGGCCCGCCCTGGGCGCCGAGCTGCCTGGGTTCAGATCCAGCTCCTCTGCTTGCAGGCTGCGGGGCGAGGGTGAGGTCAAACCCTGGTTCTGTGTGAAGCACAGCATGTGCTGAGCCTTGATGTCAGCCCCCGGGGCCCTCCCAGAGCGTGGGGGCTATGAGTCAGTGAAGATGGATGGCCCAGCACGCAGGGAGTTCTCCTGGAAAGATCGTTGTGAGCTGACTGGAAATGGGGACTACCCTCAAATCAGGCCACGTCTGGCGGGTGTGACGTGGCACCATCGAGGCCGTGGCCAGAGCACAGACTTGGGATGGGGGACCCTAGTCAGCAGCTGATTTTCTCTTAGCCCTGGGCAGGGTTCTCACCCCCTAAAGCCCCCGTTTCCTATCTGTAAAGTGGGTGTCACACACCCCCACCCCCATCACCAAGGGACAAGCCCATGACTCCCAGCCCAGTACCTGCCTGGTGGCACGAGCTCAGGAAAGGAGGCACCTTCAGAGAGGCAGGACTCGACCAAGGAACCCCAAGTTTACGGGTCTTTCCTGGTGGGGAGGCCTCTGGGTGCCAGAAAAGAACTAGGGTGGGGCCTCAGCCCAGGAGAGCCCTTGGGCACAGGGCCTCAGCCCAGGTGAGGCCCCATAGCTGCACACATCTCTCTTTTTTTCTTTTTCTTTTCTTCTTCTTTTTTTTTTTTTTTGGTGAGGAAGATTGGCCCTGGGCTAACATCCGTGCCCATCTTCCTCTGATTTATACGTGGGACGCCTGCCATAGCATGGCTTGACAAGCAGTGCTTAGGTCCACGCTCAGAATCCGAACCTGTGAACCCCTGGCTCCCAAAGCAGAGCACGTGAACTTAAGCACTACACCAGTGGGCCGGCCCCCATAGCTGCATCTCTGGTGGGCTGGGCTAGCCGCTCTGCAGTCCTACCCACAGGTTCCTCTTGTGACCTTTGGCCTTTGACTGGATCTTTCATCTCTGGCAGGTCTTTTCGGCCCCGCCCTGGTCCGGGGTCTCCTGGCTGTGAGCTTGGCTGCCAATGCCCTCTTCACCTCGGCCTACCTGTACCAGAGCCTGCGCTGACCCGCTGCCCGGAGAGTCTCGGAGGGCACGCCCAGGGGCATGCTGCTTCCACCACTGCCGGCCTCAAAGCCCTCCCCGAGGGCTGCCGCCCCCGCCCTCTTCCCCAGGGCCCCTGACCTCGCTGGATTGAGTCCCATCCTTGGGACGCCTTCTCCTCCTCACCTGTCACTCGGCAGGGCCGAGCGTGGTCTGTGGGGTCACCCTCCTCCCTGCCCATCTCCTTGGCTGACATTGGTTGTGTGTTGGTGCTGACACTCTGATCCCAAAGCCAGGGATCCCCGACCCTGGGGTCCCCTCCCCACCGTCCAGCCCTGCCTGGCAGGAATGCCACTACTACTGTAACTGCAGCAGGAGGCAGGCTGCCTCCTGACCCCGCGCCCGCGGGCTGTGATCACATCTCTGTACTGTACTCCCCTGTCCCGCCGGGCTGCCTCAGGCTCCCTGAGGGAGGAGGGAGGGATGGTCCCTGCGTCACCCGTCCTCGACCCTGCCCGGTGGAGAGCAGACCTCCCTTGGGCAGGCCCCCTTGAAAACCGACATCTTCTGCCCCTGTCTTGCCCCTTCCTGTCGGCTCTGGGCCAGGCCTGCCGTCTGGCTCTCCCAGGTGGGTAGGTGGGTGCCTGGCGTCCCCTGCCCAGGGGTCCTCAGAGCTCCTGGGTCTCAGGGGCCCAGCTGGGCCTTCAGGCTAGTGTAAGCACTCACCCCAGGCTCCCTTCTGCTTACATGCACCCCTGTTTTATTACCTCTGATGACCTTCCCAGGCAGCAGCCCCGTTACCCTGAGACACTACCCAGGACCCACCCTGCCCTGTCTCCAGGTCTGTGCTCCTGAGCCCCTCCCTCATGCTGCCCACAGGGGCCTCGCTTGACCCCTCGGCCTGCATTGTGCTGCGGGACAGGCCCGGGGTGGCCTGTAGGTCTCAGATGAGACTGGCCGCTGTCCCCGCCCCCTGTGCAGCTGGCTCCTTTCAGCTGCAGAGGCCCCGCTTTCCTCTCTCATTCTGCTGTCACCGCGGGCTCAGCATGACCTCTGTCTCCAGGCCACCTTGGCTGGCTTTCTTTCCTACCCCACTGCCCTCGGTCCCTGCCACTGCCCTTCCTTCTGACCTATATTGCGGGTTCCCCCATCCGTCCTTGCGCTGGGGTCCCATCCTGCCCCCAGATGAGGCTGGCACGGAGACTCTCCGATGCAGTGAGGGCTGAGAGACTGCGTGTGCTGTGAGTGTGAGAGCCCCCAGTCCCTGCTGCCCTGGGCCTTGGGCACAGGTACAGGCAGCGCGTGTGTGCGCGCGCGCGCGCGCGCGCGCGCGCACACGCATGTCATTGCACGTGTTGGTGCCACATGGGGAGGAATTGGCTGCCTCGGTGAATTCTGAGACTCATTGGGGGGAGGGTCATGAGGTCAGGAGGAAAGGGCCTTCACTCTGTCATTCAGGGATAAAGTTTAATTTTATTTTTCTACACATTTTTGCCAGGTAAGGCATTGTGCTGATGAGCAGGATGCCCCCAGTCCTCCCTGCCAGGGAGATTTAGTTTTTTTAAGCTTTGGGTGCTTTTTCAGTAATTGTTTTTACCATATGGGGAAGGAGATTGCTCTGACTTCCTCTCTCTCCTCTTTCCCCTACTCCTGTCCTGAGCTACTGTTTGCTGCCCTGCCCCCCTCCCCAGGACCTGGGGAACTGGGGGGCCAGGGGCCATACCAGGACCCTGCGTCCAACTGCCAGAGAGGGTTCCAACTCGGAGGGGGTGCCTTTTGGTCCCTGTTTGTATAGTGGGCATGTGTGTCGAGTTTTTTAATTTTGTGTTTTGCCTGACAAAGCCAAACTCCATTCCCAAATGCCCTTCCTCTCTGGCTCTGAGGAGCCCTCACACCGAGTGCCGGCTCCTCTCCCTTGGGGCCCGGCCACCTGACCTCTCCTGCCCCTGCCCAGCGGGCCCAGCACCCCCAGGGGCTGGGGGAGGCTGGGCAGGGAGGGGGCGTACTTATGTTTTCTTCCAAACAAAAAACACAATCTTATTTTTCTTTACAAAAGCAAAAAAGGAAACCAAAAAAGATAGCAACCTTTGAACTATACCTCAGTCTGTCTTGTCTTTATTCTGTCTGCTGGGACTGCTCAGGCCCGCATGGAATGGGCCCTGACCAGTGGGGGTAGAGTCCTGAGGCTCATGGTGGGGTGGCAGGCACAGAGGGACATGTCACCAGAAGGGCTAAAGAATTTGAACAGGAGACTAGCTGCCTAGCCTGGGCCTGAGCTGGAAAGGTGAACAGGAGTTTTCTGAGCAGAGAAAGGAGGGTGTTCAAGAGAACAGCGTGAGCAAGGGCTCAGGCAGAAAGTGCTCAGCTGTCACTTTGGAAAAGCCCATCCGAACCAGCGGCCCCTGACCTGGCCCCAGGCCCCAGGGCTACAGGGGCGAGGGTCAGCCATGTGACAGAGACCTGGTTTTCTCCTGAGCCCACTCGGAATGGGCTCCCAGCGGCCAGGCTCGGCACCAGCCCCTACAGGTACACAACCAGACGGACCCCCAGCCCAGCCGGGGCGAGGAGTCCTGGCTCCGAGTGGTGCTGGAGAGCTGACCCTGGGCCTAGCAGTGTGGGCAGGTGCCCGGAGGGCACTGAGAAAGCAATCAGAGATACTGTATTTGCCCCATGCTGAGCCAGGACCTCAGGTGGTGGCCCAAGGGCCAGCCTCCTAAGTGTCACAAGCACAAATGCTCGGGCTGCCCGGTGACCCAGGTCTGCATTTCTATGGGCTTCAGTTTAACTCTGTGAAGTATCAGGACCACCATCCAGGGCTGAGATGGGGAGGATTCGGAGGGAGCCCGGATAAATGCCCGCCGGGAGGATGGATGGTGGGTGGTTTGGCTCCTGGAGGTGCCGAGGCAGACTGTGGAAACCTGACCCTGAGGGTAGATGGGAAGGGCAGGGCCGGGTGGTCACTCTTCACCCAGAAGCTGGCCATCTGGGACGGCAGAGCCAAGCTGCCCACAGGTGGAGTCACAAACACACCTCTGAGTTCACTGACCTCAGGGGTCCTTGTGATGTCCACTGAGCCGTGACCTCGGGGGCAAAGGGAGCCCACTTAGCCCACTCTTCCAGCAACCCTGCAAGGTACGCGCCCAGGAAAACCCGCAGCTCCCACGAAGGTCACACACCCGTCCCCTCATCCAGGGCCCCCACCCCGCCCTGCGCTGTGAAGACGGAACCAAAAGGGGCAGCGGGGGGGCTCATAGTCCCAGCTGGGGTATTTCTGTGAGGGATTGTTTTCCTTCCTGAGCTGAATTTATATTACCTTACTAATGTCATCTTCTGTTATTATAAAAGGGAAATATGTTTATTGTAGAAAATCTAAAAAATACAAGTGAGCAAAAAAGAAAATGCTCCATAATCCAACAATTAAAATGTGTCTACTCTGCCTTTTTTTCTATATGTATCTGCATATTTTTTTAATGAAAACAGAATCTTTGTGTATACAACATTTTGTCACTTTATTTCTCATCTGTCACCATCATGAACCTATTTCCATGTTATTGAGTGTATTTTCTCATCCCTCTTAAGGGCTGCCTTCCATGTGGGCATGTGCCAGGTTTCTTTTACCTTCCCTTTACTGCTGAGCATCTCCAAGGCTTGTCGGTTCTCCCTGCTTTTATAATTGGGACAGCAGTGAACATCGTTGAGGGTACCGACAACTTCTGTATTTAAGGCTTTTCTTAGGATAATTCTTGAGAGCTGAATCATCCTATCAAAGGTTTATCAAGATTCTAAAGCTTTTTACATGCGTTGTCTGGTTGCATTCCAGAAGGGTACAGAAAACGATCTAGATTTTTCAAAAATCCTGAGCTGACTTTTGCTTTGGAAACCTGCTTCCGGTTACCAGACAGCTGACATGGTGGCGGGGGAAGATGAGCGGAAGATCCGGGTTCTCCTAGTAGTAGTTGTAGAAATAGTTTTCACCCCGGGGTCTGGGGAGGAACTGAGGGAGGGGAGGAGAGGTGGGCAGGGTACCCGGCGCCACCCCCACTCCTAGCAGGGAAGCTCTGTTTTCCTATGCTGAGCTCTACTGGAGGTTTTATGTCAGAAAAAGATCTGCCTATTTAAAATAAAGGTTTCAGAAACCACTGCTGGCAAACCACCCTCCTTACCAACTGGCCCTGTGACACCTGGACCCCTCCGTGCAAGGAGAGGAAGGACCCCAATGATCTCCTGGCCCTTCTGAAGGGTGATCGGAGGCAGAAGCTCCCCCTTAGGGGACGTCTGGGGGGTCCAGAGTGCCTCCACCACTACAAAATGGTGGCAACTCCGAGTGGGGCAAGCTATTCTCAGCCCCTGCAGGGCTGGGGTTCGGGCCAGCGTGGCGTTGTCCGTGCACACTTGCTGGCTTCGAGTCTGTGTCCAGTCCCTATTCTCCAGGGGAGAGCTGGAGCACAGTGAAGGAAGGGCGAGAGCCAGGGTTTCCCCATGTTCTTCCCTTCATTCAGCCATCACCAGCCAGATTTGCGCAGTAATTATGGTGCCCTAGCGTGTGCCAGGCTGGGCTAGGCACTGGGGCTACAATGGCGAGCAAAACGGAGATGCCCCTGCTCCAAGGAGCCTACCGAGAGCAGGGGAGGCAGGCTTAGATAAGCACACCGTAGTGACGTAATTACACACTTGGAAGGGCTGTTAAGTAATGGGACACAGTGCCTCCCTCGAGTGTGAATAGTCAGGAGGTTGGAGATGCAACTTGAAGGCAAGATGAGGGCAATCTCTGTGGGAGGAAGTGTTTACGCAGAGGCCCGGGCCAGCTCTCAAGGCATGGAAAGGTTAGTGTGGCAAGAACCCAGGGAGGGAGGGTGTGAGCTCAACGTGAGCCCAGGAGGAGAGCAGGGGCCACCCATAAAGGGCGCGTTGGGGATTTTGGATTTCACCCTAAGAACAAAGGGAAAGCCAATGTCGAGTTTAAGCAAGGGAGTGACAGGAGCAAATGTGCCTTTTTAAAACATGGCTCAGTGGAATATGGAGACTGGGTTGGAAAAGCACAAGGATGAAACCAGGGAGCCAGCCAGGGGCTGCTGCTGGTTCAGGAGGGAGAAGATGGCAGCGAGGACAGTCTGGAGGTGGGGTGACACTGTTGGGTTCCAGGGACAATACATTGGAGGTGGGGGCAGAAGGGGTGTCCAGGTTGACGTCTGGGTTTTTGGTGTGCACAGGTGGCTAGATGGAGGGGTCCCTCCCTGATCTGGGAAACTAGAAGTGGGGAAGGGGCAGAGCACATGTTTTCAAATTCAGCTCTGAGCATCTGCATTGGGTGCTTCAGAGACATCAGAGGGACAGATGCCTCTGCCTGCTGTGCCCTCCCGGGAGCCCTCCTCCCCCAACTGCACAGCAGCAGGTCCCACTAAAAGGCCACTCTTGAGAGGCCTGCTCTGAATGGATTCCCCTGTTATTCTCTCCCAGATCCTAGAATTACTTCCATTCAATTACAAGCAGTGGCTGCCCCTTGTGATTACTTTCTCAGCTGCCCCTCCCCCCCGTTTAGAACATAATTTCCCTGAGAGGGAAGACCTTGGCTCCTACTTGAGGCTCATTAACGATTGTTGAATGAATGAATGAAATGGCCATTAGACAGCCAGTGTACAGGTATTTCCAGGTCTCAGCTCCAAGGAAAGGTGACAGAAGGGACACATATTTTGAAACCAGGGCGAAAGTACCAGATACTAGCTGTAGCTGAGGCTTGAGAGCCCTGCCTTTGGAGGGGCCTTCATGGAACCGGAGGGCAGAACAGGAGCAGAGACAAGGAGAGAAGACCTGGGCTGAGCCCAGCGGCTGCACTTGTGGACAGGGCCGGAGGAGAGCTGGGGGCTGAGCTGAGACCAGATCCCCAGGGCAGCTTAGAGGATCTCACATATTCCACTGCCATTGGTGGGGGGACATTCCCTGCCTCCTATGGTTTACACTGTTAGGGGGAGGTGGGATTAAAGGAACAGTCACAAATAATGAATTACTACCGTCATCAGAGAAAATCACTTAGGACAGAGAGGTTAGGAGGAATCCAAAGCCCCTTCCCACCCTGAAAATCCATGACCCTGGATGGGTGGGAAGGGCTGCTCAGGATGAGATGGGGGGGTGGAGGCAGAAGGTGCCAGAAGGCTGATACCAGAGAAAGGTCCTGCAGGTTTGTAGCACTAGGTGCAAAGGCCTGAGTGAGACAAGCTTGACCCTCCTCCCATGAGCTGAACCAGGATGCTAGAGGCTCTGCAGGCTGTGAGGGCCGGTGGGGGTGTCCCTGCGTGGAAGCCAACCACCGACCTCAGACTGGAAGCCACTGGGGAACGGGTCTGACCTACGCAGGTTCGCTGTCTTGGATCCCTTTGGGGGAAGGTGCTTTCACTCACACTCAGATTGAAGACGACTGAGGGTGGAGCCGGGGGAGTCTGGCAGGGGAGAAAGCGGGCACGGGCATCTGTGAATTTCCTGCCTGATATGGCTGTGGGGGTCAGGCTGGATCTCGGGGCTGGGGAGGGGTGAGGGGGGTCTAGGGGTACTCTTCTGGGCCCCAGGCCTTCCCTCGCGCGGAGACGAGTGCGGGAGGCACGGACACAGAGGCGCGGCAGCGGGATGGCCTCGCGGGGCCCAGGTTGCCGCCTTGGCCATCGCCGCCGCAAAGATGGGGCCTCCGACCTCAGCCTGCGCGCATAGACAGCTGGCGGTGGCGATGGGCGGGGCTGCTTACTTTTGACCCGGACAGAACCAGAGATGAAACTGCAGCTGACCCTTGGGTTATTTGTCCTGACCCCCTAAGACCAAACAAAGACCATTAATAATGTTTGGGGGCCGGCCCCGTGGCTTGGCGGTTAAATGCTCGCAATCCACTGCTGGCGGCTGGGGTTGGGATCCCAGGCGCGCACCGACGCACCGCTTCTCCGGCCATGCTGAGGCCGCGTCCCACACACAGCAACTAGAATGATGTGCAGCTATGACATACAACTATCTACTGGGGCTTTGGGGGAAAAAAGGAGGAGGATTGGCGATAGACGTTAGCTCAGAGCTGGTCTTCCTCAGCAAAAAGAGGAGGATTAGCATGGATGTTAGCTCAGGGCTGATCTTCTTCACCAAAAAAAATAAAATTAAATTAAAAAATAATGTTTGGAAGCTGTTTGAGGATGGGCAGCTCGGAGCGGAGTCGCCAGTGTTCCCCTCGGTGCAAGCCCTGGGGTTTGGGGGGAAACCTCCGCAAACTGATGCCGAGTTGTCGCACTGCCCTTGTGCCCAGAAAAAGCGTGACGTCACAGAAAGAGTCCCCCTGGGCAGAGACGGTGGCGCCTCTACTGCAGGCTTTTGGGTTTACAGAAAGCAGTGGGTGTGAGTCCCAGGAGGGTTATCCACCCCAAACAGTGTGTTCAGTGGCCCAACTGCGCAGGGCCAAGAGTGCAAGTGAAAATTTATTGGGGTCCTTTCATTGTTCCTTCAATTCTCAAGGTGGAAAGAGTTTTCTGATAGTAATTTTTGTTGGTTGGTTGGTTGGTTGGTTTTTTTTCCTTTTTTTGGGGGGGGTGAGGAAGATTGGCCCTGAGGTAACATCTGTGCCCATCCTCCTCTAGTTTATATGTGGGCCACTGCCACAGCATGGCTTGATGAGTGGTGCACAGGTCCACGCCTGGGATCAGAATCTGTGAACCCCAGGCCGCTGAAGCAGAGCATGGGACTTACCCACTCCACCACCAGGCAGGCCCCTGATGGTAATTTTTTTTAACCAAAAGTTGTTTGATTTTTGGAGAACCAAGTAAGATCTGAGTCTAAGATCTATGCGCACAGCAGCATTTTCTGTGTTTGGTGTTTTCCTCTACGTAGCTGAATTAAATATTTGCTACTTAGCTTGGATCATGTGTGGAAATTAAGAAGTTAATAACTATGTAGGGGCTTCGTCACTGCCTGTGGCATCTTAGCCAGAATCAGGCAGCCTGTGTGCAGGGGCACACTGCTGGGGCCACTCGGGGCCTTTTATAGAAATAATTTCTCTAAAGGAATTTCACTCTTCTTTCTAATACTAGTGGACAATTCCAAATTAATCCATCTAAATTGCACACATTAGCACAAATCCGAGCTGCATGGCCCTAGCTTGCAAACCTTAATTGCTGGAACATTCCCTGAGAACTGCTAGGCGTTGCCTTCCCAGCCAGGAGATGTGTGATTTCCCCATCTCAACTTGCTGTTGACGTGACACAGGGAGAATATTGGGGTTAAGGCCAAGCACGTGGTTTTCTGAAGCTGATTGCATGGCAAAGTCTAGCACAGAGCAGCCGTCCCCCGTCAGGGCGTTTTGTGACCTTGAGTCCTCCCCGCAGCTGCTGAGAGGTTTCTGAGCTGGGATTTTTTTCTGGAGATTTGGTTTTCTTTTTTCAGACACACTGACAGCTTGTCATGAACTTGCAGCTTCCAGATTCACTGTGGTTGGGCTCCAGAGACAAGAGTTCTCTATTTCGACCCTATAAATGGTAAAAGGGGGGAAGTTGGATTCAATATTTCATTTTATTTGGTGCCTTCACTCAAACCTGCCAAATTATCAACTGCATTCGCTGATGACTTTACAAAAGGGCTGGTATAAGTGTCCCCAAGTGACCCCTGGCACCATGGATCCATACAGGAAGAGACCAAATTAGCAGGGCCCTTTTTCTGCTTGCCTGCTGAGGGCACAGTAAGCAGCCTGAAGTTGCTTTTAAGCACATTTTGTTGAACTTGTATTTTCCCCCACAAAAATCGCTAGAATACATGCAATTAGTACAGATTTCCTAAATATTATCCTATGTGAAAACGTAACCTCTAGAAGCTGGAAAAGGCAAGGAAACGGATTCTCCCCAGAGCCTCCAGAAGGAAGGCAGCCCTGTTGACACCTTGATTTTAGTCCAGGGAGAGCCACGTTGCATGTCTAACCTGCAGAAGCGTAGATGATAAATATGTGTTGTTTTAAGCCAGTAAGTTTACGGTAACGTGTTACAGCAGCTACAGGAAAGTAACAGAGAGATCTCCCTGGTGTCTGTATGGAACACTCGCGAGGGCAGCCCTCCGCTCGCTGTGAGTCGGTTTCCTTTTTTATCAGCACCACGTCTCTAGCTGCGGAGGAACTGTGGGGAGCTGATGCTGGGGCAGCTTCAGGGTGAGCTTTAGGCAGCATCGAGGCCAGACTTACCCACCCTGGGGATCCGATCCAGAGCCCCTGTGATTTTTCTCATGCCGCACATGCCAGCCCCGGGCGCAGCACCAGCCTTTCTCCTGAGGGTCCTAAAGCTTCCGCAGCACCTGCCAAGACATTCCTCACATCTTGACCCTCCACTGTCTTATCCCCGGCCCGAATGTTCCCACTGAAACATTTCCCCAGACACTTCCCTCTCATTCTCCTGAGGATTTTACATTACCACTGGCTGGGGCTCAGCTTAGATTGCATCTCCTGACCCGCAACACGGAAACATTCTTTCTCCAGAGACGGGCAGAGGTGGGGGCCGAGGAGAGTCGCTGCGGGGTTGTTTATGATATTAGTAAGTTGTAAGCAACCTCATGTGCCTCGTCAGGGGACTGATTAAATGAATACAGTACGTCTCCACTCGGTGGAGCACCGGGCAGCTCCTTAAAGGAAAGAGAGCTCTGTGTGCGCTGACCTGGAGATGGGCCGTCACCTCAGCCTGTGTGTCAGGTCTGGCCAGGGGGAGGCTAGGTGGGCAAATGCCAGACTGGACTGCCTGTCTTCTAATCCCCCATCGGCCACTCGCGCTGTGGCCTTGGACAAGTCACTGCTCCGCTCTGCATCTCAGCTCCGTCGTCTGTGTAATGGGGATAATGACAGTTTATCCTACATCCTGTAATGCCTCCTCATAGCCCCGAAAATTAGATTAGCATGTAAAGCGCCTGGTACACAGTGTTACCTGGTATTCTCCATAAGTAAAAAAAGCGAGCTGCAGAATAACATGTACAGTACCTTGCCTTTCTGTATATATTTAAAGGCCTGCACGTGTTTATGAGCGTATATAGGAAGCAAACCAGGAAGCAGGACTGGCTTCTCGGGTGTGAGACCCCGGTAGTGGCACAGAGGCCGTGTTCAGATAGGCCCCATGCTGGGCTCGGTTTAACGCTCTGCTGTCACCATCTTCAAATTCTTAATAATTTTTGAACAAGGGGCCCCCCCATTTTCCTTTTGCACCAGGCCCTGCAGTTGTGTAGCCCATCCTCCAGGAATGATATCTGACTGTTAGCAATAATTATCCTGGAGAAATAGGATTGAGACAGAGCAAGAGCAGGCAAGGGTTTCTTGTATCTTTCTGTACAGCATACATGTTTGCAAGCATTTATACTTCTGTACTATATCAAGAACACAAGAGGATACATTCAGGGAAAATCTAGCCGCCCAGTGAAAGGAATGTGGGCTTGGAGTGGGTAGAACTGGATAGAATTCTGCCTCTACCAGTCAGTCAGTGGGCTTTCACCTTGAATAAACTACTCTGCTGAGACTCAGTTTCCTCCCGGAAAAAGCTAGCACCTGTTTTCTACCTCTTCGGGCTGCTGTGCCATTAGATGAGTGGACAGTGTAGAGGTGAGCCTGTGTCACTCCTGTAACAAATGGCTGCTTGTTACATAGTAACTGTGATTGGGGCCGGGAGGGGGCTGAAGAGCACAGAAGTTGACAGCAGGACTTGATTTAATTCCCAGCTCAGCCACTTCCCACATGAAGTTGGATCTTGTATTTAGACCTATTGTGTTTTGTCATCTATAAAATGGGGACAGTATAGATTCACAATCCTTTACTGTCAATTCCAAAGCCCCCAAAGCTCTGAAAACAGAAAGTGTTTAAGTTTGGCACAAACCCACTTGGCAAAATCTCTGACCTGGCTGGTGTGAGGCTATGATCTCGATCCCCCTCAGCTTTGCATGCAAGTCATACATTTTGCTGCAGAACTGCTCATGGGTTTGATTACAGTGGTGCTCTCTGGACCCCACTGTGGCCGTAATGGAGGACTTGGGTCTGTTGGCTTTCTAAAATCTGAACACTCCAAATTCCAAAACCCCTCAGGCCCCAAGGGTTGGGATGAGGAATGGTGGATATGGGTTCCCCCACCCCAGGGCCGTGGCAAGGTTTACAAGCCATGCAGTGGGTCAGGGGACCGCACAGCGTGAGATCCATGGGATGGACCAATGACAAAGGTTGGTTGATGTTGTCACTTGGTGTCATCTGACGAATTTGGATTCAAATCCACTTTCTTCCCCTTATCATCTGGGTGAGCTTGGGCAACAAGCACAAGATCTCTGGGTCTTCTAAAGTGGGGCACCGGTGCCTCCATCCTGGGGTTCTTGTTGAGGTTGGCAACAACAGAGTGAAGAGCCAGTGGGGCCAGGGAGGAGCAGGCACCTGTCAGTGGTGGCCACGTTCATTCACTTGTTGATTAGGGACTGAGCGCACAGGAAGGCTGGGCAGGCAGGTGGGGGACTGCAGAGAGGGCACCCCAGGCCCTGTGCCTTCAGAGGGCCCACCACCAGGGAGAGGTTTTAGGGAGGGCCTCTCAATGACTTCACAGGAACAAATGGAGGGAAGAGGTGGAGAGGCGGCTCCTCCACATGCTCCAGGCTGGAGCCTGGTGTCAGCTGCACAGGACACCCCTGGACAAGCCATGGACACGCTGCCCAGAACGGTGAGGCTTCACTGCCATCACTGCTCCTCCTGTGCAATGAGGGACTTGCATTTGGCTAGTGGAGAGAGGGGTGGGGTGGTGGGCCCAAGTATCTTGTTCGTGACTCCACTATGCCTGGGACCCAATGGGGTGCCGATGCTGCAGACAGCGCTGGCTTCCCTCCGTTCTCAGCATCAAGCCAAGTCCCCGCAGGCTTGGCACCATCTGGCCCTGCCTCCCTCCCCCCCTCCCTCCCCCCTCCCTGGCTCCCTGGCTTCCCCCCTCTCTCCAGCTCAGTGCCACCCTTGGGCTCAGGCAAGGGGGTCTGGGGACTGCAGGCCCCATGCCTCAGGGCTCCCCCAAACTTTGGGTCCTCTTCCTTAAAGAGCATCTTCCTTGGTGCCTGGGACCAGGGGCCAGAAGTGCCATGTAAGTGGGACACCTTAGGCCACCCAGATGCGTCCAGGGGTTCAGGATCTCAGGCTTGTGCAGTCACCCCAGGAGGGGGCCTGGTAAACAAGTGGCTCCCACTGGCTGGTGTGGGCTGCAAGGATGGTGTTGACAGGCTGATTCTGGATTCCTGAAAATGGTTTATGTGGACAGGAGCCCCGCAGAGAACGCTTGCCTGGGGCCCTGCACACCCTGGGACAGCCCAGCTGCAGGGCAGTGATTCTTCTTTAGCTTCTGGAATATGTGATGCTCTTCCCCCCTCCAGGCCTTGGCTCCGGCAGCCAGGCAGTGCCTCCACGTGGACAGCCCTCCCCACACACTCAGCCTGCAGGTCTCCACTCAAATGTCACCTCCTCAGAGGGGCCTTCAGGGACCACTTCCTTATTCCCATCCATTTCTACTTCCTTTGCAAAACTGTTTGTCAGGGGCAGAAGCTGGTGGATTCAGGCCCTTGGGTAGCTCCCATTCTGGTGGCTCACAGGGCCCCATCTGGCCTGGTCAGGGCACTAACTTAGCCTTGACCACTGTCTGGGCTCTGTCTGGCCAGCTCACAAATGATGAGCTCTCTGCAGCTTCTAGGTCTCCCTTACCCCCTCTGCCCAGCTAACTCACATTATTTCAGCTTTGAGTTCCCGTGCCACCTCCTCCAGGAAGCCTTCAAACCTTCCCATATTACCCGGCACTTCCTTCTGGCAGTCCGGGACAGCAGCTCACCTGTGATGTCTGGAGCAGGGTGGTCTTCCTCACACCCATCCCCCTGTGCCTGCAGGGTGAGACTTGGCACTCAGGAGGCTCATCTTTCAATAGATGTTTGTTGAATGAATGAATGAATGAAAACGTGCGTATTTGTTTAACAAAATTGGGATCACATTGAGCATGCTGGTTTTTTGTGTATGTGTGTGTGTGGTGAGGAAGATTAGCCCCGAGCTAACATCTGTGCCAATCCTCCTCTGTTTTGTATGTGGGTCACCTCCTCAGCATGGTTTGATTAGTGGTTGTATGTCCGCGCCCAGGATCCGAACCCTCAAACCCAGGCCACTGATGACGAGTGTGCCAAACTTAACCACTCTGCCGCTGGGCTGGTTCCTAGTTTTGTATTTTTAATGTCTCACATCCTGAGCATTTTTCCTCATCATTAAATAGTCTTCCACATGATTTCTGATGATGGCACACATTTTCATCTTTGGTACCATAACTTTTTTTTTTTTTTTTTTTTGCTGAGGAAGATCAGCCCTGAGCTAACATCCATGCCAATCCTCCTCTTTTTGCTGAGGAAGACTGGCCCTGAGCCAACATTCGTGCCGATCTTCCTCCATTTTATGTGGGATGCTGCCACAGCATGGCCTGACAAGTGATGCATCAGTGAGCGCCCAGGATCCGAACCTGGGCCGCCAGCAGTGGAGCGCGCGCACTTAACCGCTATGCCACAGGGCCACCCTGGTACCATAACTTTTTTTAAGCAACTCCCTGCTGTTGGGTGTTAGGCTTCATTAAAGTGAGCAGAGTGGGCAAGGCGTTCCAGCTATGGGCTCAGCTGGATGAAGATGAGCTATAGGGAGTCCCGTGTGTATGATGGAAGCTCAGAACACAGTTCTCCCACACTGTAAATGTCTCCAACCCCATACTTTAGGGTGGGGTCCATCTCCCTGCCCCAGTGACCTAGCATGGGGGAAAGGTGGGAGGCGGGAGGGAGTGGCTAGTCCTGATAGAGAATCCCTCTGGGTTCTGGGATTTTGAGTTCAAAGGGGATCTGGATAGGGAGGAGAGATCATGTCAAGGGAGAGAAAGACCCAACGCTGTCCCTACCCCCTCTCTGTCATGGGGCTCCCCACCCTCTCCCTGCTTTCTGGCCATCTCAGGACCCAGGGCTTTTCTTTTCTCAACAATGAGCACCTGGGGCTGGGCCTGGATAGTTGGGGAGGGGGGGTCGCCTTGTGGGAAGGCAAAGGCAAGAGCGTGAACATCTCCCACGACCACCCACCCTGGACCTCCCTCAGAAGCCCTGAACCGCTGGTCCTGCTGCCTCTCTTCACCACCAGGCCCAGCTTCATGGGCGTGTGACCTGCGTGGCCGAAGAGGCCGCACACTTGGTGTAATGCCCTGCTGGCAACACCACCTTGAAATTCCTCCTAATTTTTGAGTGAGAGCCCGCATTTTCACTTTGCATGGGGCCCTACACGTTGTGTAGCTGATCCTGCCACCCCCCACCCTTCTCTGCTGTCCAGCTGCATGAGCCACCTTTGGTTTCTTGACCAAGTCAGGCCCAGGGGGTCTGGCTTCAGATTCCCACGTGTCCAGTCATGAGCACGTCTCCTTAGACCCCTCTCTGCCCCTGTACCTTTCACCTGCGCCATGGAAATAATAATAGAGGCTACTTGGAGGACTGTTGTGAGAAATGAATGAGTTGACAGTGTGTATACAGTGCTTACAATGGTGCCTTGTACTTGGCAAGTGCTGGTTATGGTCATTCCCACTCAGGACCCTGAAACTTTCTAGAACTTTCTATATCTTTGCCTTGCCAACACCTGTAGAATAATGAACTCTTATAGAAATAGGATCTGGGAGGGGCTAGAGGGCAGAGAGATTAGAGAGAAGAGGCTGGAATCAGAAGGTTCAACTGAAATGTTCCAGGTGACAAAGTGGGAGAGGCTGACTCAAGCCAGCTTCAGCTAGAGAGGCCCTGGTCAGAGGAAGGCTGGGAACCGGCCTGGGTGTGCCTGGATCTGAAGCCCCCGAGACAGGACCTCTCTCCACCACTTCTCTCTGTGCCTCTCCGCTTCACTCTCCTCCAGGCCCTGATCCTAGAGACTGGGGAGCTCCATCAGGGAGAGAGGGAAGAAGGGCGGGCAGGGGCGGCAGCCGAGGGGGCAGGAAGAGAGGGTAGAGGGAAGGAAGAGGCGCAGACCCACTTGGACCAAAGTGTTTAGAGAAAGACACAGCCACACCGAAGAGTCTCACTCTAGCTGCACGACCACAGAACCTCAAAGGTCTTCCCACTCCTCACAAGCTCCTAGAGGAAGTTTTCACACCTTCCTGTCTTGACCCCATTCTCAGCACATCCTCCCCTCTTCTCAGCTGATGAGCCGGCTTCCTAATTAACAGAAAAAAAAGATGCAAAAGTCAGAAGTCCACATCCCCCACCTTATATCTACCAGCCTCTGGACAGCTGTCCCCTGTCCTCTGCCTTCCTGCCTGTCGCCAAGGCCGGACTGTCCAGGCCCCCTCCAAGGCCACCCCTCTCCTACGCTAGGACCCCATCCAGGAGCGGCCCCTCCCCTTTCTGGGTTGTCCCTGTTTTCCTTTCTCCCTGATCATTCCCACCATCAGCTTTCAAGCAGGCCGTTTTCTTCCCATCTGAACATACTTTCTCTGGGGTGGATGGTGTTCACCGTATCACTCCGTCAGCTTTTGGGAGAGTTTGAAATTTTTCAAAATATCAAGTTGAGAGGCCGCTTTCTCTCTCTCTTCCCTTTCCATTCCTTCCCTTTCCTTCCTTAACAATTCAGTCCAAAAGGTCCAAAAGGCGAGAAGGGGGGCAGGCCATGCAGCAGCTGCTCTGGGTGGCCAGGCGTGGGTGGTAGGCCTGTGGTCTGGTGACAGGGGAATCCACACAGGAGGGCGTCCTGGTGGGAGGTATCAGAGCTTGGGGGGTGAGGAGGAGCCCTTGCATGGGGTCAGCAGCCCAGAGAGTGGGGAAGGCAACGTGTGGGGTGAGGGCAGCAGCCCTTGATGCGGGGTGAGGAGGGTGCCGGGGGCCTCTGGTGACTGCGGCCCCTACTCTGCCTGATTCTCCTTGGCACAGATTGCCATGCAAGGTATTGTGAACGCACTTGTTTGTTTCTTGTTTATTTCGGTATTGTCTGCCCCTCCCCCACTAGAATGTCCTCAGGGGCATGGACGTTGGTCACCGCTGTATCCTCAGGGCGCAGGACTGTGTCTGGTGACATTTGACAACACGTGTTGAATGGAAGAGTGAAACCTGTAGCCCCCCTGCCCTTGACCGTCACACAGACAGCGAGGCCTGGCGACACCTGTGTGTGGTGGAGAAGAGAGAGAAGTGAACCATGAGTGGAGTTTCTGTTTTGGCCACTGGGGGAAAGAGGGACAACTTTCACTGACGCAGGAAGGAAGTGCAGGACCGGGCAGGTGGGGCGGGAAGTTGGGTTGGGGGCAGATTCCGTTGGAGGGGACGGCCAAATGCCCAGGTGGAGATGCCACGAGGCTGCTGGAGAGCCAGCTGGGGAGCTTGGGAGGCAACCCCTGGGGGCACAGGCAGCTGGATGTCCCCAGGCACAGGAGCCGAATGGAGCTGGGAGAGGGAGAGGGGAAGAAGGTAAGAGCTGGGGCTGAGCTGCCCAGCACCAAGCTTAGCGGGGAAAGCGGCTCTGGAACAATCTGCCACTTGTGTGCAGGAACTGAAAAAGGAATAGGAAGTTTGGGGGAACATACAACATTTTTCAATTTGCAGCAGAATGAGCTTGCTGCCCAATACCTGCCCCCAAACCACGGGCAGCTGGAGCACAGCAACACGAGGGTTTACCCTCATTTCCCCATGCCTGGAGGAAGCTGGGTAGGAAGGAAAGTGAATTCCCTGTTCTGCAGATCGTTCGCTTTGCCGAATCACGGCACAACTTAGCCAAACGGGCAGCAGGGAGGGCGGACTGAGCGCAGTGACGTGCGGCTGGGACAGTGGTGGCGTTTACCTCGCATCGCCACCAGGTGGCACCCGTGCTTCCCTGGAGCCCAGACGGGAAGGCCCAGAGGTTGGGGGAGCGGGCGCCCCCGAGAGAAGGTGGGCTGGGCAGCCGAAAGCTCCGCCCCGGGACTCCAGCTCAGCCTCGTTGTCAGCGTGCAGCCTCCCATCCCATCCAGTCCTCCTGAGGGTGTGTGTGTGTGTGTACATCCAAAGCTGGCCCCCAAACCAGAGGAGACTGGAAACCCTCATGCACGGTGGCGGAGAGCACAAGCTTTCAGTAGACTTAGGTTCAACTCCCTGTCCGGCTACTTAATGCCGCATAAACTTAGACATGCAGCTTCCCCTCTCTCTGCCTCAGTTTTGTCACCTGTGAGATAGGAGCATAATAGTGACCTCACAGGGTCGTTGTAAAGATTAAATTAGATGATGATGATAAACATACTGAGCTCTCACTAGGGATCAGGCCTTCTTCTGCACGCTTTACATATATTAACTCATTTTTAGAGTTCCCTTTTATACAAGAGTGGTTGGGGACCAGAGAGTAAGTCTCCTCCACAAAGGAAAGGAGTCTGGGCCTCCGGCGTCGTGTCCACCATCCCCGCTGGCCCCTGGGTGACGCTCAGTGCTGAGGGGGACTGCTACCCAAGGAGGGCAGAGAGAGGAGGGGACGCCTTTGAGGCTGAAAGCCGAGAGACTCTCTTGTTTCCAGTTCTGCAGCCCAGCGGCCCGCTGGGAGAGGGAGCAGAGGCAGCTGGTGGGGCAGAGCCCACCCCCACTCAGAGAGCAGCAGAGGAACCACTGAGGCAGACAGTGCCTCCTGTCCTGTCCACACTTGGCTTCTGCTGTGGTCTGGCAGCCCTCAGAGGCTTCTGGGAAAGGTGCCCCGTCGTGGCAGGAGGATGGTAGTGGTGCATGGGGGGTGAGTGAAGGCCACAGCACGACACCGCGGCTTCAATCTCAGGAACTGTGTGGGTAGCAGAGCCTTCTGCAGGGGGTGGCCTGGACTGGTGAGCCTGGGGAGCTCGGTTTGAGAGCTCTGTGGAATGTTGGGGGGATGCCCAGAGGTAGCTGGAGGTACAGAGGTGGGGGTCAAGAAGGAGATGTGGGTGGCAAAGCATGCTGGAGCACAGGACGAGACCCCCATGGGTCAAGGCTTGAGAGAAACCAGGGAGAAACCTCCCAGGCTTGTGATCTCTGGGAGCCGTGGGCAGGCAAAGGCTTGGGGTGGAACTCCACTGGGAGGGTCCCCAGATGCCCTGGGTTGCCTGCTGTGGTCTGTCCCAGGTGGGGCAAGCAAAGTGAGCTGGGCTTCACATCCCTGGGGGGATGGGGAGAGCTAGGGTCCTGGAGAGGGCCTGGTCCTGGGTGGGGCATGGCCTTCAGGAGCATTCCCTCCCCACCCCATCACCTCACTCCAGTCAGACCACTCGAGTCAATCCCACCTCTTCTCTTTGGGGTCCCCTTCTGATGATGCCTCTCAAGCACAAACTAGGCCTGGGAGGAAAAGAGGGTTCTGAACTCACCTGAAGTTCCGAGTCCTTCAGGCTGTCAGCCAGTTGAGGTCATAAATACCTGCTTTCGTACTGGCGGTTGGTGTCCGCCCTCTGCGGCCGTCAGTTGGCTGACTCCCCCTTCCTCTTCTCTAGCAAAGGGACTGGGACACTTGGGCCTTCCAGCTCACACATGCCAGGAACCAGAACCTCGAGAGATGGGTCTTCAGCAGCTGGCCCTGCTCTGCTTTCTTTCCACCAGCTTAGATGTGCTGAGATGAGGGAGCCAGAAACAGCACGCCCCTCCTGCCCTCCCCCACCCACTGTGCGCTCACAGGCCCAGAACAAAAACACACCACAAATAGAAATCAAAGCCTGAGAAAGAATCAAGGAGCCATGACCCAGCCGTGGGGAAAGGCTGTGTGGCCTTGGCTATGTCACTTAACTTCTCTGAGTCTATTTGCTCATCTGTAAAATGGGGTAATTGTACTAACCTTGAGGAGTTGCGAGCCGGTGAGAGAAGATGTAAAATGCAGGATGCAGGTGTGATGTTTGGTCTAAAAATAAAGCCCCTCACAGCCAAAGGGTCATTACTGGACTCTCCCCTCGCACCCCCCCCACACCCCCGCGGTTCGGGCTGGGGCTGCCCCCTCACCACTTTCCCGTAAGGCTGCGGTGGAAGGGGGCTGCCGCACTCGCCTGGGTAGCGCTTCTGCAGGTTTGCTCTTGGGCTCCACTTCCTGTTTTTCTCCCCAACGAATTTTGCACCCTGGCTCTTTCATCAGAGCGAGCTAGGGGGTGGCGGGGTGAAGGTGGAGGCCTGCCTGGAAGGAAACCCGGGGGTCAGAGGAACCCGGGGGGCTTCACAAGGCTGGGGAGAGGGGTGTGCTGAATGTGCTCTGCCATCCAGGTGTCAGTCTGGACTCTGGTCTCCAGCTCAGAGAGATGCTGCTGCCAGTGGAGACCAGGAGGCTGGTGAGGGGAGGCTGGGAGGCTGCCTGATGGGAGGAGCGGAGGGGTCCATGTCCCCATCCTCTGTCTGGAAACAGTGATTTTTTTCCTAGGCTTGGGGCAGGACCTAGGGATGGACTGATCCAGGCTAACCCCACATCTCTGGTGACATGAGAGGTGGAGGGGCCACTCTGGAAGGTGAGTCCGGCCTTCCTGAGGCTGTCAGGCCTCTGAGCATCTATTTCCAGGGTCACTGGGTGTCAGGCTTCTCCTGGAAGGAAATGAAGGAGCTGCTCCCACACTGGCTGGGACCAGGACCTTTGTCTTCCTCTCCCTTGGCTACAGAACCTTGACCCCTCCCCTGGGCAAACGCTGACTTGTCCAGCCATGACTGTCATTCACACGTTCATTCGTTCGTTCTACAGCCTCACTTGTAACACCCTCTGGGTGCCCAACACAGAGCTCATGGCCAGGGTGCCAGCCCAGAGCCGCGCAGCGTCTCTGCTCCCGGGAGCAGCTGAGCGCACAGCAGTCACAATCGGGCAGACCGAGCACAGAGGTGGGGATGGCATGGCCTAGAGTAAAGATAAGGGGCCCCTCAGGGCAAGGGAGCCAGGCGGGTAATATCTGTGCTGAGTAGCCAGGCAAACAAAGTGGTGGAGGGGCCGAAGGAAGAGCTGGGAAGGGCACCCAAGGAAACGGAACAGTGTGAGCAAAGGCCCAGAAGCAGAGGAGGGCCTGGGTGTTCTGGAGCTGCGCATCACAGCTCACGGTGCAGCACAGAGGGCGCGGTGCGGGAAGTGGTGGGAGGTAACCCTGGGGGGCTACCTGGGTTGGCTCTCTTGATTATCGATGTCCACCTTGTTCTCAAGCCGAGTCTCACTCCATTCCCCAGCACAGGTCGCTGTCCCAGCATACAAGCAGTTCCAAGGATCAGAAATCAGCCCTGTTGGCTCAAGCAAGAAAGGGGACTTTATAGCGAGGGTCTGGGGTGCTCCCGCGGAACCCAGTGATGCAGCCCAGCCTTGGGACGCTGGAACCAGACAGCCCCTGGACACTTGCTCAGCACTGCTTGCCTGTCCCCGTTTGCCTGCCTGCATCACACCTGCCAAGCTGGTGTGTCCTGGATCCCTTCACCCAAAGAGAACTATTTCCACGTCCCAAGCCTGTCTTCCTGGGGAGAAGTTGACTATCCTGTCTTGGATCAGGGCCTCCCTTCTAGCCTTATCAGCTGTGGCCAGTGGTCAGATCTGTGTCCACATGACTACATGAGGGAGGGGTACCAGAAAAGGGGGCCAGACGGACAACGTAATGGCCTACAAGCCGGTCGTGTCCACTCTAGTCCATTGCATTCTGTCGTGCCCAACATACACCCCTTGCTTAACTCCTTCAGCTTTCCCCAGATATCTCCGTTCCTGTTGCCCTTGCTTAACCTTTAACCACAAATACCTCCCCCCTGCCAGATGTGAGACAATCCAAGACATGTCAAACTACTGCGTCCAGGGCTCCCTTCTCAGAGCTGCCAGCTCCAGCTGACACCCACCCCCCTCTGTTTCTGCTGAATCTCCCCTGAGGTGGTTCCTCGGGATCCCCCTCAATCGATAGACTAGTGATCAATGTAACCTCTCCTACCATACTTGATCTATAGAGCAGAAAAGGGAAGCGCCATACAGAGCACACCCCGTGGTCTTCTGAACAGGCAGAGTAAATTAAACATCAGGAACAAGCTATCACATGGGGTTTGCTTTGCTGGTTACCTTCCTTGGCTCCTTTGTTGGCAAACATGGCTGCCGCAGCTTCCGCCCACTGGGACGGGATCCCTTGTCTGGAGTCTTCCAGGCCCGCCCTTTAGAGGTTCTTGGGGAGGCTCTTTCTAGGAGGGGGCGCGGCTGCCCTGGCATCCTGCTTCTTGTTGGTGCCAGTACTTGGGCCTAGGAATCACCCAGAGGGTGAGACAAACCCCAATTTGCCAGGTTTTAGGGTTTCCTGGAGTTTCAATCCACAGAAAACCCTAGTTGGTTGACCCCTATTTGGGGTCAGGTCATTACCAATAACCAATGCCATGAAATCCTGTGCAGTTGGATGTTCAGCCTTAGACTGGGCCATGCCCAGGGCTGGGGTTTCTTAGCAAGAGTAGTGCCGAGTTTTCTCTTTCAGCCTAAAGGTGAGAAGAAGAAATCATCACCTGGCTTGGGGCTGAAGGAAGGCTTTTCTCTCATTTCTCTTGGCATGTCATGCCTGCCTTCGTGCCACTTGACAGTGGGAGGCTTTAGAGGGACCAGAGGTTAAGGGCTGTTTACTCCTGTCCTCTTCCCAGATATCCCCAGTTGCTAAGCTCGCAGACTTTTCCATCCAATGTGCCAACCTTAGTGCTGTAAACAGGGTGTGGCAGAGCATGTGGCTGCTGCTTTGTAGCAAGTGCACGATTACCTGACGCTTGGTGGTCACTGGCTATAGGAAAAAAGAATTTCCCTTAACAGAGTTAAATATTTGCCCTGCTTTTTCCTGATCTTGAGCAGAATTGAACTGACGCTCGTCTTGTAGCACCTTCTGAAGGCTGCTAGAAGTAAGTCACATACTGCTATCCTGGACGTTTTGCTACCAAGTTTCCTAAAGTGCTAGCCTTAGTTGGTATGTGTTCTGAGTCCCATGAGACCATTGAAAATAGTTTAACTGATCCCTTACCACACAGCAAGAACTGTGGGGGTCCCATCCAAGGATGAGGAATCCTCGTTGCCCCTCACTCTGCCTTGTCACCTAGTTTCAGTACTTTCTTTGAAAAACTGTTTCTTTCAACACCCCACTTCTGATACCAATTTGCGTATTAATTGAGATTTTTTGTTTGTTTTGCAGAAACCAACTCAAGAGAGTTTGTACTGGGTTGAATATCGTCCCCCCAAAATTCATGCTCACCTGGAACCTCAAAACGTGACCTTAATTGGAAATAGGGCCCTTACAGACCTAATTAGTTAAGATGAGGTCACACTGGATTAAAGTGTCCTTATAAGAAGAAGGAAATTTGGACAAAGACCCAGACACACAGGGAGAATGCTATTTGAAGATAGAGGCAGAGATTGGAGTGATGCGTCTACAAATCAACGAACGCTAAGGATTGTAGGCAGCCACCGGAAGCCAGGAGAGAGACGGGGGACAGATTCTCCCTCAGAGCCTCTGGAAGGAACTAACCCTGCCAACACCTCAATTTCAGACTTCTAGCCTCTGGAACTGTGAGAGTATAAATTTCTATTATTTTAAGCAACCATAGTTTGTGGTAAATTGTTACAGCAGCCCTAGGAAACTGAGACAGATTTTAAGCAGAATATGGGAGTAAAGGATAAGGGTGTAAGGGACTTTCAGAAGAACGCAGCAGCAAGAACGCAGTGGGACCTCAAAAAGATACAGGGACCAGGGGCTGAAAAGTGGCGCAAAATTTTCTCTTTCAGCTGGGAGCTTCTCTTCCGCTCTGTGCACCTGTTTCATGGTTTTCTCTCAATCTCTCTCTGCACAGCAGCTTCTCAGATTTCTTTACTCCTTTTGATAAGAGGCCCCACAGCTCCCCAGCTGACATGTTATGGCGCCCAAGCGCCAGGTGGGTTCTAATTCCCTATTCCTGGAGAAATCACTGACTGGCTCACCTGGAGCCAGGTGACCACCCCTGGTCCAATTGACCTGGGCAGGCCCAAAGGCCAACATATCTGACCCGAGACTGCCGTGATAGCCACAGGGATACACAGGAGAGTGTTCCTGGAGAAAGGAGCAGGGCGTGCACCCAGAGCACTGTGCTCTTGCAGTCTGGCGCTTCCCAGGTGGGAGCTCCCGTTGACTGAGGCCCTGCTGTCCACTGAGACTTCCCTGATGCCACCTGTATTCCCAGAGGAGTCCTCCTCCCGGGTTCTCATTCCTGCACAGAGTCGCCCCTTCCTGATGGACAGGGCAGACCCATGAGCACCCGCTACAATGCAATATGCCTGGAGCCCAGGCAGAAGGGAACCACTGCTCGTCCAAGGTACTGGTGTGAACACCAGGAGGACGGATTAGCTCTGACTCGGGGAGAGGAAATAAAGGTTTACAGTTTTGCATTTTTATTATACATTTGGCAAAATGTGAACAGAAGGAAAAAAATGGAGAGAAAAACCTCTGTAACACTCCTCCCACATAGCTTTCACTATTGTAAGTTCCCTCCTGCTCCGTATGGTACATGTGTGACACTTGCTGACAGTGGAGCCCCAGCACAGAGGCAGGTCAGCATTAAGGCTTTCACTTGATGACACGATCATTTCCCATGATGCCACAGGTCTCCAGAATCACCACTGTCCATTGCTGCATACGATCCCATTAAGTGGATGTGCCATGCCTTCCTCTGGACAGTTGTGGCCAAGGGGAGAAGGCAGACTCTCAAAATGTTGAGGGGACATATTTTCTTCCTTCCATTTTTGGTTCATGGGCTGACTTACTGCTTTGCTTGTCCAATAGGCCCCACACCCTTCCCATCACCTAACTTCAGGGTGGGAGGAAGGCTATCACCTAATAGTGGATATGGCGGCTCAGGGCTTCGGCAGATGGGGTTCAGGAACCCCCACCTGTCAACTGGGTGGGTGACCTTGGCAAGTTACCTACAGCGTTGCCTCAGTTTCTTCCTTTGTAAAGTGGGGATAACAATAGCACCCACCTCACAGGGTTACTATGGGATGAAACAGGATAATGCATGAAGGGACACAGCTGATTACTCGACAATGTTTCTGCCTTTTTTCATCTGCTTGTGTAACCCAGACCCTTCCCGTGAGGCCACATCTTGGTAATAATCATGACTGGTTGCATAATAATCCATAGAAGAAATAGGTGTATGTTAGTTTCCTGTAGCTGCTGTAACAAATTGCCACAAACAGTGTGGCTTAAAACAACAGAAATAGGCCGGCCCTGTGGCTTAGCGGTTAAGTGCGAGCGCTCTGCTACTGGCGGCCTGGTTTCGGATCCCGGGCGCGCACCGACGCACCACTTCTCCAGCCACGCTGAGGCCGCGTCCCAAATACAGCAACTAGAAGGACGTGCAACTATGACATACAACTATCTACAGGGGCTTTGGGGGGAAAAATAAAAGGAGGGAGATTGGCAATAGATGTTAGCTCAGAGCTGGTTTTCCTCAGCAAAAAGAGGAGGATTAGCACAGATGTTAGCTCAGGGCTGATCTTCCTCACAAAAAAATTGAAAAAATAAAAATAAAACAACAGAAATTTATTCTCTCCTGGTTCAGGAGGCCAGAAGTTCAAAATCAAGGTGTGGACCGAGCCGTGCTCTCTCCAGAGGCTCCAGGGGAGGATCCTTCCTGGCCTCTTCCAGCTTCTGGTGGCTCCAGGCGGTCCTTGGCTTGTGGCAGCGTCACGCTAGTCTCTGCCTCCTTCTTCACACGGCCTCTCCTCTTGTCTGTCTCGAATTCCCTCTGCCTTTCTCTTATAATGACACTTGTCACTGGATTTAGGGCTCATCCAGATAATCAAGGATAATCTGCTCATCTCAAGATTCTTAACTTAATTACATCTGCAAAGACCCTTTTTCCAAATAAGGTCACATTCCCAGGTTCCGGGGACTAGGAACATAGTATCTTTTGGGGTCCACCATTAAGCCCACTACAGGTGGAAACTGGCTTTCTTCTAATCCTAACTCTTCTCCTTCTCAGCATTTACACTTTTTCATTCTCATTTTCCTGTCTGGGGAAAAAGTAGCCACCGTTTGCCTTCTCATTGAGGTCTTTGGGGTTTCATGTGGGGATGCTCCTCAGACTAGGTGCTTATAAAGATAGGTCTCTATCTAGAGGGGTATTTATCTAGACAGAGGCTTTCAGAGCAGGAGGTAGAGCATGCGGTGGGGTGAGGGGTGAGCGAGGCCCGCTCCGCCCAGCGCTGCCCCTTCTGCACCCTATCCCAATGCTTTGACTGTCTCCAGATCACTTTCACTGTATCATCTCTTTTTAGTCTCACAATCTCTGAAGTTGGAGTAACAAATCCCATTTTACAGAGGAGGGGACAGACTGGAGGATGTGGGGACAGGACAGGGTCTCAGCATCCCCAGAGGAGAAGGTTCCAAAATCCCCCCTCCTCCCCATCAGAGTCCCAGGGCAGGCCCTCCAGGGGCGAGAGTAAGGCCTGCCTTCCACTTTCCGTACTTCCCCCTTCTCTGACTCTCCCCCCATCCCCAAACCATTGTATTCCAGGCTTTGAACGTAATGTCCCTGCTTCCTGCACAGCCTTCCCTGGCCCCAGGGGATTCGGCCTGGTTCTGCCCCCCTCCCCCAACCATTCTAATCCTTTTTTCTTTTAATAAGCTTTTAACTTTAGAATAGTTTTAGATTTACAGAGAAGTTGCCAAAATAGTATAGAGAGTTCTCAGATACCCCACACCTGGTTTCTCCCATTGCTAACATCTTACATTGCATGGTACACTTGTCACAACGAATGAATCAATATCGATACATGATTGCTAACTAAAGTCCATACTTCATTCAGACTACCTTAATTTTTACCTAATGTCCTTTTTCTGTTCCAGGGGCCCATCAGGACACCACATGACATTTAGTTGGCATGTCTCCTTGGGCTCTTCTTGGCTGTGACAGTTTCTCAGACTTCCCTTGCTCTTGGTAATCTTGACAGTTTGGAGCTCTGGTCAGATATTTTTGTAGACCGTCCCTCATTTGGGGTTTCTGTGGTGTTTTATTTGTTTTTGTCTGCTGACCAGACTGGTGTTTCTGAGTTCTTGGAAGGAAGACCACGGAGGCAAAATGTCATTCTCACCACATTGTATGAAGGGTACCTGCCGTCAATGTGACTTATCGCTGATGATGTTGACCTTGATCACATGACTGAGGCGGTGCTTGCCCAGTGTCTCCACTGGAAAGTTCCTCTTTGTCCTCCCTTCTATACCTTCCTCTTTGGAAGGAAGTCACTAAGTGCGGCCCACAGTTAAGGAGTGAGGAGCTAAACTCCTCCTGCTTGAGGGCAGGGGAAGAATCTACCCAAATGACCATATTTGGAATTCTTTTTTTTTTTCTTTTGTGAGGAAGATCAGCCCTGAGCTAACATCCGATGCCAATCCTCCTCTTTTTGCTGAGGAAGACCAGCTCTGAGCTAACATCCGTGCCCATCTTCCTCCACTTTATGTGGGATGCCGCCACAGCATGGCCTGACAAGCGGTGCGTCAGTGCACGCCCAAGATCTGAATCTTCCAAGATCTGAATCTTCGAACCCTGGGCCACCAAAGCGGAGCGCGCACACTTAACCGCTATGCCACGGGGCCAGCCCCTATTCAATCATTTATTTGTCAATCTGGACTCACGGATATTTATTTTATACCTTGGGTTCTAATCCAATACTACTCTATTTTGTTGCCCAAATTGTCCCAGCTTTCGCCAGTGGAAGCGTGTTCAGTTCACTACCATGTCCCTTGGACAAAACCACTTCATTGCGGTGTTTTGTTTTTGTTGTTCTTTTGGAGCACTTCTTTACATTCTGGCACAAGAAGATGCTTCAGGCTCATCTTGTCTATTTCCTGCCCCATCCTAGAATCAGCCATTTCTTCTGGGAATCCTGGTTCCTTTTATGAGGAGAATGGGATTAGAAACCCAGATCTGGGTGCTGGGTGTGTGCTCATTGCTACTTGGGTGTTATTGTTTCTAGGACTTTAGAGTTGGCAGAACAAGGAAAGATATATGTGTCTATTGTAGACTTTTTAACGTGTAAATCACAGCCCACCACTCCCCAGCTCAGCTTTGAACCCTCCCTCTGCTTCTCATCACTCTCTCAGCAAAATCCCCCATCCCCAGCTGCCTCCTCCCCAGATCCTCCTCCTTACTGTTCCTACCCTATGTCACCCCATCCTCAGCCTCCCTGGCCTCCTTGCTGGTCCTCCAACATGCTAGTGCTCAGCACCTTTGCACTGGCTGTTCCCTCTGCCTGGAACGCTGTTCTCTCAAACACCAGCAGGGCTCCTCCCGCATCTCCTTCAGATCATCACTCTGCTCATATGTCCTGACCTCAGAGAGGCCTTCCCTGACTCCACTGTCCCTTCCCCCATCTCTCTCTCCCCTCCTCACCTGCCTAATATTTCTTTGCAGCACTTGCTACTTCAGGACACTGTATCTTCTTTTTATTCTTCATAGCTTCTCTTCCCGCTGGAGGATAAGCTCCGGGAGGGAGAGTGGGTCTTTGGTTTGTGCGTGCTGTGTCCCAGAGCCCAGAACTGTAGCAGCACAGCTGCCGGATGAGTCAGTGTTGCAAAGCCTGGGTCACCTCCAGGGTATGGAGACACGAGGTTGGATCCAGCCCCATGACTCCAAACCCCGCTGCTCCCCACCATCCCCTTTCCACCATTTCCCCACTCTCTGGACTAGGGAGAGCTTTAGAGGATTTGTTTAAAAGCCAACTGCTGTTTTGTGAACATTGACTTTGTGCCAGGGGGCAGGACTGTTGGCTGGGACTCCTCCCCCAGCCCCGTGTCAAGAGGTGCTGAAGTGACCCCCTCCAGGGTGGCACAGCTGGTAGGTGGTCGGGCTGGGATTGGAACCCGGGCATCTTGGGTTTTCAGTGTGCGTGTTTTACAAAAAGGACAACTTGATTTCTGTTAGGAGCCCCCATTCAGTTGGGCCTAGAAACTCAATCTCCATTAGTTCCTCCCTGGCCTCACAAGGCCTGGTTCACCTGGGCCACCTCTGAGCTGTCTGGGTCTTTCTGGACCCTTCAGTCCAGCTCTGACCTGGGATCAAGTGCAGGGGCACAGACCGTCCACCTCTGAGTCATTCTCCAGACGGCAGGCACAGCCTGGGGATGGGGGCTGCAAGGCCCAGGGCCCCCGGCTTCTTTTCCTCAGGCACCCCTATCTGGCCATCTCTGCACTCCTCTGAGCCTGTGTCCCCATGAGTCAGACTTTCCAGGAATCAAGTCTGACCTTGGCTGAGCTCTTTAACCAGCTGTGCTGCCCTTACATTGCCACCCTGTGCAGGGCAGCAGCTATCTCGTTGTGGTGACGGGGGCCTGCAGTAAGAAATGCATTTCACGTCCTGACTTAATGCGCACTCACACACACCTACACATGGGACAAAGCCTCGGGGAGGGATACCCACCCTTACTGCGTGGAATACAATCAGATATTCTCTCTTCTGTTCCATTTTTATAAACTCAACCTGCTGAATGGATTTCCAGTACACTAACATGTTAGTATGTCACAACCTGCTGTTGCCGCTGTTGAAAAATACTGTTCTAGAGCAGAAACAGCCAGTCCCACTAAGCACAAAGACTCTATTCTAGAATAATTCAATAATTAACATTTTCCGGGGGTTCACTCTGTGTCAGGTACTGTTATAAGCATTTTACTCGTATTAATCATTTAATCCTCACAACAATTCTAAAAGTTACAAGCCGTTATTAGCATCTCCATTTTTCAGATGAGGAAATGGAGGCACAGAGAGGTTAAGTCAGTTGCTTGAGGTCACACAGCTCCTCAGTGGCAGTGCTGGGCAGTTTGGCTCCAGGGAAGCTGCTCTTAACTGTAAATCTTCACCACACTTTTCTTAGCCAGGGCACAAGGGCAAGGATTTGAGCTGGATAATTTTGCCCTGCTTGCAAGGAAAGGACCCACAGCAAAGTGGGCTTCCTGCCAAGATGGGGCATGGAGGCAGGTGTCTGGAGCCCTTCGTGGAAGGGCTGAGGAAGTGGGTTCCTCACACTTGCACCCCCGTGCCCTGGTGCTGGGCTTGGCTCTGGCTGCCCTGAGATAACCCTGCTTGTGGGCATGCGTGGGCGTCGGTGGTGAGGCCTCTCAAGGTGGAACAGAGCAAAGATGCTTACTGCATCTGTGAGAAGCTGTGGAGGCTGGCTGGCTTTTGAGGGGAAGTTCTGCAGGAGAGGGTGGCAGGCACAGAAGGAGGTAGGCCTGGAGGGCTGTGCATGCACCTGAGTGGCCTGCAGTGTGCCTTCTGTCCATCCAGGCCTGTCCTCTACTGACCAGTCCCCGCTTCATCAACTGAGACCTCCTTTCTCTTCCATAAAGTGGGGCCAAAGGATTTCCCGGCCAGGAGGTCATGTGAGTAATACGGGTTGACTTCCTCACAGCTAAAGTGCCACTTTTCTTCTAGGACTGCTATAAATTCTCCACCGTGGCTGGTCCGTTTTATTTACAATTCAAAGGGAACTTGAAGCAGCTTCCTCCAAAACACACATGACAACAGTTAAAAATAAAGTGAGAAAGAGAGATCAGAAACTGTAGAGAGGAAGGCAGAAGGCGAGTCTATCGGGAACTTGAGGGCAGTGATGACTGCACTTGATGTTACAGTTAGCCTGAGTTTCCTAGCACCCCGGGCAAAAGAGGCGGATGAGTCCTACGGTGTGGTCTCAGAAAGGAAGGGCGTGAGGTTTTCAGGAAAGCGAAACTTCTTAGACGGGGGCAGAAGCAGCATGGCACAGTCAGAGGAGCGAGGATCTGGAAGCAGTTCAACACTTACTGACTGTGCGGCCCCCCAAAATGATTCAACTTTCCTGAGCCTCAGTTTTCTTATCTGTAAAGTGGGGCTGATAAGATTTCCCTTGGGAGGCTGTTGTAGTGATCAAAGATAACAGTGTGTGAGGCACATTTGAGCACTTGGCACGCCTCCATTCCCCATCTTGCGTATTACAAAGCATGATTTGAATGGCTGTGAGCAAATACACATTCAATGAAGACTCCTTTTGGATGATGCAAAAGCATTCCTCATCGACTGTTTCTTACAACGAACTGAAAACCAGGGAGTAGTGTTTAAACAGCAACCCAGCAAAAGCAGAGCGAGGACAGGTGTTCGGAAACCTCGGGGCAGTCTGCTTATTCTGCCATCAAATTTTCTCCCTGAAATGTTCGTTTCTTTTCTGGCTTTTGGCAGTATCTCCCTGGAGTGGGCTGGAGACCTCTGCCAAGGACCAGTGATCTGGGCCTGGGGTAGCAGTGAGGATGTGAGCCTCAGATGTTCCGTTGGGAAGGATGTTAGGGTACACTCCTGGGGACAGACCCAACATTCTTCCCCAGAGGGACCCGTGGTCCCTCCTGGCTCCTCCACAGTATCCAGTTGAGAGTCCAGAGCCTGCAGCCTAGATCTTAGAAAACTGGGGCCATTCAATAATCCATTTGTCTTGCCCAGATTCTCGCCCCTTTCCTTGCTAGAAACAGAACAGTCTCTGTCTCTGCAGAGCCCATGGCAGCACGGCTGCATCCATTGCTGGGCCCAAGCTGGGCCTGGGAGGCCAGAGCATCTCTTGGGGAGAAAGAGCCCCTCCCCAAGCCTGTTTCCTCATCTGTCCAAGGGAACAAAGCAGGTGCTTTGGAGTGGGTTGGAGAGGGTCCTTTAAGTCATTGTTTGACTAAGCAGTTGACTGGCTGTCACCCCCCATTACATCCTAGAAGGATTTGAAACCACTACTATAATCCTGGGGGATGGCTACCCCCCCCCCATGGTCTTGACCCACCAAAGCCTGGAGGCCACTGCTTTCTCTCTAGGGTGGAGCCTGGCGGGACTTTGAGCTCCAAGCCTCTCCCGGCCTCACTCACCCTCCCTCATGCCCAGTTACCTCGCACTTGGCGCTGGGGACGCTCCCAGGGTGTCTAGAGGAGCAGTGACCGCCTCTCCCTCTCCTGCCCGCCAGCCTTTTTCTGGCCACTGTTGAAATTCCTTAGTGTGTGAATGTGGAAGGCGTGGGGGTTTTACCGGCTCTTAGGACCTTTATTTGGTTGTTTTCCTTTGCACAAAAAGAAAACTTGTTTTGAAGAAGGGCAAGGTGCAGCTCCCAGAGGCACCTGGGATGATGCCCCTCCAGCCGCAGACGGGGTGGGGATTTGGGGGGTTGGAGAGGACGGGGGGCAGACGAGGCGGCAGGAGGACCCGTTGTTTTTCCTGTTGCAAGCAAAAAGGAAACAAAGTGGGAAGTGGAGTGTGCGGGCTGTCAGCAGGCGTGGCGCCCCACCGCGCCCCGCCTCCCTCCCTCGAGGCTCACTAGCGCCCAGCGCCCTCGCTCCGAGCGGCCGCCGGGCCGAGCCGCCTCAGACCCTGCCAGCCGCGGCGGGACCGGTAAGCGCTCGCTTGTGGCTGCATCTGGGGAGGTGGGAAGAGGACCGGGGCCAGGGACTTCGAGGGGCCTCGGGGTGCCGCAGGCCCGGCTCGCGGGCGTCTCCCCGTGCCTACAGCCCGCGCGCCCTGGTCCAGTGCGCCTGCCCGCGTCTAGCGAGCCCGGCAAGGGGCGTCCCCCGGGCGGGCCGCCGGGACCTGGGCAGAGGCTGCGTGTGGGGCCCGGGCCGCCCTCTGTGCGCCCGCCGAGAGGGGCGCGCACAGCTCCCCTGCGCCTGTACTGCTTGCCCTGCGGAGCGGGACAGGGGAGCTCCCCGACCCGGCGGCGGGGTCCAGGCTGCTCTCCCAGCGGCGGAGCGGCCGCGCGTGCACCCGCCGAGGCGCGGGGCGTCAGGAAGCCCTCAGCCGTGTGCGCCCTGTCCTGAGGGCAGGTGAGCCGGACAGGGGGGCTCCCCGGCTGCACGGCGGGGTTCGGGCTGCGCTGCCACTAGCGGTGCCACTCCCCGCTGCCCGTCAAGGCGGGTGGAGAGGGGCGCGCACATCTCCCCGGCGCCTTGGCCCTGCGCGCCCTCCCCAGCCATGGCGAGCGGGGACCCGGGCTGGAGAGGGGCCGGGATCGAGGGTTGCCGGGCGCTCGCTCGCTCCGGGCGCACAGACGTGCGGCCCCTCCCTCCCCGCCCCGTCCCGGCGGGACTCGGGCCGCGGGCGCTGCTCGCCGCGTGTTTACTGCAGCCGCGCGCGGCGATCAGCCCCCGGATCTGCGGCTGAGCCAGGGTTACGGCGGCAAAACCGCCTCCAGCTTTGCATTTCCGGACTCTTTTTCTTTCTTCTTTTTAATACTCTTGCCCGTAATTCAGCCTGAATGAGGCTTTTTTTTTTTTAATCGAGTTTCCTGTTTTTATTTAGGCTTCCTCTTCTGCACCTCCTTCATTGAAATCGAGGAGAGAGGAACAGGGAGACCTTGCGTGGGGACCGGGATGGGGTCACTGCGTAGCGGGCTGCGCTCTGCCCTGACGGGGAGATGGAGATCGAAAAGAGCCGGGAAAGGGTTGGTGGGAGGCCCCGAAAGGCGCGCTCCCGGAGGAGAGAAGGTGGAGACGGGATTCCCGGGGTCAGGGGTGGGGGACTCACGTCCCAGGTCCTCGTGCGGCACCCTTGGGATCTGCCCGGCTTGCCGATGGAGCGCTCAGGAGTCCTCGGATGAATGAACAGCTTTCACTTCGTTCAGGTGCTCCTGGGAGGGACCTGCGGGTCTCAAGAACCCCACCAGACTATCAAGTGGGGCTTCTTCACCCTGGCTCCTGCAGAAGCCCCCTTGGGCGCCGCCCTCAGAAATGTCCTGCACAGTCGCGCGTGTATGTGGGGCGGGTGTGCCTTCCTGGGTGGAGGGGGTTCCTCTCTCAGGAGTCATCGAGGGGAAGGTTCAGGGCTCCAAAGGGACTTTGCAACTGAGGACTAACCCCACGCTGACTTCCGGGAGAGCTGGACACCGCTGGAGCGCCTGCCGGTGCCCTGGTATTCTTGTCAAGTGAACGGTACCATAGGGACATTTTCCCCCCAAAGAGTTGATGGTTTTTACATATGTGTTTTCAGTTAAACAACTGTAGGAGCTGAATGATGTCTCCATTTTCCAGGGGAGGAAACTAAGGCTCAGAAAAGTTAAATAACTTGCCGACCCACACAGTTTACAAGTAGCTGATCCGGAGTCCCAGCTCCTTCGTCTGCAGGCGCCGTTACTGGCAGATTAAGGAGAGTGTTTCCTAATAGTTCTCTCGGTTTGGGGGTGGGGAAACTTGGGATGTTCTTTCAGAGACACTTCTAAGTGCCAGCTTGATACTCCCATGTAAAACCGGCTGCGACCATTAACCACCAGGTTTGATTAACGTGGTAAGTGGGAATGAAGATTCTTATTTATGATGCTACCACCAGACACAGGGAGATAGGAATAGAACTTTCTCCTCTGCTCTCTCTAGAGCAGAAATTCCCAACCCCTTAGCATTTCCGTGCCCTGCTGTGGTTTGATTTCTTGACTTCAGGATTCTGTCCATCTGGCTCATGAGAATATTGCGTAGCGCATGCAGAGGTTCATTCTCTTTGATGCTTTCACAAACTTTTCCAAGTAATGGAAGACGGTCTGGGGGTGTGTGTGTGTGTGTGGAAGTGCTCTTAAAACCTAGTTGGCAGTTGCCAGCTCTAAAGACAGCCAAGCTTACCTCTTTCTGAGCCCCACGCCCCCCACCTCCTCCACCCACGTTTAGAAACAGCACTGGCCACTCTGGGAGTATAGATGTTTCTGGAATTAGGGCAAGTGCCCTAGAGGCGCTCCTGGCCACGCTGATCTCCCTTCCAGCAGGACAAGCTGCATTTCTGCAGCCTCAGTCCATGCCCAGGAAGGGTGCTAAAGCATATCTTTGCATTATCTGTGGGCTCCATCCTTTCTCCTGCTTCCCTGTGTTTAGCAAGTATTTACTGAGATCCCTGGGGGCCAGGGGCTGTGCTAAGAACAAGGCAGGCAGGCTGGGAGGGTACCAGCCTCTGGGGAGGGGGTTTCCAAGACACAGGCAATCCACAAATAGCAGATAGAGACCAGCCTCAGAGCAGATTAGTTTGTAAGCCCAGCAGCACTGCTGTGTGGAGGGAGTTTGTGGGGGTGTGAATGGGGGGTGAGGGGTCAGTTCCTGCTTCACCTTGTTTTTCTTCAATTGCACAGTTAAAGGGAGAAGTGAATGTGCAACTTATGAAGCAATTCCTCTTTGGCTGGCTTATTTTTCAAAACCATTTTTGTTTAGAGAGCAGTTCCTTCCCTCCCAGAGGCCAGCTGCTTCTGTGGGTCTGACAGCCGGGCTTGGGGCCCCACCAAATGTTTCCTTTCCGTGGGACCTCAGAAAAGCTCTTGTGGCCACTCCCCAGGGGACAAACACGTTTCCCAGCAAAACTGTCGGAGGGGCCGGGCCAGAGGGCAGTGTTCCAGGAGGATCGGGGGTGCCCCCCCCCCCCGTCCGGTGTCAGATGAGTGCAGTAATTGACTGCCCGCTGGAGGATGGCAGGAGCCGGACTTGTTTGGGAGGGAGGGAAACATTCTCATGTATGTGCCAATGCCAGTGTTTCGCAAATGACAAAGGTTGCAAAACTCCTCCTCTCTCCTTGCAGTTAATGCTAAAACTGAATTTTCTTTAATTTGGTTGGCGGAAATCCCCCGCAATCATATCAGAAATGCTGCCAGTTTCAAGATGGAAAAAAAAATTAAAAACCCGGGAACCTCCCTCCTCACTCTTTCCTTGCAGACAAACACTGTGACTTTCTGTGGGTCACACCAAAATGTGGCCCATTCTGCCTCCCCGAGGGCCAGCGTAGTCCCCGAGGTTGGTGCTGTGGAAGTTCCCCTTCCGGCTGCTCTGGCTCCATGTGTGTGAGAACCACCCTCCCCAGAAGTGGTAACCTCACCCCGTTGGATGAGAGTCAGGGCTTCTCCTCGAAATGGGTGCTTTCCTAGGCCGCCTACTTTCTGAGCCAAGAGGGAGAGTGCGCGGAGTACTGGGCGTGGTGTTTCTGCAGTGGAGTTTCAGTTAGCTTCTGTTTCACTTGCACTGGGGGAAACTGCTTTCCACTGAGAGAAATGCCAGGAGAGGGACGGTGGGTGGAGCGCGTGGGGAGGGGGTGAGGAGGAAGCGCAGAGAGGGAGGAGCTGTCGGAGCTGGATTTTAGGTCCTGGGGGAGGCTGTCTTCGTTTCCTGTGGCTGCTGTAACAAATTACCACACATTTTGTGGCTTAAAACAACAGGAATTTATTCTCTCACGGTTCGGGAACCCAGAAGTTCAAAATCACGGTGTCAGCAGGGCCAGCTTGCTCCCTCCAGGGGCCTGGGGCACTGCCTCCTCCAGCCTCTGGGCTCCCGCAGTTCCTCGGCGTGTGGCAGCACCCCTCCATCTCCGCCTGTCTTCACACAGCCTTCCTTCTCCCCATGTCTCCTCTTCTGTCTCTTATAAGGACACTTGTGGTTGGATTTAGGGCCCACCTGGATAATCCCAAATGAACTCATCTTAAGATCCTTAATTAGATCTGCAAAGACCCTTTTCCCCATAATTATTTTTCTAAGTAATTCACAGGTTCGAGGGGTTAAGACACAGACATATCTTTTTGGAGGCCACTGTTCAGCTCACTACAGATGGACGGGAGTGTGTTTCTTTCGGTGTTTTGGGGGGACGGTGTCGAGCACAGTTATTTTTGCAGGGAACCAGATACTCCCTGCTTCTGGGCCCTGTGCTGCCACTTTCCCCTGGGTGACGTTAGGAAAGGATTTTGTCCCATTGTCCCTCTCCTCCCTCCTGCTTCCATGTCCCCAACTTTGTGACCTGGCAGCCACCTTAGGAGTGGGCTCTGCTAGTAGCAGCCCCCTGCTCGCCAGGGTCCCAAGAGCAGAAGAGAACACTGGAGCTTGAAGGAACAGCCTGCAGACTCGTTCTTCCCCCGCAGAGATGCCTGGGCTCCGCCGGCTTTTCTCGCCCTTCCTCACCTCTCTCTCTTTCTCCTCAAGGACAGCCCCTTCTCTGCCCAGGGCCCCTCCCAGCCAGGGCTCCCCTCCTCTGTCTGGGGCCACACATTTTGGGGTTTCCTCTGTTGAGCAGCCCCCTGGAGAGGTGGGGGCAGGACTCAGTTTTGCTGCTGTGTCCCCATGTCCTCCTCTGAGGGGCCACCGTTGTGGGACAGGGCTGGTGGTGCTGGCAGGGATTTGGGGAGCTTGCCCAGTCATTGAAGCTTGTAGGAGGGGGAGGATGAGGACCTGAGGTGTGCAACTGGGGTGGGGGGGCGTGCTCCAAGGCTCTCTGGAGGAGTGGGGCCCCCTCTCTTGCTGACCCCTCCCGGCAAGGGGGGGAGCATAGTTTCTTTGCTTTGGTTGTGAAATCTGGGAGAAATGCTTTCTTATCAATAGGGAAGCAAGATCATAGCTCTGTTATTGAAACTTTAAAAGTCATTTATGTGTGGGTGGGGTGGGGCCAGGTACGGAGGTGGTGGTGGGGGGATTGCCACATGGAAGAAAAAGTACTCTCTCTGGAGTCAGCCAGACTGGAATTTCGTCTCAACCACTTTTTACCTGCTGGATGACCTTTGGCAAATTACCCACCCTTCCGAGCCTCAGAATCCTCAGTTGTAACGTTGGAATAACAATACCTACCGCCAGTCTTTAAGATTTCATATATTGTCACGTGTAAAGTGGTGCCGGGCACACAGCAAAACACAGACTGTAAAGGGGCTGGTATCCAGTGGGCGATCTGTAAGAAATTTATTATTGTCCCACTATCCCAACGTAGCCACTGCCAGTTTGGGGGTCTTTTCCAGTTTTATATGTGCATTTTTAATTTAGTTATCACTAGTAGACTTGAGCTTTTTTATCTTAATTTTTATGTTTCAATTGTGGTAAAATATACATAAAATTTACCATTTTGACCATTTTTAAGTATACAGGTCTATGGCATTTAGTACCTTCACACTGTTGTGCAACCATCCCCACCATCCATCTCCAGAACTTTTTCATCTTGCAAAATTGAAACTCTTTACCCATTAGACAGTCACTCCCCATTCCCCTCTCCCCGTAGCCCCTGGCTACTTTCTTCTCTCTGTACATTTGACTACTCTCAGGACCTTATGTAAATGGAATCACACAGTATTTTTCCTTTTGTGACTGGCTTATTTTACTTGGCATAATGTCCTCAAAGTTCATCCACCTTATAGCATACGTCATAATTTCCTTCCTTTTTAAGGCTGAGTAATATTCCATTGTATGGATCGACTACATTTTGCTTATCCATTCATCCGTCGATGGACGCTTAGGTTGCTTCTACCTTTGGGCTATTGTGAATAATGCTGCTACGAACATGGATGTACACATATCTGTTCATGTCCTCCCTTTGCCTTCTTTTGTGTATATACTCAGAAGTGTAACTGCTGGATGATGTGGTAATTCTATGCTTCATTTTTTGAGAAGTTAGGCGTGAGCTTTTGTAATTTGCTTTTTTCACGTAACATTGGCACATCAGCATTTCTCCACATTGTTTCATAACCTAGCCATCCCTTTGAGTGGCAGTATAAGTGTCCTAAAGCAAAGACACCATCGTTTTCTCAAGGATCCTCCATTGTGGGATATTTATCTTGCTTCCAGACACACATACACACCCCACTCCCAAAATACTATAATGGATTTTTTTTATTTTTTGCTGGGAAAGATTTGCCCTGAGCTAACATCTGTTGCCAGTCTCCCTCTCTTTTTTTTCCCCTCCCCAAAGCCCCAGTACATAGTTGTATATTCCAGTTGTAGGTCCTTCTACTTCTTCTATGTGAGCTACACCGCAGCATGGCTACTGACAGACAAATGGTGTGGTTCCCCCCACCTGGGAACCAAACCCAGGCCGCTGAAGTGAAGCGCACCGAACTTTAACCACTAGGCCATCAGGACAGGCTCTGTAATGGATATTTTCAGGCAAATAATTTTTCTCATACTCAAGAATTGTTGCATCAAAGGCATTAACCATTTTTATGGCTCTTGGAGCTAAATGGTTTTCCAAGAAAGATGGGACCAATTTATCTCAGTGATATATAATAGTTTCATGACACTCTTGCCAGCGTTGAATAATATTGAAAAAAATGTTTTACTAATAGGCCTAAAAGATAATTATCTTAAATGTATTTCTTTTATTGCTCATGAGGTTAAATAGTTTCTTTTTCCTTGCTAGCTGTATGTCTAGTGTGAAGTTTGCTGCAGTGTAATGCAGCGGTTAAACCCCTGAACTCTGGAATTGGATGGATTCAGATTCAAACTGTAGCTTCCCCACTTCCCTGCTGTGTGACCTTGAGTAGATTACTAACCTTCTCTGATCCTTGGTTTCCTCTGCTGTAAAATGAAGCTAATGGGACCTATTCTTAGGTTGTCTTCAGGATTAAATGAGATAAACCAGATAATGAACATCACGTAGCACATAGTTGATACGCAGTAAATATTAGCCGTTATTGTTATAATTTTATTTATTTATTTATTTTCCCCCAAAGCCCCAGTAGATAGTTGTATGTCATAGCTGCACATCCTTCTAGTTGCTGTATGTGGGACACAGCCTCAGCATGGCCGGAGAAGTGGTGCGTAGGTGCGCGCCCGGGATCGAACCCAGGCGGCCAGTAGCGGAGCGCGAGCACTTAACCACTAAGCCACGGGGCCGGCCCTAGCCGTTATTGTTATTATCATTATTTTAATTTAAGTGAACAAGTCTCGTTCATCCTCAAGATTCATCTTGTTTCATCAAGGAGAGATGGTTTACACATAAGGATTTGGATTAAGCGCAGAGATCGATTTTTTTGCTATAAAGGTAGATAATCCTAGAAGGGAGCTGACAGCCCCTCTCTGTTGAAATGGACCGTGTCCTTGGCTGTCTGGCTGGATTTGGGTATGAGTCTCCCTTTGCCGGCCGATGCTTACCTCACTGAGAGGTGGGGAGGGGCTGTGATGGGCTGCAGGGAATCTGAGGCCCCGACAGGGCTGTTTCTCCCATACCCTGTCCCCCTGCCATCCTGCAGCTTTTGCAGCATGGAAATGGGTGTAAATCTTATTAATAGTTGAGTCCAGAATTCACCTTGGTGACTGTTCTGCTGTCGACATCCAGATGCTCCTTCATGCAGTTTGGGAAACTGAGGCAGGCATTTCAGGGGCAGGACCAAGGGGGTTCAGCTGCACCTTGGGTTACTGCCCAGGAAGCCTGCTTTTGCAGCCCCTTAGAGTAAAGGGGCCTCTGCTTTCAGCTCAAGTGGGCCTCAGGCAGCCTCAGGTGAGGAGGGCGTAAGTCACAGTGTTTATCTATGCTTAATGCACGCGTTTCTCTCTTTGCTGCTGACCTGGTGTCTGAGGAGGAAGTTAATGAAACCAGGATCTTGGTCTCAAATAAACTGCTTCATGAGAAATTTCTTTTAGGGGAAAAAACACCAAAAACCCCCAACTTTTCCCCTCACCTGTCTCTCTGAAAAAATCCCATTAAAAACATTTCTCGTGTTTAGAGCCAATGAAAGGATGAGCAAGACCACACCTCCTGTTTCCGACGGTTCCTGGGTCCAGGAGCCGATCACCAGGTTGTGAGTCTTTTTTCCCTGTGGTGCCGTATGACGAATATTTGAATAACACAGCCCATCTGCTGTCATTTGGAAACCAATGATGAAGTGTGATCTATTTTTAAATGAAGTGCAGCAGCACATCTAATATTGGTAGTTTCCTACGATGTGTGGGGCTGCATAGTCCCGAGGGGAAGCCTGGTGCAAGGCACAGTGTTTCGAGAATGAATGGAAAGGAAGCTTAATGTTGGAGCAAAAGCAAGACCTTTAGAATTAGATGGACGTTCAGATCTTGGCTTTGACACTTACACGTAGGTGACTTAATGAGTTGCTTAACCTCTCTGAACCTCTGGGTTTTCATCTGAAAATTGTGATCACAGTACCTCTTTTACTGGATTGTCGTGAAGATTAGAAAGAAGGAAAAACCTATAGTAAGGAGCGGGCACTCAAAAAGTTGCTATTTTTGCCATTGGACGAATGAATCTTTGCAGCCCACACTATGGGAGCGAGTGGATTGTAAATGACAGGTATCTTTGTCATCAGTCATTGAGGTTTGCTTGTATCGTAAGGTTTATTCATCCATGACCCTCCCATGGATGCTCCGTGTGGAATGCACGAGCTGTGTCAGTAAATACCCCCGTTTTACAGGGAAAGATTGGAATTGCTGTGTCCTTTGTTATCAGCCTGTTCCTCTCAGATGTGTCAAAGCCAGAAAGTTTAGTTTTTTCGGCTTTTTTGAACCCTTCCAAGTCTGAAGGAGCTTGGGGGACAAAAGTTGAGAACCAGGGAGGTGAGATCTTTTCTGGGCCATTTCTTTCCTTCCCCCAGGTGGTGGCAGGAGCAGCCCCTGGACTAGCTCACCTGGCCTGGACTGGCAGGTAAGAGCCTCTCGCCGGTGAGGTCTGCCGTCAAGTGACATTGGCCATGGCAGTGGGCACTGGTAGGCCCTGTCACCTGTGAGCTGCAGCAGCGAGACAGGGGCTCCCGAATGGGCGAGCTGCTCTGGAAGCAGCTGTTCCAGGAGCCCTGGTGCTGCAGGTTTGTGTGAAAATGGTTGGGAGATGGCTTGGTGGCTGGCAGTGACCTTGACCCTCATGGGCCGCTTCTCCAACTTTCCCACCAGCTCCTCCCGCCAGAAGAGATGGGATGTGCGACCCTAAGCCTACAGCAGCCCACCCCAACCGTGACCTTGCTTTGAAGCTTCAAGTTTTATTTTTAACACTACTGTTAATTTTACATTCTATTCCCTGATAAATCCATGTTTATTTTACTCTGAAGAATATTTCCCCCTAATGTTTGAGTCAGATGGATGCTCTGGGAAGATGTTTATGTTTTCTCTGTGGCTTCCGCTCCCCTCAGCACAGCGTCTCCAACCGTAGTTTGTAAAACGTGCATTAGGGCAAAATAGAATGAAAAATAATTAAACACAATTGCGACATGAAATGCACAGTTTAATAGGAGCCCTTTTATCCTTTGTGATTCATTAGTTGAGTAACTGAAACTTTGGTTTAGGTAGAGAATTATTAAAATGCTATCCCTCAAATTTAAACATTTTATTTTAACCTAAAACATATCAAGGCATGTTGGTTCACTGATGTCCTGATGTAAGGCCAAGAGGTTTTGTTCGGGTAGGTTCAGCATCCTTCCTTTTTAGTTGCCTTGCCCAGTCTAATTCAGTGGAAAGTTTGTTTTAGTGACTTGTCTTTATTGAATTTCTAAAGTATTTAGCTTCGTTTTCATGGGAACAGCTCTTGCTTTTCACACCCATATGTCATGCACTTACCCACTTGCTACGTGGTGTAATTACAGAGGTGAGCAACGGGTGTGGGCATGTTTGGGAAGCACAGTTAACTCTTGCTGGCCTGCAGAGACCGGGGTCCGGCATCCTGACACCCGAGGAGTGGCCTATTGGCCCCGAGTGGTCAGCACGCTGAGGCCATCGCTCAGGACGTTTTGAAGAGGGAATGGAGAGCACAGTTCACCCCGATTCTGGTACGAAGAGGTCAGGTGAGACATAGGGATCGCAGAAGCTGAGCCAGAGGTGGGGTTGGACTCAGGACTCCCATCTAAACCACACCAGCTCCTCGCTCTGCGAATGAACAGGACAAGCTCCAGAAGGAGGCGTTTCAGGCCAGTTTCTTTTTCTGTGGCTCCAATCAGCGGCATTTGTACTTATGAGCTTTGCCGTTAGCTCAGAATTGCCGCCTTCGTTAATCTGGCTCACTGCTTCTTTGTCTAATAATAATAGTAACAACCGACACTTCTGTAGCACTCTTTCTGTGCTAGGCTGTGCTCTGGGCACCTTGGAAATACTAATTTATTCTTATAAGTACTGTTGCATTCCCTGTTTTACAGAAAGGGAAACTGAGGCACAGAAAGGTTTAGTAAATTACCTCGGTGTTACCCAGCTGGGATGTGGCAGAGCCTGCTCCTAGCCCCTGTACTGTGCTGTCTCCAAATGCGGCCGCTTGTTTCCCAGGAGGAAGCATTTAGTTGGGGCAGGGGACTCTGGATCCCAGGTAGGAGGAGGGACGAGGCCACTGGGAGTCAGTCGGCTGTGCAGAGGGGCTTCCCAGCTCCGTCCTCACCTGTCCCCTCTGACCCCAGGGCTTAGCTGGGCTCCAGGCAGCCTTTCTGTGCTTGCTGGTCCTTTGTCTCTGGTGGGATTGGCTTCCTGGACTCTGCTCCTCTACAGCAAGAGGTGCCGGGAGGATGCAGCTTCTGGGACCCAGCCCGGCCCCAGTCTGCCCAGGGTGGTGTCCGTTCTCCCCCCAGTCCAGAGAAGCAGGGCTTGGCCTCTGAAATCTTAATCACCTCTTTGCCCAACTCTTGAAACTTTTGTGGGAAGTCCACCTACGGGTCCTCAAGCTGGTGGGTGACACAATCAGGGGAACAGGACTCGATGTCTTCTTGGCGAGTGGCCCAAATCTGGTTCCTTTGCACTGACTCAGGAGAGGCAGTGTGGTACAGTGGTTAAGAGCAGGGCTCTGGAGTCAAACTGGCTTCAAATCTGCCTCTCCTGTTCACTAGCTGTGTAGCCGGAAGCTCCTTGAGCTCTCCTTTCCTTCTTTGTGAAATAGAAGGCCCGCCTTAGGGGCTTGTTGTGGTGATTAAATGAGAAAATGTACATAAGGCGCCCAAAACGTGCTGGCTCCTGGCAGGTGCTCCGTGATGGGGGCTGCCCGCTGTAGCCCCAAAGACGGGTCTGATAAATGATGAAGAGGCTGTTGTTCTGGGACGGCCTGAGCTTATCCCAGTGGCTCCCAGGGGCAGAACTGGCCTGTAGACCAGCTCTGGGAGTGGAAGGAGGTGACATGAGGGCCCCTGCCACGGAGAGACTGACCAGACGATGGATGGTGGAATGAGGTGTTCAGAACACCCTGTGTTGTCCCCAGTGCTTACAGGTTGTCTGCAGATCTGGGGTTTCATGAGAACAGGCAAGAAGGAGGACATATAAGCCTGTGGCTGGGTGGGGAAGGGGACCGGGGGCTGAGTGCCTGGGTGGGCGGCCAGCAGCAGAGTGGACCCCCCGAGAATGGAGTAAACTGCCAAGGAGCTGAGACCCTTGTGAGAGAGACCCATCTCCACTGCTACTCTTAGTGTGTGTGTGTGTGTGTGTGTGTGTGTGTGTGTGTGTGATTAGTTTGGGGTCAGGACAGAAGAGGAAAAGTGGGGGTTTGTAGTTTTAAAAGATATTAATTATTTGGGGGTCTTGAGATTGGGGTGACCTGCATCTTCTGGGTATTATGGGCTGGAATCTTCTAGATTATGCATGTGGGTGTTTTTAATATATGTGCTATCTGTTTAATAAATGTGTGTGCATGTATACTATATAATTTTAATTTTATAGAATCAATACAAGCTAGTTATGAAAAGTTTGTAAAATACAGATTTGCCAAAGGAAGAAAAAAGGTCCATCATTCCCCTACCCTAGAATCCCACCACCCAGCGGTTCCTAACCTTTTCCAGATTTTAAATCCTTTTGAAAATCTGCTGAAAATCATGGACCCCTCCCCAGTAAAAGGCTCCTACAAGAGTACTTTTGTGTATAATTTCATTGGGTCGCTGGGTGTCCCCCAAGTTCATCCCAGACTCTGTTAGGGTGCACTGAGGGGCTGTTTGGGTCCCACGACTGGCTTCTCTTAATTATGAGAGTCTGACTCTGAAACCAACCTCAAAGGCCAGAGAGGGACAAAAGATTCTGACACCCCTGAGGCCTCCACAAGACACGCTTGCCTGACAGCTTGTTCAAAGTCTGCTTTGAAGCTGCTTCTATTTTCAGCCTTGACCACCTCTTAGCTACCATGTTCAAGTTTACTCGGTGCTGTTTAAATCTTTTTCTTTGTCCTAAATTCACTGTTCCTTTTGGGGGGCTTTCAGCATGGACCCACTTTCCTGTGTCATTTGGTGACCCTCCACTGTCCCATTGGCTCATTTACAGAGGTCAGCGTCCTTTGGGACAGTTCCAGCCTGTGGTTTTGTGGCTCCCCTCTGCGCGAAGGGCCTTGGCTAGAGCGGGTGGAAAAGCCTGCCTAGGAGAGCTGGCTCTGAGTCATGGGTGGGTAGGCAGGTCTGCAGAGGATGGGAAGTCAGGGCGGTGTCCAGATCCGCATGTTGGGTTCCAGGCAGCTTGAGACCAGACAGGGTCTTCCTGTAAGATGAATACACAAACCCCCTTTTACCGAGTGGGCGGGGTTGGTGCGCTGAGCACCCCACCCAGCAGAGCCCGAGGCACTGGTCAGCCGCCCTTAGACCTTAGTGCCATATTCTCTGCTCCAGGCCCCTCCACTTCAAGCACCCCAAAGCTTTCCCCAGCCCTGCAGGTGGCCAGCCTCCCTGGGAGCCACTCCCCACTCGGAACCAGTGACCTCGCCTGAGCTCTTCCTCCTCCTTTTTTAGTATAACAAGCTTTATTGACAGAATTCACATACCATAAAATTCGTTTAATGTGCACATTCAATGGTTTTTAGTATATTCACAGAATTGTGAACTGTCACCATAATCAATTTTAGAACATTTTCATCACTCCAAAAAGAAACCCCATACCCATTAGTAGTCACTCCCCATTTTTCCCCAATCCCTCCAGCCCTAGGCAACCACTAATGTACTTTCTGTCTCTGTGGACTTGCCTGTTCTGGACGTTTCGTATAAGTGGAATCACACAGGATGTGGTCTTTTGTGGCTTCTTTCACTTAGCCTGTTGCCTCTTTAGGAACACGTCTGACTCATACGGTTCCAGTGGAGGGGTTGTTTGTACTGACCATTTGTTCAATCACAAGTACTGATGGAGCCTCTGCTCTGCTAAGCCTGGAGCAGGTGCTGGACCACACAGGAAGGAACACAGCGGCCATGGGTGGTGTATCAGTTATCTATGGCCATGTAACAAATCACCCCAAAACTTAGCAGCTTAAACAACAAACGCTTATCATCTCACAGTTTCTGTGGGCAGGAATCTGGGAGCAGCTGGGGTTGCAGGTGTCTGGGGCTGGAGATACCTGCCGAAGTTTTGTTGGCCGGCCTCAGCGACTCACCTGTGGTGGCCAGGTATCTCAGTTCCTCGCCACGTGGGCTTCTTCATAGGGCAGCTTGAGTGTCCTTACATCATGACCTCTGGCTCACCTCAGAGTGACAGATGAGAGAGAAGGAGAGACCAAGCACCCAAGACTGAAGCCCCACGGTCTCTTATAACCGAATCTTGAAGGTGACCTGCCATCACTCTGCCATATTTTTTTGGTTACACAGACCAACCCTGCTGTAATGTGGGCAGCGGCTGCACACATGTGTGGATACCAGGAGGGCAATAACTGGATGTAGTTTCATACAGAGAATGGCCCTTGCGATACCCAGCACCCAGCCGGCTCGCTCGTGAAGGGACTGAAATGCCACCTCTGGTCAGCTTTGGGTTAGCTATGAGTTCTCTGGGTTCCGATTTCTAGGCCTCTTGCACCTTTCCCCACTCTATGTTTGTAATTAGGAAGTTAGCATGTAATTATACGCAGCCTTGAACTTGGTTCCACCAGATTTACTCACTTCTGGTAGAATAATTTTGACAGATGATTTCTCCGGTATTTGTGAATTCTATTTGCATTTCTGTTGAGTTGATGCACCCGTTTTTGGATTTCCTTTTTTGGTGTCATCAAGAAGGATGTTGATTAGAACAGGCCCCAGGGCCCATCCCAGTGGGTTGGGCACTTCCCACCACGGCACTGCGTCACACCATCTAACAGAAGTCACCGGAGTCACCCCCTCCTTTCCTGGGTGGTCCATGAGACTGTCTGGAGGCGCAGGCCGGGTCTCGATTAAATGGGCATCTATCAGGCATTAAAGAACTGAGCCTTGTGCCCTAAGTAGTGGGATGATTCATTGTTAGAAGCAGTTTTAGGTGGTGGTTAAAGGTGAGTTCTTATCCCTGCTCTGCCACTTACTGTGTAGCTTCAGGTAAGTCTTGGGCCTCATTTGCTCATGGAAATGATGATAATAGCTACCTTGTGGGTGGTTTTGAGGATCTAATGAGATAATCAGCAGGACAGCTTGGCTATGCTCCATGATGTCCAGGGTCAGCTAGGAAGATGCTCAAAGAGCTGCCAATAACTTGAACAGCTGGGGGCTGGGTTAATCTGGAGGTGTCTTCACTCGTGTCTTGCTGCCTGGGCGGGAATGACTCAAAGGTTGGGCTCAGATGGGACTGTCAGCCTGAGGCTTACACATGGCTTCTCTTTCTGGCTTGGGCTTCATCACAGCATGGCGGCAGCTGCAGGTGTCACACTTCCTTCTTGACACGCAGAGCTCCAAGAGCAAGGTTCCAAACCAGAGTGGAAGCCGCATGGCCTTTTATGACCTAACCTCTCAAGTCACTCAGCCCCACTCCTGCTATACTCTCTTGGTCAAAGAAGTCACAAGCTCACCCAGGTTTAAGGAGAGGGGAGATAGACGCCACCTCTCAATGGGAGGAGTGTTAAAGAATTTACCAGCATGTTTTAGAACCTCCACAATAAATGTAAAGCGTTTAGCACAATGACTGCCATGTAGAATGGGCCAGAAAATGTTAGCTGCTGCCGTCCATATTGTTATTAGTTCTAGTATCTCTCAGGTGCTGATATTTAGCACACCGGAACTCACTGCTGTGTATCTAACTGTGTGACTCAGGCAAGCCCCTTGCCCCCGTCTTAACTAAACATTCTTCAAGGTGCAGCTCTGTGATTGTTTAGTCTGACATTGCCAGATTCCTTCTTTTCACCTTCTTCAAATTTGGACCCAACTTTTCAAACTTTCCTAGCCCTTACTTTAATTTTCTTACCCTCAATGGCTTCTCAAACACATCTAGAGATTTTGCAAGGAGATTCTAGAAGATCAGTTTCGTGAGTCCCCAGGGTATCTCTCATGTGCCTTGATGTGCAATTCACACAACGCCCTGTTGTTCCAAGCAACCTATTTATCCCCTTATTCCAATTTTCTCCCAATAAGTATTCACAATTGATCTTTTCCACAAACAGAGGAATGTATTTTCTTCTATAAAAGATATAAGGAAGTCTAAGACATGGTGTCCTCCCACAAGGATCCCATCCTGGAATTGGAGACCTAAGACTCTCAGGAAACTGGATGCTCTGCTTCGAGGTCCTGGCTAGAAGCCCCCCTCCACGTGCTGCCCTATTGACCGTTACCTCCACCAGCCAAGGTCGGCACTGCGGGCTGGCAACCGCGTTTATAGACGAGGAAACAGCTCTGGAATGCTTAGGAAACTCATCCAAATCCAGATCTAACTCCCGGGATCATATTCCTACCTTTCCCCGGGAGATTCCCTGCAACCACCAATACTTTGGGGTTGACACTTGAAAGAATGAGCATTGCAAACATGAGCATCATTTTTTTCTCTGCTGCTTTGCCCCTCACAGGTCAGAAACTCTGGAAGCCTCAATTAAGGCAGACTTTTGGTCTAAGCTTGGGGAATTGGCGAAAGAAAGAAAGAAAGAAGCTCCAGATTCTAATTAACTTTGCTTTTTAACTACAGATGAGCCACTGTTTGAGTTAACTGGGGCTGAGAGTCTCAAAGATTAATGAAAATATGTAAAGATGGCAGGAGAACAGGGGCCAGACACTCCTGTAATTAGGCTCCCTCATCCTTGTGCCTTGAGAGTAACAAGATCAAGGGAACAAGGAAATGGAGGGATTGTGTGAATAACTATGTAGACCTTCTCTCTGCTTTGAGGATTATTTTCCAGAGTCCCCTGGTTTTCCTAATAGAATTAAAAGCAAACATTTAACTGTTTTTTTTTTTTCTTGTTGTTAGTTGCTTCTTATTTTTTTCTGACTCTAGCCTTCCTAGTCTCGTCCCCACTCAGTGTCTTATCTGACCACACCTAAATATGCTGTAGAGGAGGAAAAATAATTTTCCCTCTACCCTTCTAGGTTCTTGGCTGAGACTCCCCCAGTAATAAAAAGACAGATTAATAGGAAAAAAAAACAAATTTAATTACGTACGAAAGTACGGGAACTCCACAAAGTTAGGAGACTCAAAGAAGTCACCAGAGCAGAAAGCTTTTATATCTTTTAGACAAAGAAACAATAAATGTGTGAAGGATTGACAAGACAAAGGGGTTGGGGCTAGGGGCAGTAAAATGGTGAAGAAGTGACAAGGTTTGTTTATACAATCTTCTGGACCCTAAATGCCCTGTCTCTGGTGATAAGGATGTCTTCTACCTTTCTGGTACGGCGAGGGTACCTTCACGTGGGAGATTTCTCTCCTGCTTTCAGGAGGACAAAAGAGGGTCAATGTCTTTCTTGCACCCGCTGTTTCTCAAGTACTTTTAACTCGAAATAATCAATATGCCAAAGTGGCATATTTTGGGGTGACATATTCTGAACCCCTACAATGCTGAGTGCCAAATTTGAATAGGAGGAGCCAACAGGAATTCCAGGAAGTTTGGTGGTTGGGATACCGGGAAACTTACAAAGAGGATCCACTCTTTTTGTTTGTTTTTGTTTTTGTTTTTTTGCGAGGCAGATCAGCCCTGAGCTAACATCCATGCCCATCCTCCTCTTTTTGCTGAGGAAGACTGGCCCTGGGCTAACATCCGTGCCCATCTTCCTCCACTTTATATGGGACGCCGCCACAGCACGGCCTGACAAGCGGTGCGTTGGTGCGCGCCTGGGATCCGAACCCGGGCTGCCAGCAGCAGAGCGCGAGCACTTAACCACTACACCACAGGGCCGGCCAGGATCCACTCCTTTTGGCTATAGGAAGAGAGGGGCAGGAATCTAATTTCTCTATATTTACTGTGATTTTCTAATGGTGGTAAAACTAATGTGTTTATCCACTAAGTTTATTTATTTATACCCTCACCTGTATTTCAGAAAGGACTTAATATACCTGAGCCCTGAACAAGGAATCAGGAGACTTTGGTTTTTCTTCCTTCTGTCACTAGCTGTGTGATGTTGAGCAAGTCACTCCATCTCTTTGTGTCTGTTTCCCTTCTGTGAAAGCAAACATTTACTGAGCATTTACTATCCACACGAGGCACTGTTCTAGAGACTTTCCGTGTATCTGGATCCATTTACTTAATTCTCTCCCAGACAACTTACTATGTTATGGGTCTTCTGGAAGTTGTCAGCGCAGTTCCAGCACATCTTTGTAATACAGGCAGGATGACTTCTTGTGGCTTTTGCCATTTCAAAGAATCTTGGATTTTTCTCTGGGCTCCAGAGGAACCAGAACGTGACACCTCCAATTTGAACCCCAAGCCAGGTCAGTGGGTTCCATTGCTGATGAGGACCTTGTCTTTGAACTTGCCCTTCATCAGACCCATGCTAGAGAAAAAGGGAAGTCTGTAGGACTGGGTCCCTGGGGAGAAGGCACCCACCGTGGGGTTGGGGGGCGTGAAGCCACCGAAGCCTGCTGCTTGGAAAATATCTTTGGTGGCTTGGCCCTGTCAGGTCATTATCCTTTCCTAGTTGGGGGTTGTTGGGGATGCCACCCCTCCCCAGCCTGGGTGGCTACCAGAGAACTCCTCTCAGCTTCTGCCCACCCAAGGTCTGGCTGTGACTTCCAGCGGTTTATGTGTCATCCTGGGAAATACACCCCCCCCACACCAAGGGCGGCCCTGCAGGGGGCCCGGGCTCCCTACAGGGCTGAGCTCCCATCGCACTGTCTTCTGCTGCACTGTTCCCCTCCTCTGGCTGGGGTGGGAAGAGTGAAGGGGAGGTGGACCGGGTGGCACGCTGGGCGGTCCCCACCCAGTGGCTCAGGCTCCGCCTTCTCCAGAGATTGTCTGCCAAGCGTCAGCCCTGCATCGCTGTGTGAGTGAGCCAGTGCGAGTGTGGGGGTGGGCGAGTGAGGTTCAGTGTGAACGTGCACGAGTGCGTGTGTGTCTGTGGTCTCGGTGTCTGTGTCATTGTGTGTCAATTTACATAATTGTGCCTGAGTGTGTGAACGCATTTGCGAGCGTACGTCTTTGTGAATGTGAGTGTGTGTGTGTGACATCTGGGGACGGGATATGGAGGGGGATTGCCTCCTACCCCCGACCTCCCTTTCTCTCCTCCTCGAGATGCCCCGGCGCCGACAGAGGTGCTGGGAGCGGGGACGCAGAGGTCACCGAGGGTCGCGGGACCTCCCACGACCCAGCCCCCTGGTCCTCTCATCCCAGGCTTCTTCGAGATTCCCGGGAGCTTCTGGCGAGTTTTTCTACTTGTCCTTCTCGCTGCCCTCGGCGACGCTGGGGCCCAGGAAGGCTCCGGGGAGCTCGGATGGGCGGGCCCTGCACCCGCAACACGGTGGAGGCGGAGACGGGCGGTGCACATAGGACCACCAAGGGGTGTTCCGAAACCGCTTTCCTCCGCCCCACGTCTGCCCCACCCGGTGGGACACCTTTGGGGTGACTCTGAACCTCGCACTCCCTTCCTCCTCTTGCGCTCCACTGTGGCAAAGGCTTAAGTCTAGGGCTGTGGACCCCAAAGACCATTTTGAGGGGACACGGGACAGTGCAGAGCAAGAAGCGTATGGGTCCGGTACCAAACCAAAGCGGTTCCAAAGCCAGCTCTGCCGCTAAGAGGCTGTGGGATTGTGTGCAGTGTGTGTATGCGAGGGTAAGTTCTTTGCCCTCCGAGCTTCGTTTTTCTCTTTCACAGCCCGAGGGAGGACAATACCCGCCTTACACTGTGATGCCTGGACCGAAACCGGAGCGCCTGTGTAAAGTGTAAGGGAATCACTGCGCTAGTGCACGGACGCCCTTCATCGTAATGAATAGATGTGTTAGTGAAAGTCCGGGGTGAACCCGTTTTCGCAATCCGACATGTAAGGGGAACCCCGATGGAAAGGCAGGCCCAGCGGCTGGGGAACAGCCCGCACACTGGATATGAGCTCAGAGTCGGGGACCGCCAGTTACTCAGTGACCCCGGCTCGCGATCTGTGACCCGGGCTCAGTGCCCCGCCCTTTCTGGTGATTCCCTGGGAACCCGGGAGCGGAAAGCGGTTTGGCGGACGACCAGCCCTCGCTCGCTTTGCAAATGGCACTTTCTATCCTCTGGTTGCAAGGCGGGCGGGGGCCAGGGCCGGCGTGCTCGCGGGCTCCCGGCTCCGGGCGCAAACCCCGCCGGCCGGGCGGGAGCAGCGGGGGTCGAGGAGGAGTCGCAGCGGCGTCCTCCCCGCCCCGCGGCCGCTCGCTCTCCGACACTTCGCCTGGCTGGGGCTGTGAGAATTTGCCGACGGTGCCCGCCCGCGGCGGCCCTGGCCCCGCCCCCGGCCGGCGCCCCGCCCCGGCCCCGCCCCCGGCCTCGCCCGCACCGCCCCTCGTCCGGCCCCGCCCCGGGCCGCGCCCCTCGCCGATGCCCCGCTCGCCGGCTCCGCGCCGCGGGCCTGCCCTCAGGCCCCCGCGGGCTCCGCGCCGCCGCCCGGAGGCTCGCGCCCTCCCGTCGCTCCGGGACCCGCCCGCCGCGTCCCCTGGGCAACCGTCTCCAGGGAGACCGGGCCCCGCCCCCGGCACCGACACCCGGTACGGAGCCCACCTGTGCGGGCGTCTGCGGGGTCCCAGTGCCCCCCCGCTCAGCCCCGCCCCGCCCAGCGCCCGGCTTTGTCCTCCTGGGGCGATCCGGGGTCCAGGGGCGTGGGGGCTGGGGGAGGCGGGCGCGTTCCCGCGGCGGAGCAGACCCCGCTGGGGAGGCCGAGGCAGGGGGCCGCGCTCGCGTTATGATGCTCTGGTGTGGGCTGCTTCATGCTCTTCTCTCCTGATCTCGGTGCATCCCTTTTGTGCCTCCAGGGGGCCGGGAACCCGGGATGTCCCGCTGCCGCCCTTGATGGGATGAGCAGGGCCCTCAGCCGGGCTCCGGACGCCTGTTCAGAGCAAGCTGTTTACTTGTCAGGGACGAGCAGTTGCCGTGCGCGTCCTCCCCTCCCCCTGCCCCCGATTCGGGACGTAGCATCCTGCGCTCTGTCCATTCCTAGAGCTGCCTCCCAAGCTTTGCCCTTGAACCCAGAGGGCTAGAGGGCGGCAGACCCGGGTCCTGAGGTCCCGGCCAGCGTGAGGGCCAGAGCAGAAGATGCACCTTCCTCCCGGGGAAGAGCCTCCTCCCTGGCCGCCCTCTTGTGAATTCTGTCCCGGCTCCCTGTTTCCTGACCTGAATTCCTGCGGACTACTTCCTCCCTTGCCTTCCCTAACTCTTCTTTCTCTCGGCTCCATCATGCTTTCTGCTTTGTCTTTCGTCGTCTTGAAACTGTTTTCTCTACGATCATGTCTCATTTCCCTGTGACTGAGCTGCTGGGTTTTATCCTCTCGTTAATTCCATTGGTCAGCAATGCAAGTTATTTCTTCCTTAGCTCTTGGCGCTGACCTCCCGTTTCTCTGTGGCAGTGCCTTGGGAAGTCCTTGCCGTCCTCCCCTGGATGCTGAGTGAAGGGACCCTCCAAGCCCTCGTTCCTGGGCGTCTACAGCAGGGTCCCTGGGGTAACCTTCCAGGGATTGGGCTGGCAGCACAGAGAATTCCAGCTTGGTCCTTGGGAAATGTGTTCTTGGAATGGACACCTTTTCTAACGGCTTCCTAGCACTGGGCTTTTTGTCTCATGGAGAAGGCAATGGTTTAGGTTTCCTGCTCCTCAGGAGCCCTCCGCAGCCATGCCTAGCGGGTTCCAGGCTGGAGTCTCCCTGCTGTGAAGGTAGCTGTGCCTGGGCGGCGGTTGGGCAAAGGGGCGAGTCCCACTGCTGGAATCCAGCGGGCTGGGCTTCCGCAGCTCAGGTAGCTTTCTGTCTCTGGGGTCAGATGATTTCCAGGAGCCACCCACAATGGAAGAAGAAACACCACAGATGCAGTGAGTGGGTGGCCCCCTGCCCACACCCCTTCCTTTTCATCTCCATCAAGCAGGGATGAATCTTCCTTTATGATGCAATTTGGGTCTTAAATGGGACCTCAAGTTCCCCGAACCTACTTTTTGCAGTCATTGAGTGGAACTCAACCCAGGCTTGGCTCAGATAGATCACTCACTTTGCTTTCAAAAACCAAACAAAACCAACAAACAACTCTAAAAATGATCTGAGTCATCTGTATGTATATATATTCCTGCTTCAGGCACTGGAAATGCTCCTGTGGTTTGGTTCAGTACTACCAAAGGGAGCTGGGGGCGGCATTGACACAGATGGTGAGAAGGGCCCATCAAGCAGACTGTGATTGGTTTGCAAAAAGGGGACTTGGGTGAAACAGCCGCTTTTGAGCTGAAGTCCTGTAAGAGAGTGCACAGAAGGTTTCTGAGACGTTCTCTTTTAAAATTTTTCTTTTCTTTTTTTCCATACAGATGAGGAGCTGAGTCAGGCAAGGGCGGAATGACGCTCATTGATTCCAAAGCATCTTTAATCTGCCAGGCAGAGAGGCCTTTGCTGCTGGTCTTTCTTGGACCATTCCAGAGAGGTAGGTTGGGCAAAGGAGACAAGTTGGGTGAGGGGAGAAGAAGAGATGTTATTTTGTAGATAGGTTAAGAACGTGAACAGAGTCTGCCGTCCCTGACTCGCCAGCCAAAGGAGAGCTTCTGTGTAGGACTAGAATGCTGAAAGGAAGAGAATGACCCAAATCTGTGCTAGGAGCCAACGAGGGGGGATGTGAACTAGACCTCAGCGAGCTTCCCAAGAGAGGGATGCTGCTGCCTGGGAAAGGAAGGAATGACTTTGCTCCGAGGAGCCCTGGAGCCCATTATTAAGCTGCAACATTTGGTATTTGACTTGCTCCGGTCATGGTAGAGTTAGGCTGGCCTATTTGGAGAGTGAAAAATAAAACATTCTTCCGAAGGAAGTGGATTGAATTTTTATGACTTGGTAGTGCTTCTCAAGGAGTCCTTTGGTGGGGACATTCTGTTTCTCTCAAGAGTTGGCCATCACTGTATGGATGCTCCTTGGAACTTCTAGGACATTAGCTTGGAAGATGAATGCAGTCCTTTCATTGTACAAATGAAGAAACTGAGGCCAGAGACTGACGATGGCTGAGCATTGGCTAAACGCCCCTCTCTGGCATCTGAGGGTAGCTGAGTACGGTTAGCAACCTCCCAGATTGGTAGGCCAGCAGTCCCCTTGCAAGCTTTTCGGGTACATATGTATTCTGAAAGTGCACAGCACATTCTGCCTTCTCTGGACGCTTGAGCAGCTGTTGTCGTTTCTGATGGGAAGGGGCATGGGGTTATAGCATGGTGTTGTGGTGTCATCTTCGGAGGCTCCTCCCCCTTCCCTAACCTCATTTTTCTCTAGATCTTCATCAGTGCTTTCCAAACTTCTGTGTTGGTGTAGATATCTTTAAAAAGACCAAAATATTAAGCAGAATTTTAACCTATAAAGCTGATAAAAACAGAGTGCCGCTGTGGTACAAGTAGAGACTGGCCCAGAACTCCTTCCACTCAGCACCCTATCCCACTCCAGCCACCCCCTGAAGGCCTCGGGGTGCTTCTGTGGGACCCCAGGACTCCCTGGAACGTGGGCCCATGAAAACTGTGAATCCTGTAGACCTGTAGACCTGTAGATCTGTGTTGGGGATGAGAGTATCTTCTACACACCCGTTTACACCATCTTGATTCTTGTTTCAGAAGATGCCTTTTAATAATAATTTTTAACCCTCATACTTTTTTATTTATTAAAAATACCTATTTACTATCAAAAATTTGCAAAATACACACACAAAAAATTGGGAACATAACTCTTCTATAATCCTACACCCCACCCCCCAGAGAGAACCATTGTCTCCTTGTTGGATTGTCCACCCCCGCATCCCCTAGAGAGTCTTCTGTGTGTCTATCTTTGGAAACTTGATTTTTATTTATTGTTAAATATTATTATGAACTTCCACTTAAGTATAACTGATTGAATACACATGTTTCTCTCTTCTCTGTTTCAAAAGCCCACTAAAATGAGACTAAAGGAATTTTAAAAAGTATAAATTCTTAAGAAAACAGAAAAGTAGATAATAGAAGAGGAGGGATGTGAGCAAAAATTTTGAAAGCTAGAAAGCAGGTGGGTGAAAAAGAAGCTAAGCTTAGAATGTTGAATGTCCTGTGTTGTGGGGGGAGGAAGGTGATGTGTCCACAGGACCCACCAAAGGCTCAAGAATGAGGGCTGCACAGTGTTCCCAACAGTGGGGTACAGGGTGGGCTGGAAGCAGGAAGATTGGTTGAAAATGTGTGTTAGAGCCACAGACCTCTCTCTCAGCCCACATAGCCAGGTGGTTCCCTCTCCCACCCCAGCAGAAAATGCCTGGTTTCCCGTAGGCAGTGTTGAGCCAGCATGGCTCAGGCCCAGCCTGGGGCGGAAGGAGGCTCTAAGGAGAGCAGCCGAACACAGAGGGAGGCTGTGAAGGGAGCAGCTGAGGGCAGGGGGAGGCTCTGAGGGGAGCAGCCGAGGGCCGGGGGAGGCACTGTGTTGAGAACAGAAGGATTCAGTGAAGGTTTTCATACTGAATAGCGAGACCCTCTCCTGGTTGGCTCCCAGAACATGGCAGCCTGGCTTATACCCACCCTCTAGGAAGGGCCTTAAAGGATTTCTCTCTGAGGAAACTGAACTCACAAGAAAAACACCTTTCAGATACTGACATTGAGAGGGACCCTGTTGAAAAGCTAGCTTGCTACTTTGTCACTTCACAGCAACGCCTACCGAGCAATTAGCCCTACCTGTGCACAAACAGCTTTTAGTCCTTCTCTCTTAAATTTGAATGGGCAGCCATGGATCATCCCACATAGCATGAGGCCTCTAGCATGAAAGACAGAGACCCAAACAAATAGGAAAAAGGGATTCAGAAGTCAGAAATGTAGTTTTTTTTTTTTAAAAAAGGCATATTCATAAAACAATAAACTCTTAGATATTGAAACTGCGATGGTAGAAGTAAAAATTTCAGTAGACTAGAGTTGGAAGAGTGAAAAACAAATTTCTAGAAAGTAGAGCAAAAAGACTTGAGAGATGGAAAATAGGAAAGAAAAGATAAGAAAATTAGAAAATCAGTTTGGGAGGCCCAATATCCACCTTATGGGAGCTTAAGAAAAAGAAGGGGATGTTATCAAAGAAACCACAGGAAAAAATTCTAGAACTAGAGGAGTTTCTGCATTAAGAATCTCTGGATAGAGGTTGGCCATGTGGTGTAGTGGTTAAGTTCAGTGCACTCTGCTTCAGCAGCCTGGGTGCGGATCCAGGGAGTGGACCTACACCACTCATCAGCCATGCTGTGGCAGCAGCCCACATACAAAATAGAGGAAGATTGGCACAGGTGTTAGCTCAGGGCAAATCTTCCTCAGCAAAAAAAAAAAAAAAAAAAGAGTTTCTGGGTAGTACTCAGAGACAGTACTCACTCAGCACAATGAATAATAAAAGACATACTATGTAAAAGTAAAAGATGTACTACAGGATATCATCGTGAACTTTCAAAACTCCAGAGATAGACAGGAGTTACTAAAAGCCAGCAAAGAGAAAAGAGGCCACATTCAGAAGATCAGAGAACTGGGGCCAGCCCCGTGGCTTAGTGGTTAAGTGTGTGTGCTCCGCTACTGACAGCCCGGGTTCGGATCCCGGGCACGCACCAACGCACCGTTTGTCCAGCCATGCTGAGGCTGTGTCCCACATACAGCAACTAGAAGGATGTGCAACTGTGACATACAACTATCTACTGGGGCTTTGGAGAGAAAAAGTGAGAAAAAAAGGAGGAGGATTGGCAATAGATGTTAGCTCAGGGCTGGTCTTCCTCAGCAAAAAGAGGAGGATTGCCATGAATGTTAGCTGAGGGCTGATCTTCCTCAAAAAAAAAAAAAAAGAAGAAGCTCAGAGAACAGAATGGCATTGGACTTTACAAAAGCAAAACCAGAAGCTACAAAACAATGGAGCAACTCTTTCAAATTTCCAAGGGTAATTAATTCCCAACCTAGAATTCTGTAATCATCATGCAAGCAAAGTAATAGAATAAAGACAATTTTTAGACATGTGATTTCAAAAACTTTACCCTACCCTCCTTTGTATCCTTTTTCGAGGAAGTTGCTGGAGGATGTGCTCCACTAAAATGAGAAAGTAAACCAAGAAAGAGGAACAAGTGGTACAGTTGTCTCTTGTTCTTATTTTGCTCAGCTGCCAAATGGCTTTCTATATTTCAGCTATTATCTTACTTTGAGCCTTGAGAGTGGGGAGAAAAAAAAACCAAACCTTCAGTACTACTGAAGAGTACTCACTTCCAAGCCTCCCCTGTAGCCAGGACCTGTGACCTGGGCTTCACTGATGAGATGCACCTACACTATGTTTTGACAGAGAAGAGAGAGATGAAGCATGTGCTGTATCCATGGTTCTGGTGGTAGCTGCGGTGATGAGTTGCAAGGTCGAGTTCTTGGCACAGAAGTGGCAGGGGTACAAACTGGCACCCAGAGCTCAGTGGCAATAGCAGCAGTTTTGCCATCAGACATGGTTGTGAATCGTGGAGTCCACATAGTATACTATAGTTATATTTTTCTTGTTCAACTTTTTGTTTTTCCTGGAGTTGATAGTTGCCTCATTTTTTTATTTGCTTTGTTTTCAATGTACTAATCACTAATTCTTCCTCAAACTCTCCAATAGAACTATGAAGCCTCACAATGCAACAGATATGTCAGATAATCTGTCAGCTCCTTCCCTGCTTAATCAGTGAGAGTCAGCTTCTTTACTTGCAACCAAGAACCCTGACTGGTGGAGAGAATGATGAAGGGAATTCCCATAATGATAGTGAAAAGAAGTCCCAACACTACAGCTGTGCAGCTGGTCCAGAAAGCAACCAGTCCAATTTGGAGCAAGATGGCTGAGGGCCCCAGGAGGAATATTTTCAAGAAAAAAATGGAACTGATAGATTATCTGACATAGTCGCTGTATTATGAGGAGTTTTATAGTTCTGTTGGAGAGTTTGGGGAAAAATTACATATTCAAACAAAGAAAATTAAAAATGAAGCAACTATCAATTATAGAAATAACAAAAAGTTGAACAAGAAAGGAAATAAAGGCATAGTATGCTATGTGGCTTAGTTTTGAACAATATGTACATAGTCGTAGTAATGTAAGCACTGAAATTTGATTAACAAAAAATGATCACATAGCTATTTTCAGAAGATGGAGGAGAGGGTATGTGCATGTGCGTATGTATAGGAAAGCACAAACTCATCTTCTAAGGTAAGAAGTTAAAAATCAAGAAATATCAGTATAAACCTCTAATTTAGAAATGTAGAGATGAATACCCAAAGAAACAACCGATATTGGAGGTGGTATGTTTGGATATGGAGCTCAGGAGACTGCTGTTTTTTTGCTGCAAGCATTTTAGTTTTAATTAATTTTTTTGTGTGTGTGTGAGGAAGATCAGCCCTGAGCTAACATCCGTACTAATCCTCCTCTTTTTGCTGAGGAAGACCGGCTCTGAGCTAACATCTATTGCCAATCCTGCCCCCCCCCCAAAGCCCCAGTAGATAGTTGTATGTCGTAGTTGCACATCCTTCTAGTTGCCGTATGTGGGACGCGGCCCCAGCATGGCCGGAGAAGCGGTGCGTCGGTGCGCGCCCGGGATCCAAACCCGGGCCGCCAGTAGCGGAGGGCGCGCACTTAACTGCTAAGCCATGGGGCCGGCCCTAATTAATTTTTTAAATCATGTGGTTGTATAACTTTCATAGATTAAAGTTTAAGTCATTATTATGACATCCATATCCACCCATAATAGAGCCGTTTTCATTTTCTCTATGCTTTCTGAAATGTTTTGTCCACAAACATATTTGCCATGGTAAATGTATGTGCATTTTTGGTTTCATTTAATGTGAGGAGTATTTGCAATGCTGTGTAGTATGCACAGGTGTCGTTTTAATGACCACATTCACTCCCATTGAGTTAGTGTATGATAATTTACTTAGCCATTTCCTTAGTATTTTTGATTTACCACTTTCACAAACAATACCACAATGAATATCTTTATGCATATAGCTTTTTTCAATTTTTGAATTACTTCCTTAGGACAGTTGCCAAATTCCCAAAATTACCGGAGCTGAGACCATGGATCTTTCTCTTGATTTGATGTGTAGTGTCAAGGGGCTCCACTTGGGTGCAGGCCCCTGGCCCCCTGGGTAGGCCATGAACTAAACGTCACAGGAGATAGTCGGGACAGAATTTTCTGCAGGGTATTTGGCTCGCTTTTTCTGATGGCAGCAGCAGGAGTCAGAAGTCTCTTTTTTCCATATAGAACAGAATTTCCAGAGACCCACCCTCCCATTCTTTGATGTCTGTCTTTTTTTTTCCCCCATTGAGGTTTTTTTTGTTTCCTTTTTAAATAATCAAATTAAAAGTTACTGTCCTATTAAATAATATGGCCTCAAGGGAGACACATTTAAAGTGGGAGAGAGTAAAAAATAAATTAAGAGGAAGAAGAAAAAACAAAACAACTGAGGGAGACGGAAGTGGCTAGACGAGGAAACCAGGCATTGAGGCAGTTCATGTCCTCAGCTCGCCTTCCATGCGGCCACTCGGATGCCTTCCGCACGATTTCACGTTACTTTGTTTCGTCTGTGCCCATCCTTCACCCCAACCCCTTTTTCTCCTGTGGCAGGAGCTCTGGGTGTCAGACAGCTCTCCAGACAAGACCTTCCTTCTTAGTCCTTGGGCGTGGTCTTCAGGATGTCCTACTTGCCTGGCCTCTGGCTTCTGGAGATTTCCTTCCCATTCCCTTTTTGGATTCAAATACCCTGCCCCCATCTGACCGCCACTGGACAGTAGTTTTGCATTAGATGACAGCAGAGGTGCCACCTGCATTGGATTTTAAGGCCTGCCTTTTGCTGTGGTTGACAGCTGCCATGGAGACACTCTTTCTGCCCTAAAGACAGGTGGCCACCATGGTGGGGGTTGCTGCTAAAGCGAGGCCTCCCCACGAGACACACTGAAGTGGTTCCCGTGAAAGGTTTTGTATTTTGGAAGAACAGCACATCTGTCTTAAAACTATACCTGTTGGGGGTCCCTGGGCCACGCAGTTTTCCTTCTGGGCTGTAGCTTCATTCTTTGTTAAGAAGGTTCTTAAGGACAGGAATTGTCAAAGCTAGGGTCCCGGCGTGCCTACTCCTCAGCTGTGAAGAGCAGAGGATTGGGGTGTTCTGTGGCATGTAGGGCTCAACGCTTTCCCTCATTAATCTGGCTCTGCCAGCTCTTACCTAGGGCTCTGGCCTAATTGTTTTCCTACTTCTTGCCTCCCTCCCTTCCATCTCCCTCACAGCAGCCAAAGCATCTTCTTTGTAAAGCATAAAATCAGGCCATATCAGTTCCCTGCTTAAAACGCTCCAATCACTTCCCATTGCAGTGATAACAAAACCTGGAATCCTCACCATGGCTACAAGGCCCTGCAGGATTGGCCTCGCTCTCTCTCCCAGTCATCTGCCCTTCGGGCCTTTGACTCTAGTGACCTGGTCTCCTGCCTCAGGGCCTTTGCACATCCGGGTCCAACTGCCTGGAACCCTGTTTCATAGGTCTTTGCTGGATCCTTCTCATGATTTGGCCTCAACTCCAATATGATTTCACCTAAGGACCCTTCTCTGATCTGCCATCCAAAGGAGACCCTCCCTGCGAGCCCCTTTTTATTACATTCCAACTCTTTTACTATTGAAATAATCTTGTTTATTCATTTTCCTTTTTATTACTTTTTCTCCTGTTAGGCTAAAAACTCTGAAAGAGCAGGGATGGTGCCTGTCTCATTCCCTGATGGGCACATAGAAGGTGCTCAAATAAATATTTGCTGAATGAATGAACAGGACTTGGGGCCTGCAGCCTTCTGGGCCAAAGAGAGGCCCTTCATGTTCTTTTTCCTGAGAGTCTTCAGGAGGATGTGGTGCTTGAAGGACCTCTGGGCTTTTCCTGGCAGCCAGAGCAGGGGGTGGTTTCTAGAAAGCTCCTTTAGGGTGAACATCCAGAATCTCCCTTGGGAAGTGGGCCCTCTGGGTGGAGTACCTTCAGACTCCACCTCTGAAGTGCCCACTTGCACTCACTCTCCACATAAGTTGGGTAACAGGAAAGTGTCCATATCATTCTCTGTGGAAGAGTGGCTGGGAAACTTGGTTAGAAGGACTTTTTGAGGCTGAGAAGTACCTGAAAATAAACCCAGGTCAAGAGGCCCAATGTGGACTCTGCTCTGTTCAGCATGTGTGCAGAAGGCCAGCCCGTGTGGCCCCTGCTCTTTGTCGTGATAACTGTTAGTCTTGTATCCTCCCAGCCTGGGTTGATGGTAGATACTTGGACTATGTGTGTAACCACCTTCTAGAAATTTCTGAGGCTCCTTCTCTTGGGCTATTTGGGTGGTAACTTTCAACTCTGAAATCCAGGCGTTGGACAGATGTTTTGTCCTGGGATTGAGAACCTGAACATCTCTCGCTATAAACAGATTCGCAGGAATGACCCAGGGTGGACTTTTAGGTTCTTGCTCTAGAGTGACATCTGAAGGTGCATGGCATGGGTTCCCCAGGGCACCCTCGGGGAGGAGGATGTTTATTGCTCAGATAAGCAGGACACAACTTCCCTTCTTTTCCCTGCCACCTGCCCCCTGCACAGAGCCTGCTGAGTGACTCACGTGTTCCCTTGGGAAGCGATTCCCCAGGGCATGTGACTGGAGCACCAAAAAGCCTGTCTGTATGTTGACAAAGGCTGGGCAGCAGCTCCTCATCAGAATGTGAGCCACATTTGCGATGGGCACTGGAGAGACGTAGAAGTCTAACAGACTCTGGAGACGCTGGCTCAGAGCTCCAAGACGGAGTTTCAAAAGAAATGGAAGGGATTCTTCAGATGTCCTGAGCTTGGGAGAAGCCGCCAGCCAACAGCTCTGCCCGCCCAGGGGGCTGGTTAGATGAGCTGCAGCCTCATTCCCAGTCTGGAGGAAGCGTTTGTGCTCTGGGACACTACATCCCTTGCTTGCCCTCCTCCCTTAGAAATAAATGAAGGCCCCCGGACGCATTCGCTCTGTCGCTGGGGAGGATGATGGGGGCATAAGTACTTTTTTGGAAATCTTTAGAGAAACTCCTCTGCTGGCTGACCAGGACTCAGAAGGCCAGACCCCTCAGACACTCTCAGCTGGAGAAACTGTTCTTCAACCTTGGGCCAGAGAAAGTGCCTCTAACTGAGAGCATCAGAGAACAGCTTGCGAAGGGATGGTGCAGTCCTATGACAGAGACCACAAGCCAGGATTCTAGAAAACAGAGTTGTTCTGTAGATTGTGCTGGCTGGGGGGCGAGAAGGTAAAAGGAATTGAGCTCCTTCTTGTCCAGTTTTCTTTGGTATTAATAATTCAGATGAGGACAGACAGAAGTCCTGCCTCAATATTCTAGATGACTCAGAGTGAAGAAGGGTTGCTCATGGTTCATCTTTGGTTGATCCACTCTAGTGCCTTGAGGGGGGTCCTGGCCCTCCCTGACCCTCTGTCTCTAGGCCATCTCGCCTATCCCCATGGCTCCACATCTGTATGTAGCGTACTGACCAATTATATCTCTGTGACACCAAAGACCTCTCTCCTGAGCTCCAAACTGGGGACTTGGCTCCTTGGCTGTCTTCACTGGGATGTTCAATAAGCAACTCAGATTCAGTATGTCTGAAGTGGAGCTCTTGCTATTTTATTATTTTATTTCTCCCCAAAATCTGTTTCTCCCCTGTACTTCCCCATCTCGGTAAACGTCCACAGCCCATCCAGTCTCCCAAGCCCAAATCTGGCTGCCATCCTTACTTCCTCCGTCACTGTCCCCGTCTGATCCACCCGAACTCCTAAATGGATCTTCATTCCCTTTCCAGCTCCAGCTCCTTCTCCTGGATCGCCGTCCTCTAGGTGGCCCGAGCCCCCACACCCTCCCTCTTGCAGGCTTGCTGTCCTTCAGCTCCTGCAACAGCATCGTCTCAGATGCAAATCAGATCCCAAGGCTTCCTTACCTAAAACGCTCCAGGGCTGCCCATCGCTCTTAGAGTGACCCCCTTTGCCCCCTCGTAAAGGCCCTACAGGACTCAGTCTCTGCTGACCTCTTCAACCCATCTCATGCCCGCCCCCTGCCCCCCATGCTCCAGCGGCAATGGCCTGCCTTCCATCAGCTCTGGACGTGCTGGCTCACTCTGGTCCTCAATGCCGGTGTTCTCTCCTCAGAGGGGCCTTTCTTGGCCTCCCTGCATGGAGCAGCCCCTCCTGGCTGCTCTCCATCATGTCACCATAGGGCACACTGCCCTTCACTGCACTGGTACAACGCTGATCATCCTCCTTACCTGCTGAGTGCTTGGCTATGAGTGTCTCCCCTACTGGAGAGTAAGCTCCTTCAGGGGAGGGACCCTTAGTCTCATTCACCACTGTGTTCCCAGCGCCTCGCCTGACCCCTGGCACTTAATAAACAGAGTTGAATAAAGTAATGTATCTCAAACTGAGTGGTATATACAAAATATCAAATCCAATAATATGGGAGTGCCGATTACTTTATTTCCATGAGATGAAATTATCAAGAATTGTGAATTCCTGCATTCGGGTTCAGGAAATTGTGTTTCTGTACAGGCTGGAAGAACCCGGGTAACTGTGAGAAATATCTGGAGGATTGGCAGCCCACAGGCCCAGTGATGTGGCCACCAAAGCACTTTCTTGTGGGGGGTGGGGGAGCCTGATACACTTTCAGGCCGAGCAAGTGGGAGCTTGCTGCCCAGAACATTCTTCTACAGGTTGTCCTGTGAAGCCCTATTTGGAACATCTTCTTAGCTTGGAGCACCAAACTTTGGCAAAAGAATCTAAAAACTGCATTGTAGGGAGAATGGTCAGAGATACTGGGGCCACCATCCAGGAGGAAAGCCATCAGATAACAACTGTGTGTGCCTCTAGATGGCAGCACAAAGGACACAGTGGTTCTTAGAGGCAGGCCAGTTTCCAAGGAGAGAACTTTCTAAACACTAGAAGCTTCCAAAAATGGAATATGATGCTGCATTAATGGAAATAGATACGTTCAGCTGCAAATGACAGAAAACCCAACTCAAACTGCTCTAAGTTAAAGGAAAAAAAAAAGGGCAGGGGGGATTTATTGGCTAATAGTACTGAAAAGTCCAGGAATAGGGTCTAACTTCAGGCACAGCTGGATGCAGGGCATCAAAGGATGTCCTCAGGGCTCCCCTTGTACTCTCCACTCTGAACTCTGCTTTCCTCCATGTTGGTCTCTTCTCAGGTTCCACTCCTAAGGGCAGCAGATGGTCACCAGCAGCTCGATGCTAGGAGGAAGTCCCCAAAGAAGTCCAGATGTCAAAACCTGTTGTACTGATTTGATATTTACATGCCCATCCTGGAATCACTGTAGCCAGAGAGATGATGTATAATGATCGGCTGGGCCTACATCCCATTCTTGCTCACAATCCAGTCCCCGTGGCCGGGGGAAATTCAGGGCTCTGATTGGCTGGGCCTGGGTCCCAGGCCACTCCGGTAGTAAGGAGTGGAGTCAACCCATCTGAACCACTTGGACTGAGGGTGTGTTGGGTCTGTGAAAAGTCCCCAGCTCCCAGATCAAGAAACCAGAAATTGACAACACCCAAAAGCCCTCATGCCCCTTTGCCCTGGGGTAACTACCCTCCCCCCAGGGTAACCCCTGCACTATCTCTTCTTCTGCCAACGTAGACTAGTTCTGCCTGTGCTTGTTTTCTATATAACTGGAATCTGAGCACATACTCTTTTGTGCCTGACTTCTTTCGCTCAGCTTTATGTTTGTGAGATTCATTTATATTGTGTGTATTTATAGATCGTTCATTCTCGTTGCTATATAACATTCCATTGGGAGAAGAAACCACAATTTATTTTTTCATTATACTGCTGATGTGCATTTGGGAAGTTTCCAGTTTGGGGCTATTATGAATAGCGATGCTGTAGACACCCTTGGACACATCTTTTGGTGCACATGTACTTGCATTTCTGTTAGGTGTGTACCTAGGAGTGGAATTGTTGGGTCAGAGGGCATATGTGTTCCCAGCTTTAGTTGATACTGCCAAACAGCTTTCGAAAGTGGTTGTACCAATTTGCATCCTTGGAGCAGTTCTGAAGTCCCTAGATTAGCTGGCATCTGTGTCCCATAGGTACTGCAGAGTGATGAGTCTGGGCTTCATGGAGAGTTGGGGCTTGTTAGCAGCTGCAGCCTGGCTCCTGGGCCCATGATGATGGAAAGAGTTCCTGCTTTCTCCTGTCCCATCTCTGCCATTTGATTATGTCCTGCCCACACCATACTGAGTCTTCCTCTTTTAGGAATGAGTTTTTTATATCAAAGTATTTCCCTGCATCCCAGATGGAGGAGCGTAGTTGAAGTTTTCATTTCCATAGTGCTAAGGGGCAGGGGAGCGAGGGGTGCATTTGTCTTGGAGCCCTGTCCACCCCTTTGGCTAGAGTCCCGGGGAGCTCGTGCCTCACGTGCTCATCTCAGCCTCAGGATTGAGCGGCCAAAGGTGCCACTGACTTCCCAAGCTCGGCCAAAGCACATATAGCACTGTAAGGGGCTTCGGGAGGATTCCTGACTGTCCCCAACATTTTGAATCAAAAAGAAGGCCTTGGCCTGACCATTCTCAGAAAGAGGAACCCAGAGTAGGATGTGGTTTTACAATTAGAGGAAGTGGATCCCAGCAGTGGTGGCAAAAGATGATGTGCGTGTCCTGCTGCTCAGAGCAGCTTCTGCGTCCAACCGAGGGTGAGGCCTGGGCCCAACTGGCAGAGCCACCAAAAGAGCGTCCCTTTCAAACTAAACATTTCCTTTCAACTATTTTTAAAAGTCATTTAAATCTCGGAGGTTGTGACCTCAGGTTAGGAAAGGTTTTTTTTAAAAATTATTTTAGGGGGCCGGCCCCGTGGCTTAGCAGTTAAGTGCGTGCGCTCCGCTACCAGTGGCCCGGGTTTGGATCCCGGGCGCGCACCGATGCACCGCTTCTCTGGCCATGCTGAGGCCATGTCCCACATACAGCAACTAGAAGGATGTGCAACTATGACATACAACTATCTACTGGGGCTCTGGAGAGAAAAAGGAGGAGGATTGGCAATAGATGTTAGCTCAGAGCCGGTCTTCCTCAGCAAAAAGAGGAGGATTAGCATGGATGTTAACTCAGGGCTGATCTTCCTCACAAAAAAAAAAAAATTATTTTATTGAGGTCACATTGGTTTATAACATTGTGTAAATTTCAGCTGTACGTTATTATATTTATATTTCAGCTTCTGTATAGACTGCCTCGTGTTCACCACCAAAAGTCTAGTTTCCATCCATCACCATACATGTGTGCCCCTTTACTCCTTTTGTCTTCCCCCCACCCCCTTCTCCTCTGGGAACCACCAATCTGTTCTCCTTATCTATGTGTTTGTTTGTTTCTCTTCCACATATGAGTGAAATCATATGGTATTTGTCTTTCTCTGACTTATTTTGCTTAGCATAATGCCCTTAAGGTCCATCCATGTTGTAGGGAAGTATTTTTCTAAAAAATAAAAGTCATAAAACATAAAGGAAAGGATTGATAAATTTGACTGTATCAACATTAAAAACTTCTCATCAAGAAAACGCCATAAACAAAGTGAAAAGATGACTGAGACTAGATGAAGATATTTCCACCTCATTTAATCAAGAAAGGAATGGAAAAACCCTACAAACCAATAAGAAAAAGACAACCCCATAAAAAAATGGGCAAAGTTTATAAGCAGGCTGTTTGCAGAAGATAAATGTTTTGTGGATCATCAGGGAAGTGCAAATTAAAACAACAAGAGAGGATTTCACACCCATCAGATTGGCAGAAATGAGTAAATTTGACAATACCAAGTGCTGACAAAGATACGGAGATTAAACACTAGGCAATGGTGGTGCCATTGCTAACAGGCCACCACTTTACTTTAGTAAAGTTCATGATGTGGTTATACTGTCATGGGTTATACCTGTGATCCGACAATTCCACTCTTATGTACATATCCTAGACCTGCACTGTCCAGTATGGCAGCCACTAGCCATATGTAGCTCTTGAGCCCTTGAAATGTGGAGAGTGTGACTGAGGAATGGAATTTTTAAATATTTAATTTTAATTAGTTTAAATGTAAGAATTGATACTCAATTCTTAGAAAACTTTTAAGTATATTTGGAACAACTTGAGTCTGTGAACCCGCTTTTTCAGCTGTAAATTGTATGAAATCCACATACAGATGAAGTATTTCTAATGAAAATCTGGGGTCCAAATTGCAATGTGCTGTAAGTGTAAAATACACACCAGATTTCAAAGACTAAATACCAAAAAAAAGAATGTAAAATATCTCCTTAGTAATTTTTCTGTATTGATAACATAGGGAAACGACCATATTTTGCATATATTGGGTTAAATAAAATATAATACTAAACTTAATTTTATCTGTGTCTTTTTAGTTTTTTTTTAATGTGGTTACTGGTAACTTGGAATTACACGTATGGTTCGCATTATATTTCTCTTGGACAACACTCATCCAGACTCCGACATGTACACAAGGAGATGTGTACAAGAATATACATTGTAGCATTGCTTGTAATAACCAAAAAGAGTAGACACAAACCTTGAGGTTCATCAACAAGAGAAGGGGTAAATAAATTGTGGTTTATTTACACAGTGAAATACCACACAAGAGTCAAAATGAATGAACTAGAGCTACATGTATCAGCATGGATAAATCTAAAGACCCGACTGTTGAGTGGCAAAAGCAAGTTGCAGAAGACTCAGAATTCAGACAAAGTTTTAAAGCATGCAGAATATTAGGAATTGTTTTGTGGATACATATTAGTATAATGAAAGCATAAAAACATGCATGGAAGTTATAAACAACCAGAATCCAGGTGCTGGTAACCTGGAGTGGGAGAGATACTAGAAGACCTTTAATTGTGTCTGTAACATTTTGTTCCTTACTGGAGAGTGGGTATGACTGGGGGGTTTGGTATGACTGAGATATTTCAACAAATTGTTTGATAGCCAAAGCCATTTTTAAGCTGCGTGCTTTCTGGTTAGAAAGTTTCAAAAACTGCAGCCTTTGGTCCTTGTCAAGTCCCAGGTCGTCTGACCAGTGATCCTTCCATTTCCCCGCCTTTGCCAGCTGGGGGCCATGGCGAGGCCTCCCACATGTGTATATTCCTGAGAAAAAATGATTTGGCGTGGGTCTGTTGGTGTCTTGAATTTGGGCCACTGCTGTGAGGGCTGCAGACAGAGCGCTGGCTGTGATGAGGGACAGCTCAGCCAAGACGGTGGCCTGGGGCAGTAGGAGCCACAACCCACCCCAGGCAGGATGGGGCCCAGAGGGAGACAAGGTTTGGGTGTCCACAGGGCCGAGACTTCTTCCTGAGCCTCCTGCCATCAAAGGTCTTGACATCCTGTTTTCCACAGGGTCCATTCCAAGGACTCACCCAGCATACCTGAAGGGGGCTCACTTCATTTTGCTTCCTTTTCAGGACAACTGGTGTCTGAGAAGTGAAAAAGCACGATGCCCCCTGGGGTTGATTGCCCCATGGAATTCTGGACCAAGGAAGAGAATCAGAACGTGGCCGTTGACTTCTTGCTGCCGACAGGGGTCTATCTGAACTTCCCTGTGGCTCGAAATGCCAACCTCAGCACCATCAAGAAGGTATGACCTTGACCTTAAAACTAGTCCTCAGGGCCTGGAACTCAGAGAGAGAGAGACAGACAGGCTCTTGCACTCACGTGCATAGTTTCTCAGATTTGAGAGCCTCGGATACAAATTTTAAAAGATATAAATAATATCCAAGAATTGTTTAAAAACTTAGAGTTGGAGTCTACCTAGCATTCCAAATTCAGCTTCCCTCCTTTTTCAGTGCTTTATCAGCGCACATTTACCGGAAAGCTTCCGGGTGTGGTTCCAATGGTGGCGTTTCATTCTCTCCATGACTGTGCCATCATTTTTGGAACCACACCCCATCCACGGCCACTTAAGAATTTTACTGGTCTTTTGTCTTTGGAGCTGTCATCATAGTAAACATCATCTTTGAAAATAGTTTTTGTTTTGTTGAATAATTTTCAGGGTGGATTACTGAGTCAAAACATTAGACATCTGGCTAGTATTTGCTAGATATTGTCTTGTCACTTTTCAAAGGGATTGTCCCACTTACAGAGTATGGGATTTAATTGGTCAGACCAGAGGGCAAGACCTTAGCTCAGAATTTTAAAAGCTATGCTTTGAGGCCAGAAAAAAAAGGCAAGAAGCAGTGGACCATCCTTGAGTGTTTTTTTAATCTTCCCTTCCTGGGAGATTTCTTTTAAAATTAGATTTTCTTCCATTTCAAAAGTAATATGGACACATTGAAATTTAGGAACATAAGAAAAAGTAGGAGGAAGCAATTACCTATGATCCAGCCTTGTGAGGCAACCACAGTTAACACTGGCTATTTCCTGTTTTCTTTATTATATACAGAGTTGTTTTTTGTGATTATTCTGATTATGAAATTTATCTTTTTTTCTGAGTTAACATTCTAACATCTTTTTCATGTTATTAACTTTATGTATGTTAACATTTTAAAGTTAGTCTTATTTTTCTGCATACAGAGCTATACATGCACGTTATTAAAATTCAAATACTGCAGAAATGTAACACACATCCGTCTCTGCAGTCTCACTCACACTCCAATTTGATTTCAATTTCTTTACATTTTATTTAACCAGGGGACAGATAGTAAATATTCTACGCTTTGCTGGTCGTATGGGATTCATCACAACTGCTGAACTCTGCCGTCGTAGGGCGAAAGCAGCCATAGACAGTGTGTAAATGAGTGGATGTGGCTGTCTTCCCATAACCTGACACACCACTGCTTGCCAAGTCCTGGTCTATAGTACTTAATGTGTTTATTATTGTTGTTTTTATGGAAATGGGCTTGAATTACATCTGCTGTTCTACAGCTTGGGTTTTTTCCCACTTAATGATGTATCTTGGAGCCCTCCATGGTGGTTCCTATAGGTATCCCTAGATTCTGGGTCACTGCTCTGTGCTCTCTTTTTGGGTTGATGGACCATAATTATCCATCTCCCATAGTAGCAGCATTGGACTGTTCCCTCCTTTTCCATCTTCTCTGTGACTCAGCGGTGATCATCTTTGTACTAAAGCTTGACTGTTGGATGGCTCCGCCAGCAATCCCTGGGGACACCTCGCCCTGAGGGCACACATTGACAGCCTTAGGTGAACACAGCCACAGAGGGTTTTGTGGGCCCCTCAGTGAGTTAAACTTTTCTCACTTAGTTGCCAACATTTAAAAATCAGGCTGATGAACCCCAGAATGATTAGCTGGGGGTGCCTGGAGGTCACGTCCAGCGGGCCATAACCTACAGGGGAGACTGTAGGACGAGCTGCTCTGTTCCAGATTTTAGCCCGTACCTGGCACCCTTCACAGAAGGGCAGTGACAGAGACTCCTGGTGACCCACGTGGCCAGGGCTCAAGGGATCTGGAGAGGGTAGTGGTCTTGGGATCTTGTCTTTGCCCTCTTCTCAGGGTCGTGCAGGGTGGGACACCCAGACTGAGGCCAGCCTCCACCTGCCCTCAGCCTCCCAGCTCCCTGTGGCCCTGCCTGCCTTGGCCGAAGAGGCTGACTGGTGACTGTCCCTCCAGGTGTTGTGGCACCGAGCCCAGTATGAGCCGCTCTTCCACATGCTCAGTGACCCCGAGGCCTACGTGTTCACCTGTGTCAACCAGACTGCAGAGCAGCAGGAGCTGGAGGACGAGCAGCGGCGGCTGTGTGACATCCAGCCCTTCCTCCCGGTCCTGCGCCTGGTGGCCCGCGAGGGCGACAGGGTGAAGAAGCTCATCAACTCACAGATCAGCCTCCTCATCGGCAAAGGTACCCCTGCTGGGGTACCTTTTGTCATCCAGGTCCCCCCCCCCCGCTCTCCACTGCCTCCCCCTGCTGTCTCCCACCCCTGCCCTCCACGCTGACCGGCTGACCGGCTCCTCCCTGCCTCTCAGGCCTCCACGAGTTTGACTCCTTGCGCGACCCAGAAGTGAATGACTTTCGCTCCAAGATGCGCCAGTTCTGTGAGGAGGCAGCCGCCTGCCGGCAGCAGCTGAGCTGGGAGGCCTGGCTACAATATAGCTTTCCCCTGCAGCTGGAGCCCTCGGCGGGGAGCTGGGGGGCCGGCACCCTACGGGTCCCCAACCGGGGCCTCCTGGTCAACGTCAAGTTCGAGGGCAGTGAGGTGAGCCCTTGGCTCCTGCCGGCCAGCTTGCTGCGTCCATGTGCATGGGGGATGCTTCATCTGTGGGACTCCCCAGTCATCCACCAACCCCCACATTCACCCTCCTCCCAGTAGCATCAGATGGTATTTGTGGGGTGTCCGTGCATGTGAGGGGCTCAGCTGAACGTCCCACCAGGCAAGTTTGACAAGGCAGAATGACTCAGTGGCCTTGGTCATTGGTCCATTCATTCATTCAGCAAATATTTCCTGGGCGTCAGCCAAGTGCCTTCATCAGACCTTGCCTTCATGGAGCTCACATTTGAGGGGCAGGGGATGCCTAATACAGGCAAATAGGCAACCCCACTCCCTGTACCTCAGAACCCCATGGGCCCTCCACAAAGGTGAGGGCTGACCCTCCCCCCTCCCCCTAGGAGAGCTTCACCTTCCAGGTGTCCACCAAGGAGGTGCCCCTAGCACTGATGGCCTACGCCCTCCGGAAGAAGGCCACGGTGTTCCGGCAGCCCCTGGTGGAGCAGCCTGAGGACTACACGCTGCAGGTGAACGGGAAGCTCGAGTACCTGTATGGCAGCTACCCCCTCTGCCAGTTCCAGGTGAGGGGAGAGGCTGGGAGGGGCCCTGCGCTCCTGGGTTCCCTGCAGCTCTGGGCTGGGGCTTGGGCTGAGGAGAGCTGGTCATTGGCCCCTCTTGAGCCTGATGAACCAGGCATTGAGGGGTCATGGCGGGAGCGTCCTCCTTGCTGGGCTGGCCCTCCCCGTCAGCACAAGGAGGGCTCCATTTTCAGGAGGTGGGTCAGGGCCGGAAGAGCCAGCAGGAGAGGACCCCCAAAGGCCTGGGATAGGCAGTGGTCAGCATGGGGGAGTCCCTGGGTAGCCAGTTGTCCCAGGAATGGTTGGGGCCACCCTGTCCGCCTCTCACTCTGCCCCCCATCTCAGTATATCTGCAGCTGCCTGCACAGTGGGCTGACCCCTCATCTGACCATGGTGCACCACTCCTCCATCCTCGCCATGCGGGACGAACAGAGCAACCCTGCCCCCCAAGTCCAAAAACCACGCACCAAGCCGCCCCCCATTCCCATGAAGAAGGTGAGCCGGCACCCTCCGCTTACCCTCCCCTCCATCCCTTCCTCCCACCTGTTGTCCAGCCTAGAGCCTATTGGGCAGCCCCCCAGCTGGGTGAGGGTCCAGGAGCCCCTGGTCTCATGCCCCTTGGTTGGTCTGTGTTGAGAGTTGGGGCTTTGAGCTTGGGCGGCCAACACGACTGACATCCTGGGGTGGGGGTTCCTGCCCGAACTTCCTGGGGGCCGCCTCCAGGCCTGGCTCTCGGCTGTCTTCTCCTCACGCTCTTCCTGCTCCTGCACTGTGGGCAGATCTCCATGCCCTGCAGAGCTCAGGGGCATTGGGGCCGCCGGGGGCACCTGCACGGCAGGTCTAAGGATGGTGTCGTGGGCAGGTCCCTGAGCCTTGCCACAAATCTGCAGCATTGCTCCCCTCCCCCCACAAGTGGCCATGGGCCTTGTCAGCAGCCAGGCTGCAACCTCCCCGCCCCAAGCCTCGGTTCCTCTGCTTTACCGCCGTGCTTCTCCCCTCCGCCCTCCTCAGCCCTCCTCTGTGTCCCTGTGGTCCCTGGAGCAGCCCTTCTACATCCAGCTGATCCAGGGCAGCAAAGTGAATGCCGACGAGCGGATGAAGGTAGGGGGCTTCTGGGATGGAGCAGGGGGAGGTATGTTTTTTGCACAAGCAAGGCGGCTGTGTCCTGGACGGGCAGCAGAGGAAGAACGGGGGTCACACGAAAGCCACCTGACCACATTACCCAGCATCCCTGCCTGGGGTGGTTGTGAGCCGCTTCAAAACAGGAAGGGGGGAGGGGAGCAGGCTGGCTGGCCAGAGAGGCTGATTCGTGGAAACAGGGCCCAGCGAGTTCTGGGTATTTGACTTTGGTGGAGGTTGTGGGGCTAGGCCCAGCCCAGGGATGTGGGAACCACAAAGTCTGGGAGGTGACAGGCGCGGAAGAGGAGGCGCTCCAGCAGGGCCAGGGACCTTGGGGCTCCCAGGGTGCCTGTGGGAGGTGTGTGCAGCAGGTGGCTCACCCCAGGGGGCCAAGCCCACTTCTGGGCTGTTCACACACCCCATCTCCGTCCTTAGGACAGCCGGCAAAGTGCAGGTTTTATTGTCCCATTTGCAGGACGTGCAACCTGGGTCCGCAGAGGCTGGGTCTCTTTGGGGAGCACTTTTTGTTGGGGTAATTTCAGAAGCAGAGCAGGCCTCCCCTGGCAGAATCATGGAGGATTGGAGCTGGGGGCTTGGCGATTGGCCGGGGCAGCTTTCTGGCTGGGCGATGCGGGCCGTCACGGTGGAGCTGGTGGAGGCAGGGCAGGGGTGTGCAGGGGCAATAAATCCTGCCCTGCCCACAGGGGGCTCATCCAATTCTGAGCAGTGGAGGGAACCCTTGGGTGTTTGAGTTAGAAGGTCCCCTGGAGTTCCCAAGCCCCGAGGGGGAAACTGAGGCCCAGAGCAGGGAAGCAACATGCCCTGGGGTCCCCCAGGGTCCTTGGGGAGCTGAGAGTGGCTGCCCATGCACAGCCATGCCTCTTTTGCACTGCCTTCTTCCACGTGGGAAGTGGGATTTAGACCCATGTGAAGTGAGGACCTTTCGGGAGGAGATTTGAGCCTTAGGTGGGTGGGAGACCCTGGGAGGAGAGAGGGAGGCTGAGCCTCTGCCACCTGTCACCCCGCACCCACACCTTCCCCAGCTGGTGGTACAGGCTGGGCTTTTCCATGGCAACGAGACACTGTGCAAGACGGTGTCCAGCTCAGAGGTGAGCGTGTGCTCGGAGCCTGTGTGGAAGCAGCGGCTGGAGTTTGACATCAACGTCTGCGACCTGCCACGCATGGCCCGTCTCTGCTTTGCACTTTACGCCGTGATTGAGAAGGCCAAGAAGGCTCGCTCCACCAAGAAGAAGTCAAAGAAGGCGGTGTGTGGGGCGGCCGGGAGGCTGGGGCCGGGCCTCAGAGAGCCAGGGCACTCCAGTCCTGCAGCCCGGGGGCCACCCCCATCCTGCTCCCAGCAGGCACACAGCCTGAGGATGGGGTCCGGGGAGGGCCTGCAGCCCCTGGCCTCCCCACCCATCCCATACTGGCCACTGCCCCTGCCCTGTGACGCCTCTGGCTTCCTGAGCTCATGAGCAGGGTGACTCAGAATATCTGGACCTGGGCCTTTGGTCCTTGCAGGAACCTGGAGGCAGCTCCCTGGGGTGGAAGGACAAATGTACTGTCCTCACAGGGGCAGAGTCCTCATGGCTCCTGAATCAGCAGCTGGCCGGGGAGGAGTGGTGTTTGGGTACTGAGTCACCAGGCCCAGGATGTGACTGGCCACTGAGCCACGCTGACTCGCCTATAGCTGAGCCGGGCCAGCTTTCCAGGACTGATGTGGTTTGCTTGGGGGTTTCTCAAGAAGCCGGGAATGGGAGGCTGGCCCCGTGGCTTAGTGGTTAAGTGCGCGCGCTCCGCTGCTGGCGGCCCGGGTTCGGATCCCAGGCGCGCACTGCTGCACCGCTTCTCCGGCCATGCTGGGGCCACGTCCCACATACAGCAGCTGGAAGAATGTGCAGCTATGACATACAACTATCTGCTGGGGCTTTGGGGGGAAAAAAATAAATAAAATTATAAAAAAAAAGAAGCCGGGAATGGGGATGCAGCCTAGAGTAGTAGGGAGCCGAGAGGTGGCTTCCTCACAGGGAGTCTGGGTGAGGGCAGGGAAGCATGGCCTGGAGGCTGGGCCCATCCTGCAGATGAGCAAATGGAGGCTCTTTGGCAGCTGGCCCTGACCTGCCCGTGTTCTTCCCAGGACTGCCCCATCGCCTGGGCCAACCTCATGCTGTTTGACTACAAGGACCAGCTCAAGACTGGGGAATGCTGCCTCTACATGTGGCCCTCCGTCCCAGGTCGGCCCAGGCCAGGGGAGAGAGGCGCGGGGCAGAGGGGTCCCAGACATGGTGGCATTCCCCGTGCAACTCCATCTGTCCCTGTGTCCAGACGAGAAAGGGGAGCTGCTGAACCCCACAGGAACCGTGCGCAGTAATCCCAACACTGAGAGTGCCGCCACCCTGGTCATCTGCCTCCCCGAGGTGGCCCCCCACCCTGTGTACTACCCTGCCCTGGACAAGGTCAGTGAGGGGCCTCCTTGCCACCTGGGGTCCAGGACCCACCCTGCCCGGAGGCTGTGGGGCTAAAGATGAACTTTCCTGACTCTGTCTCTGGGCTCCCCAGAGCATGGTCCTCACACCCCGTGCGTTGCCCAGGGCTGAGGGCTGGGTTGCCACACACATTTGGGAGCATCCTTAACTCTCTGGAATCCTCATGTGCCCTAGAGCAGTGGTTCTCAACCAGGGACCACTTTACCCCCAGGGGACTTTGGGCAATGTACAAAGACATTTTTGGTTGTCACAAATAGTGGGAGAGATGCTCCTGGCATCTTGTGGGTGGGGTGCTGCTAAATGCCCTACAGTGCACAGGACAGTCCCCACCCTGAGAGTCATTGGCCCACAAGCTCAGTAGTGCTGAGGTGTTGACACCCACCCTGGGGCCCTGCCAGGGCTGGCCCAGGCCCTGGGGGCGCCGTTGAGAGCAGGGCCTCTCTCTTTACAGATCCTGGAGCTGGGGCGGCCCGGGGAGCATGGGCGCTTCACCGAGGAGGAGGTGAGCTGGGGGCCGGGGCCGTGGGCGGTGTGGCGAGGAGCCGGGCCGCAGCCCTCACCCTGTCCTGTGCCCCTCAGCAGCTGCAGCTGCGGGAGATCCTGGAGCGGCGGGGGTCCGGGGAGCTGTACGAGCACGAGAAGGACCTGGTGTGGAAGATGCGGCACGAGGTCCAGGAGCACTTCCCCGAGGCGCTGGCCCGGCTGCTGCTGGTCACCAAGTGGAACAAGCATGAGGACGTGGCCCAGGTGGGCGGCAGGGCAGGGGCCCCGGGGGAGGGGCAGAGCCTGGAGTCAGATGCAGCCTGCGCCCGCCCCACGCCCTGACCACCCGCACTCCTCAGATGCTCTACCTGCTGTGCTCCTGGCCCGAGCTACCCGTGCTCAGCGCCCTGGAGCTGCTGGACTTCAGCTTCCCTGACCGCCACGTGGGCTCCTTCGCCATCAAGTCCCTGCGGAAACTGACGTGAGTCCCACGGGCTCCCTGCTCCTTGGAAGGGCGGCTTTGCCCCGACTGTCTGGAAGCGGGCACCAAGTGGGGACTGAACCTTCCCTGGGGACCTGCTCAGGTGGGGCGGGCCTCTGGCTCCTGCCCTGCCCTCTCACCAGCTGCAGACCCCCGTCCCTGGCCGTGAAGCTCCGGGCCCCAGCCGGCCTCCCTTCCCTGCAGGGACGATGAGCTTTTCCAGTACCTGCTGCAGCTGGTGCAGGTGCTCAAGTACGAGTCCTACCTCGACTGCGAGCTGACCAAATTCCTGCTGGACCGGGCCCTGGCCAACCGCAAGATCGGCCACTTCCTCTTCTGGCACCTCCGGTAGCTGGACTCCCCGGGCCCCTGCGTCTCCCTGGAAGGCCATGGGGAGGAGGGGCCTCCTCTGCTGGCCTCACATTTCCCGCCGGCCTGGGTGTCCTGGCCGGGCTGGGAGGCGCGGTGTGGCCATGCCAGGTGACGCTCAGCCCCTCTTCCCCCCTCCAGGTCTGAGATGCACGTGCCGTCGGTGGCCCTGCGCTTCGGCCTCATCATGGAGGCCTACTGCCGGGGCAGCACCCACCACATGAAGGTGCTGATGAAGCAGGTGAGGCCCCGCCCACACCCCTGCCCAGGGCGGGCTCCGCTTGCCGGCAGGGTTGGCCGGGCCCCTTAGAATCACCTGGGCTGAGCTGAGGCTCAGAGCCTGTCCCTCCAAGCCTGCCCACGCTGCCCTCCCGTTCTCCCGGCCAGGGGGAAGCACTGAGCAAGCTGAAGGCCCTGAACGACTTTGTCAAAGTGAGCTCCCAGAAGGCCACCAAGCCCCACACCAAGGAGCTGATGCACCTGTGCATGCGCCAGGAGACCTACCTGGAGGCGCTCTCTCACCTGCAGTCCCCGCTCGACCCCAGCACCCTGCTGGCTGAAGTCTGGTGAGCCCTGAGCCCCCGCGAGGGCCTCCTCTCGCCACCCCTCTCCCCGAAGGCCCCGTGCAGGGGTCCTGCTGACCGCTCTCTGGCCCGGCAGTGTGGAGCAGTGCACCTTCATGGACTCCAAGATGAAGCCCCTGTGGGTCATGTACAGCAACGAGGAGGCAGGCAGCCATGGCAGTGTGGGCATCATCTTTAAGAACGGGGATGGTGAGCAGGCGGGCCCCTGGTGGGGAGGCATCTGCTGAGGCCTTGGCCTTCCCACATCGTGCCCGTACTGCCCTCGGGGGACCCTGGGGGGCGACTCCTGGAGGGCAAGCCAAGGAGAAGTCCCGGGACTTTGGGGCCTGGGCATGGCTGGGAGTGGAGAACCCACTAGAAACTCAGGCTTTTGCTTCCGGGGGCCGCTGCACAGACCTCCGCCAGGACATGCTGACTCTGCAGATGATCCAGCTCATGGACGTTCTGTGGAAGCAGGAGGGGTTGGACCTGAGGTGAGGGTCCCTCCTGTCATCCATTTGTGCCTGCCTCAGGTCTAGGACTCTGTCCCTTTGGAGGGGTCCCCTCCACGCCAACATTACCACCTCAGGAAAAACGGCTCCTCCAAGAAGAGCAGGGACCAGTTTAGGGCCAAGGGAGGCAACAGAGCCACAGGAGGGTGGAGCAGGCCAGGCCTGGCGCTAGCGTCTGTCTTACTCCATTTTTCCTTTGCCCCAAGTATCCTTGGCTTCCTGCCCCATCTTGGGAAGTAGTGACATCTTTTTCCAAGCCATGTGGATTTTTCTCTCTGAGCAAATGTGAGCTCAGCTGAAGTGCTGACTTTTCCTCTATATCTGGGGTGCTCATTCTGACCTCTCCAAGGAGCCTTCCCCCAGGGCCCCAGGGCCCCAGGGGTCAAAGGCTCCTCCTCAGCACCTTTCTCCTCCTTTTCAGCAACTTGAGTAGCATCTCCTGTGACTATTTTTGGTGTCTTGAGCTCCTCAGGGGTCAGGCAGCCCCAGGGACAGCCCTTGACCGTGGCATTTCTCTGCCCCTTCCCCCACCTGGCTAGGATGACCCCCTATGGCTGCCTCTCCACTGGGGACCGCACAGGCCTCATTGAGGTGGTGCTTCACTCGGACACCATTGCCAACATCCAGCTGAACAAGAGCAACATGGCAGCCACGGCCGCCTTCAACAAGGATGCCCTGCTCAACTGGCTCAAGTCCAAGAACCCTGGGTAGGTTTAGGGCTCCAGGGACAGAGGCCTTCTTTCCAAGAGGTGTGGTTTGGGAGTCAAAAGTGAGAGGAAGGGGGCCGGCCCGGTGGCGCAAGCAGTTAAGTGCGCGCGCTCCGCTGCGGCGGCCCGGGGTTCTCTGGTTCGGATCCCGGGCGCGCACCGACGCACTGCTTGGTAAGCCATGCTGTGGCAGCGTCCCATATAAAGTGGAGGAAGATAGGCACCGATGTTAGCCCAGGGCCGTCTTCCTCAGCAAAAAAAAAAAAAAAAAAAAGAGGAGGATTGGCGGATGTTAGCTCAGGGCTGATCTCCTCACAAAAAAAAAAAAAAAAAAGTGAGAGGAAGGGCCTGGGACAGTCTCCGTGGCTTCTTGGCCCAGCCGAGGACCAGCCGTGTCTGTGTCAGGGGGGTTGGGTCTCCATTCCCCAATGTATCAGTCATCTGTTGCCGGGAACAACCACCCTGAACTCAGGAACATAAAACAACCTCCGTTTGTTATTGACTCACAAGTCTGCAGCTCGAGCTGGCTCAGCTCAGTGGTTCTGCTGTCATCACTCGTGCGACGGCTGTCATCTGGTGGCTTGACTGGGTGTGGAGGGTTGCATGTCTGGGGCCTCAGCGCTGGCTGTCAGCCGTGTGGCCTCTCATTCCAGCCTCAGCTGCCTTCTGTGGCAGTAGGGAAGGTTCAGGAGCTGTAAAGTGTCTTAAGGCCTAGGCTCTGGGATGAGCCCAGCATCGCTTCCTCCATGTTCCGTTGGTCCAGGCAGGTCACAAGGCCACATTCAAGGGGATGGAACCCCACCTCTTGGTAGAAGAAGCTGCAAAATAGTGTGGCCATGGTTTCCAATCTCCCCTCCTCCCCTCACCCAGGGAGGCCCTGGATCGAGCCATTGAGGAGTTCACACTCTCCTGCGCTGGCTACTGTGTGGCCACGTACGTGCTGGGCATCGGCGATCGGCACAGCGACAACATCATGATCCGCGAGAACGGACAGGTAGGAGCAGCGTGGGGGCTGCCATGCGGGCAGCACCTATCTTCTGGCCCTGCCCGGACCTGTCTGCTCTGCACATGGCTCCCAGGCAGAGGCCCCTCCAAGCCCTTCCGGGTCCCTCTGTCTCCGCAGCGTCCTATGGACCAAGGCACACTCCTTTCTGACTCCTTTTCAGTCTCTGCCCTTCCCTCCCCTTAGCTGTTCCACATTGATTTTGGCCACTTTCTGGGGAATTTCAAGACCAAGTTTGGAATCAACCGTGAGCGCGTCCCATTCATCCTCACCTATGACTTTGTCCACGTGATCCAGCAGGGGAAGACTAATAATAGTGAGAAATTCGAAAGGTGAGGGCGCCTCAGACCCCCTAGCTGCCCTTTGGTGCCTGGGCCCCAGGCAAAGTGCAGGGACAGGGACCAGCTCTCAGCCCACCCCTGGAAGGGGGCAGTGTGGGGAAAAGGCTCCTGAGTCCTGCAGGAGGAGGCCGGCTGGGACTTGGGGGGGCAGGCAATTAGAGAAAGTAGGGGCTTTGTGTGTACGGCTGTTTCCAGGGCAAGGGCAGGCTGGCCTGCGGGCCCCTGGCTTGGGGTGACAGGGTGAGGGAGTGGCTGAGGACCCAGAGCCCCACCCCGGCCCCCCGCAGGTTTCGGAGCTACTGTGAGAGGGCCTACACCATCCTGCGGCGCCACGGGCTGCTGTTCCTCCACCTCTTCGCCCTGATGCGGGCGGCCGGCCTGCCTGAGCTCAGCTGCTCTAAAGACATCCAGTATCTCAAGGTAAACGCCAGGGCTGGGCTGCCGGGCAGAGCAGGGAGCCTGGCCTCCCAAGGCCTGCCTCCGAGCAGTACGCCCTAGGGGGCCTGAGTGTGTGGACCCCACAGGGCACTCCCGACTCCCGTCCTCATGCCCGCCGGGACCCAGCAATGGGGTCGTGTGGGGACCGAGCAGTGGGGTCATGTGGGAAGTGGCCAGAGTTGGCCCCAGTTCTGCTGCGGGTGGGCTGGGACCTCCCTTGTCCACCGGCCTGTCCTATCTAGGCTGCACGTTTCTACTTGTACCACAAGCAGGCTGGATTAGATATGGTGCCCTCTACGCTTTAAAAAATGCTTGTCCTTCCTCTGTCTTCAGTGTGTGTGACTCTGGGGCAGGGAAAGGGTGTGGTCGGGCCGCAAGCCCCAGCCAGGTATTCTTTTGGGTGCCCAGTTCCTGCAGAATGAGGCTGCTCCCTCCCTCCCTTCTCCTGGAGTGAGTGAGTTTCCGGTGGAGAAGGCAAGGCCGCCCGTCCACCTGTGGGGCTTTGGGGCCCAGACCTCCTGGCACGAGTTGGCATCTTAGTTTGTGGGTGGTCAGGGGGCCTGTCTTGGCTTGGGATCAGAATAAAGAGCTTTTCCCAAGGGAGATGTTGCGTGGCTCCCTCCACGCAGTTCTTTTAGGAGGGAATTTAAAATGCCCAGAGAGGGCGGAACTACACGGAGGCAGGAGGGGCTGCCTTACTGAGCAGGGACCAGGCCCGCTGTGTTAATGCTCACTCTGATGATTTTGTCTCAGGACTCTCTGGCCTTGGGAAAAACGGAGGAGGAGGCTCTGAAGCACTTCCGAGTGAAGTTTAACGAAGCCCTCCGGGAGAGCTGGAAGACCAAAGTGAATTGGCTGGCCCACAATGTGTCCAAAGATAACAGGCAATAGCAGCCCCTCCCTCCCTGCGGCACACCAGCCCCTCAAGCCCTGGGCCTGGAGACGAGCAACCCATCCGTCTTGGGAACCAGGCACCCTCAGCTGTCCTTCGGGGCCTAAAAGCCTGAACTGCACCCCATGGGAAAGAACCTACACAGCTGCCTTTTGTTTACACTTGTTATTTATTTATGACTTGAAATGTTTCAGGAACTTAACAGCCATAAACAGAAATGCATCCTTTGTGCAGGGGGCGGTGCTGCCCTCCAGCGTCCCCAATCAGAGCCCTGGGCTTTGATGAGAAGACACTGTGAGGTGGGCACCTCAAGGCTGCATCTTGCTGAGGATTGTAACCCCAAGTCTTCCAGCTGGCAGATCTGGACCCAGCAAAGAATCTTTTCCCCACTAGGGAGCCTGCCTTCTTCCCAGGCTGTGCGGGTCTGGTCGCCTGGCAGCTACCTGGTGCCTGCCGTGCAGACAGGGCACCCAAACCTCCTCCGTTCACCCCTCCTTCGTGCTCTCCGTTGACTGAGCTCCAGGCGGCTCCCAGAGGAAGCCTGGGTACTCTCTAGATCCAGGGATGCTTGCTTCCCACTTTTAGTGACTCTTGGGTGCAGGATTCTCTCATCTCTGCTGTAAAGCGATTTTGTTTGCGGGTAAGAAAAAAAAGTAACCAAACTACGTACTGAACCTCTGTGGCTCGGGAGAACAGCCCGGGCCCCCGTGAAGTAGGATCTATGCTGGTCCGTCCTCAAGACACATTACAAACATTTGAGCTTGATTTAGCTCATCCTGGTCATGGATCAAAGTGAAGGCAGGTCAGAGTACTTCGTGCAATTATCTGTAACCTGCCTCTCAAAGCAGGTTTTAAGTAAGGAGGACCTGATCTCCTCTTCCAGAAGTCTCTGAGAACCTGTGAATAATCAGGTACCAGAGTGTGAGAGTTAGGGGTATGGTAGAATCTTTTTCTCTGATGGTACTTAGCTTGAAACGGTTCAGGCTTAACTTTCGGTGGATCTGAGGAGCTCTAGAAATGCAGGTTCCTGGGCCTCTCCCAGCCTTCTGAAGCCAACTCTGGAAATGGGGCTAGGAGTCTGGGCTTGCAGGAGCCCAGAGGTGATCCTGATGGATTAGCAGCCAACCTGGACCTGCCGGGCTACATGGCTGATCCCTCAGAGGCCCTACAAGGCTCAGCAGAGCCGGAAGTAGCTGCCCTCTCAACAGCCAGGTGCCAACTGTTTTTTGGTTAGAGGCAGCGGAGCAGGCGCAGTCTATAAGCAATCAGTGCCACCCACAGAGCACCACTGACCACACTCTTTTTCCCAACTAAGTGCTGAATTCATGAGCCCCACCTGGCCTGTGTGGAAATAGGAAAAGCCAAGTGTATGTCTATATTGTATGTTATTTATTTAAACAAGTCTGTGTGCTTCCTGATGTGGGCAGCACACTTGGCACATACACAGATTTCGGGTCTAGGTGCACGGCCTGTGTGCCTGGCCAGAATATTTTCTTTTTTCTAAAATCATTTAATGTTTCTGTATGGGGAAGGCGAGTTCAACATAACCTGATGTAGGTTGAGACCAGCACTCTGTGAAACCTTGAAATGAGAGGTAAAAGCCGATTAAAAGAAAGAAAAGCCTTTTTATGTTATGTTCTTAGCTCAAAAAGAAAGAGAATGCAAGATTAAAACAAAGACCAGACAGAAAACAGCACTCTCCTGGTGGAGTTAGAACGGGAACTTTATTGTAGTGTTGACACTTCCTGACCTATCATCAATATACACACCCGAAAGTGAGGCCACAGCAGCTCCAGACAGCGCTAGGTCTCGGCTCCGCGTCAGCATCTATCCATTGTCTAACAGAGCAGCTACAGTGACGGTACATGGAAGGATGGCCACACACGACACAGGACAGCCGGCAGTGTCCTCAAAACTAGCAGTTATGATCACAGAACAGTATTCAAAATTATTTCCCCCCGTTTTAGAAATCTAAAATTTTACATGTACATTAAAAACAAAGTGCTCTAGAGGTGTCAGCTCATGACTTGCTCTCGCCTTGTCCTTCACCACCGCACAGAGTAGCAGGGCTGCCTGCTCCTGGGGAGTGGTTTTCACCAGGGGCTCTGGGGAGGAGAGAGGAGCGCACGGGCTGTTCAGGGGAAAATCTAGCACTTTGCCTTCAGGCCACTCGGTGTCCTTCCAGGGAATCTGTTCCTCAGATGTTCAGAGTACAGATCACTCAGGCCTATTGCGTCCCCAAACCAAGGGGTAAGGCGGCTTGCACCATCTCTATAATGGATACGTACTCCCAGCAGCAAGGAAACATATGTCTGTTAAGTAGGAACCCCAAGGCTGTTCGCGATGAGTCCAGGTTCCCGCAAGAAGCGCTGCCGGCCATCGGAGGAGAGTGCAAAAGAAGCCGGGACCCTAGCCCTCTGCCAAATTAGAAATGGGCAGAATCCCAAAGAAAACACCTGGCCATTTCCAGCCTCCAAAGAGGGGTCCCTGATCCGGTCGTGTTGCCCCCCCCTCCAATCCCCGCTGAGCAGCGCACCAAAGTCCGTGCCCCCTGACAGCCCTGGCTACACACCGAGACCTGAGACCTGAGGCTGGAGTGTACCGGTTGCCTGCGTGGGGCAGGCCCCTTTCTCCTTGTCTCAGGTGGAGGGGCAGCAGGAGCCCGTGGGGTCTCTCCTGTGCTCAGTGTTCGCACCTCACTTTGCATTCCAGTCCTGGATTACACTAGCACAGAGGACACGAGGAATCCCGATTTATTTACAAAATATTAAAAAGTCAGTTCATCATCTACATATTAATCCCCACTCTGCCACTTTATACATGCACTAGTTTGGAAAAAATAAAGACTTTAAAAAAAAAAAAGAAAAAAAGGATTACTAGGTAGGAGTGAGCAATTTTAACCCTTTGTCAACGAGTCCAGTCATTGCAGCTTTTCTGGAGGTGCGAGGGGGCCACGCAGAGCGAGATGACATAACTTAAGAGAGATCCGGGCGGGGGGCAAGGGGGAGCCTACAGTCCTACACACCAAGCACGGGCAGAAGATCGGTGATGGGGAGGGTCTGCAGACCTACTGGCCAGAATGACTTTGTACATCGTGGACCCTTGGGACTGGTACGACAGATGACAGCAGAGTCTTCTGAAGCAGAAAAAGCAGTGACGGAGGGAGGGCGGCAGCTCAGTAGCTGAGGGTGGAGTCATCCCACTCCAGCTGCTGCTGCCTGTTCACGTTCTGCTGGTCCCCGTGCTCCCCGCCCTCCTCCTCCTCGCTGCTCTCCGACTCGGCGCTGGTGATGTCATCCTCCTCCTCCCCATCCTCGCTCTCTTCCTCCTCCTCCTCCTCTTCCTCCTCACTGCTGTGCTGGTCCTCATATGTCTGACAAAGAGACGGCCGCCTGAGTCCAGCCCCCGGCCCTGCTCACAACCCAACCAGAGCTGCAGAGGAAGGGACTCCCCACGTCACACGCCACAGCAAGGGAAGGGCTGGACCACGCTGGAAGTCGCCTCATCAAAGACAAAAGGGTCACATGCACAGGGTCTGTGCCCTGGGAAGAGCACATGTCTACACTTACTGGGTGGCATGACCATGAATAGGGCCTCTCTCAGCCTCAGTTTACCTACCTGACCTCAGGGGACACCTGCACCTCACAGAGTCGTCGTGCGGATCACACAACATAAAGCACACAAGTTGCTTCTCTGTGGTGGGCCCAGCTTTGGCCCTGGCCTGCAGGGGTTCTCAGCTGGGGGGTCACCCGTCCACGCCTACCTCCATGGGGTTTACGGTGATGGTCAAGGCCGAGTCATCCCAATCCATCTCATTCTCCTTCCCGGTGTCCTGGTCCCGCATGGTTCGCTGATGTGCAGCCCGGATCCGGAACACTCCCAGGATAATCATGAAAACCAAGAAGCTGACACACACCACAATCACCACGGTTGCGGTGCTAGGGACAGCTGCAATGAGATTGGGAGACATCATTAACCCAGAAGGTCATTGTGCCCTCGACTTCCTCCACGACATACACTGAATGTGTCACCTGATGCCAGAGAACAGGGAGAAACATTAGAAAAGCCTCAGCACAAGTTTCAAGTCCGGGTCTATCTTGTGTGCCCTGTTGCCGTGGCCGTGCAAGTCTGCCCTGTTTGTGCGTTAGTTTCCGCGTGTGTGCCATGGGAGAACAGGCAGGCTGGCCAGGGGCTGGGCTCCTGGCAGGAGGGGGAAGGGCATCTACCCAGACCCTGCTCGGGGGTCTCAGGCTTTTCCCCACAGCCCTACCTGCGAATGGGTGGGGGTTGGCCAGGTTATGACCCGAGAGGTCAACGAAGGAGCGATGCTCAGGGTGAAGGAACTGCGGCTGGGCAGCCATATGGTTGGCATATTCCACGGGGTTGGCCGTGTGGATTACGTTCACCTGCAGCAGAGAGACAGAAAGGCAGCCTGAATGTGCCCGAGAAATGGAAATGCAGCTCAGATGCTAACCCAGCCAGCGCCACCCGAAGTGGGCTCTGGACCCGGGCTGGTGAGCAGATGAGAAAAGGACAAAAGAGAATCAAGGGTGAGAACTCAAACCGTTGTAACAACTGACACTGTCACACATCCAAGAAATAGAGCGCTATTCTAGAACTCATTTTTATTGTATTTTATAGAAGAATCTGTCCACAACAGACTGGAAAAAAACCAAACACCCCCACTGGTCCTTCACCACCAGTTGTTTGAGAAGCATGGCACAGACCATCTCCCTTTTTCCCAAAAACCACAGTCCCATGAAAGAGCACAAATCATAACCGTTTATTTCCTTTCAAATCCGTCCCTTCGGCTCAAAGAAAACACTCATCGATTCCTTGGCACTATGGGTTCAGCGTCATGCAGCTGGGACCTCACAGTGTAAACGTTCAACTGCTGAGACTAACCCTGGGTCCATTTCTCCAGACCACAGAAGCCCTGGGTGATACGGGAGCTGCCACCTAGGTCTGCTGAAGACCTCAGAGCAGGACGAGTGCCCTCTGACCACTGTGAGGCCCCTGCTCAGCACCCCTCACCCTGGGCCAAGGATTTATTCACAGCCGGGCCAGCCATCTACAACTACAAAGAACTTGCGTTCCCTTGAGCTGCTCTTCCTAAAGCAGTGTCAAGTCTGTAGAAACAGCCTTGTCCCCAACCCCAAGGCCTTAACCGCCACTTGCTCTTGATCACCTCCCTCCAAACGTCCCTCAGGCTCCGACTCGTAACTCTTGGGCTGAGGCAGCTTGTGAAAGGGGAGCACCGTCTGTACCCCAGCCCGCCCATGTGTATGTAACCTATCACCCCAAACCTGTGCAGTTCTGACCTGCAGCAGACCCCAGGCTGGAAAAGACTACCACTCGTGGGACAGACCCAAATAGTTGCCACCAAGAATGCTCTCAGCATCGGCGTTTGCAAATATTAGGGTTATGAGCAGGGCACTCAATTGCTGCGCTGCTGGCCCTTCTCAGGGAGCCCGGCACTCACCTCCACCTGGAATTCATTGCTGATGTAGCGGCCATTCAGCTCAGAGCAGACAAGCTTGAACTTGCGGTCAAGCAAGGACCTGGTGTGCCAGTTCCGATAACGCAGGAGGTGCAGAACCTCCTCGTAGCTGGCCATGGTGTCCACGCCTGCGGGGGCGAAGGTGAGAAGATTGCTGGGTAGCTGAAGTTACGAGCATGCACAGAGCCAGGGCCATGGGCAAAGGCAGGCTGGAGTCAGGCACCTGGATCAGCTGAGCCAACTGGTCACCCGTTTTGGCTTTCCAGTTGTGGGAATGAACTGTGCAAGTGTGCAGGGGCACGTTTTCCCTCTCGAGGGGGATGTGTCATCATGTGCCTAACTTCTCTCCCCTTATAAGGACAGGCTATAAGGCAGTGCCTGCACTTCCCCTTCCTCTCCTCTGGGGGAATGTATGCAGCCCACACAGATCCTGGTTTCCCATCTCCTCTAGGATACTCTAAGTTCTGAGATGGAAGGAGGCAGGGGGCTAAGAGTGTCCAGCTTTCGCTCTCCCAGTCTGGCCTGCTCCAGCCTCTCGGCCTGCTGCACTTCCTCTCACCTGTGAAAATCATGCCCAGATCTGAGCTGCTCACTTCAATGCCCTTCTGCTGCAGGTGGGCTGTGTCCACCTCCAGGCTCTCCTGCTCCTGGTTCAGTTCCTCTCCCTCCACCGTGACTTCACAGGTATCCAGGTCATGCACGATCTCCTCAGACACCAGTGACTCTTGAACTGCAAAAATGGCCCACCCAGAAATAGCAGAGGCCATGGTGCCCAGGGAGGCGAGTCACCCTTGATGGCCTGCCAGCTCATCCTTAAACTCATAGAGCCCTTTGAAGGACCAATGACAGAGGTACTGGAGAGTCACTTTCAAGAATTGGGGGTACTTTATGAGTCTAGGAGGACTGGCCACTGGGAAGGCCCAAGAATGGGGGGACGCTGTCCTCAGTGGCCTGACCAGCCAGCAAGAGCACATCCCCAGATGCAGGAGAGCAACAGCATCTCCTATAACAGCCCCAATCCTCCCAACCTCCTCAAGGTGCGTCTCAGATTCTGACATCATGCCAGAAAAAGATGAAAGGCCCCTCCCGGTGGGTTTCCAAAGATCATCTAGCCCAAGGGTCAGATTCCAGAAGCAGACCCAATAACAGCATTAAAACATTAAAATCACCCAAAATCCCAGAGAAAAAGGGCCCGGTGAGTAGGCAGCAGCAGTAGGGTTTCAGCTGCCCAGTGTCGAGCCAAGGGGAGGGTGACTGCCCCAGGGAGAGGGGCTGTTACCTGTGGGGTCCTCGTCCCCCTCCCCTTCAGGCTCCACTTCTCTCGTGATGGTGCTGATGATCCGAAGCTCAGGGAAAAGGAAAACCCCCTCTGAGCTTTCAAATTCAGAAGCCGCTCGAGCAAAATGGTGGACGCCACTCAGGCTGATCTTGGGCTCTTCCGGCTGTAAAACCATCACATAGCCATCTACCGGAGGGACTGAAATGCAGGCGGCCTCGTTAAAACACCTGCCAACAAGAAATGGAGAAGGGACGGGAAGGGTGAGGGCTTGAAGAAGCCGTTCAGAAGCCACACAGCCAGGGGCGTGAGCAGGTGGGCCACACAGGATTCCACAAACACGGAGGATGGCAGCCACTCCCGAACGTGCTCCTGAACATTATGAATAAACATCACTCGGATCTCTCAGTCAAGCTTTCTAGTAACAAGCGATGGCTTGCCCTTCCTTACAGAAGGGAGGCTGCGTGGTCTTAAAAACCTAAATACACACATTTTCTTCTCAAGGGTCACTGAGCAAAGACAGGTTTATGGTTGACAACGAGCACATACTTGACCGTGCTGGTGATTCTGAGTCTCCGGATCCCGGGTGTGGGAAACTGCCGGGAGTTCAGGTAGGAGATGTGCTGCATGGCCTTATCCAACTCCCCAACGTCCTCTCCCTCCAAGGTCAGCACTGACTGGCTGGGGTTGGCTTGGATCTGAAATCGTGCCAAACAGAGAGAGGAGAGGAACAAGGCTGTAACTGCAAGAAGCTGAAGCCACGAACGCTTTGGTGAAGAGGACTGATTAGCTGGGGATAGATCTGAATTCGTGACTTGGAGAAGAAAAGCTCAGGTAATTCCAGTGACCGAGAGCCTCTCATATGATGGTAAATATCTAAGGCGCAGACAGATCTGTGGTGTAAAATATACATGTGGTCTTTGTCCCCAGTTTCTGGCACAGAACGTCTAAAACCCTTGGAATTTCCTGAGTGATAGGAGCATCTTTTATTATTCATAACAAGCCCCTTCCAGCCACACCAGAGCTTATGTTAATAAGCTGACTCCTAGAGGGGCCCTAGATAGTTTTAGGATGGGGGCGGCTGCCAGAGGAACAAACCATGTGATTAGGGGGTTGCAACTTTCAGCCCTACCCCCAACCTCTAGGGAGGGCAGAGGGGCTGGAGACTGAGTTAATCACCATTGGCCAATGATTTAATCAATCATGCCGGCGTACTGGAGCCTCAATAAAAACCCCTAAACGACAGGGCTTGGGAGCTTCTAGTTGGTGAACACATCGAGGTGCTGGATGGGTGGAGTTCCTGGAGAGGGTGCGGAAGCTCCATGCCCCCTCCCCACATCCTTCACCTCCGCATCTCTACCGTTTGGTTGTTACTGAGTTGTATCCTTTATAATCAACTGGTAATAGTAAGTAATGCATTTTCTAAGCAGTTCTAGCAAATTACTGAACCTGAAAACGGGCTGGGGCTGTGGGAACCCCCAACTTGGTAGCCAAGTCAGACAGAAGTGTGGGTAAGCCAAGGGCCCGATACTTGCAACTGGCATCTGAAGTGGGGGCAGTCCTGTGGGACTGAGCCCTTAACCCGTGAGGTCTGATGCGACCTCAAGGGAGTTAGTGTCTGAACTGCATTGAATTCTGGAACACCTGGAGAGTTGGTGTCCAGAGAGTTGAGGAATTGGCTGGTGTGAGGGAAAAAAAAAACCCCACACATTTGGTTAGAGGTGTTATGAGTAAAAACAGCTCAGGATGGGGCTGGCCCCACGGCTTAGCAGTTAAGTGCTCGCGCTCCGTTGCTGGCGGCCCGGGTTCGGATCCTGAGCGCACAGCGACACATCGCTTCTCCGGCTATGCTGAGGCCGCGTCCCACATACAGCAACTAGAAGGATGTGCAACTGTGACATACAACTATCTACTGGGGCTTTGGGGAGAAAAAGGAGGAGGACTGGCAATAGATGTTAGCTCAGGGCCAGTCTTCCTCAGCAAAAAGAGGAGGATTGGCACGGATGTTAGCTCAGGGCTGATCTTCCTCACAAAAAAAAAAAACAAAAAAAAACAAAAACAGCTCAGGATCAATCACAGATCAAACCTTACGCCAAAAGCCTCCACACTTGGGGTCTAGAAGTCGTGAAGACTAGGCAGATGAGTGCTGTGCAGGTGGATGCCATGCAGGTGGGTGCCAGTGTTACCTTCACGCCTCTGCCACTGTCTTCGGGGACTTGCAGGTCTAATCCCTCTTTGCAGGTATACAGACAGTCAATCACCTTCTTATCCTCGAGTTTCCCGGAACGGATCGTCAGGCCAGCCAGATTACCTCGGAAAAACTGGGTCATGTGCAGGTCACCACCTTCAGAACACGGGGGAGAAAGCAGGCAGTTATGCGTGCAGCCCAGGGCCTCCTGCTTCACTTCTCAACCCAGTGTTACTGGTGGTGGCAGCTTGATGGATGGACATGCGGGTTAGTTCATACCAAATCCTGTTAGCCTTGCAATCTACATGGAAATGCAATGAAGAAATTAAATCGTTTATGATCATGCACATGGCCTGAAGAAAAGAGGAGTTGGCAGTCCCTCACCGAAAGCCTGGAAGCCAAGAGGTCCCTGAGTGTCCTCACACATCCGGCCACTCCCTAGTAAGGGTGGCCCACACTGCTCCCGTCACCATGGTGCACAGTGACATTTCCCACCAGTGCCAGCCTCTTCAACCACTGCTTCTCCATCAGCTGGATCACGCTCTGGACTGCTTTTCCTAACTGAGCATACTCGGGGAATACACGCACACTTGGGGGTGAACCCAGACCAACATGACTAGGAAGATAAAAGGGATGCTCAAAACCCCACTGGCACTTGAAAGTGTCAAGGCCTTTCCGATGGCTATTCTGTTAAATCCCATCTTGCGTGTCTCCTCCTATTGAGGAGAACTGGGAAGTGAAGATGTTAGAAGGGAAATAAAAACCCAGAAAATGGCCCTTGACAGATCTAACAAGAGCCAAAACCAGGTGAAACTAAACCTTGTTCCTACACTGATGAAGGAGAAGAGACCGATTTTCAGCAGCATGTCTCATTCCTGATAAGGACATCAGACACTGTAAATCATCGCTAAGGATCGAGATTTCTAAGAAACATATATTTACAGTTGAATATCAGTCAGGACAGAATATCTAGAAATGAGTCTTTTCCTGTCTCGTGGTTCAGCCACATGAGAACCAGGAGGTGGCCTCCCAAACCAGGCCTGTGAGATTTCAGCAGGGAGCCTCATGCAGTGGGATCGGGGTAAAATTTGATGAGGGGAGGAAAAAAAAATCCCATTAGTGCACTGTATTAATGAGTCATTTGCCCTCACTTCAACTGGGATCAGAATGGGCAGAGAAGGGAAATCCCATGAAGCACTGGGGGGACCAAAATGCAAAGCAGCAGCTCAGACGGTGTCAGGGACCAAATGCAACCGGGCATTTCATGCGGGATGTGGAATGAACCAGTGTGTCGTCTTGAATGAAACACAGTAGTGAGCCGTAGGGGAAAAATCCAGCGACCTGCAGAGGCCATAGGCACAGGCTCAGTTTCATTGTCATTTTCAACTCCTGAATACTCTGTAGGAAAGCAAGACAAAGACAATAGAAAAGGACCAAGAGGTTAGGCTCTTCCAATTGGACCTTGAAAATCAGCTTTGAAAAGCTCCCAAATACAAAACAAAGACAGGAAAACTCCTCTTGTCCCTCCTGGGGACATGCTCCACCCAGACGCAAGCTTGGACTTGATCACCTTTTCCCAGAAGCGATATTTACCACCCACACGCGTCTGTCTTCTTTTATTCCATCTTCCCACATCCTCCTCGCCAAAACATAGGTCGGATTCAAAATAAGATAGATAAAAGCATGTACACTGAATTCACTGGTCTCCTAACCTGTGCTGCTAGGGAGGACGCTCCCAGGAGGCAGCTCACACTGATGGCAGAGATGCGCCAGTAGATAATACTGAACCCTGGACCTACAGCACCTTTCCTCCTAATGGGGAAGACAATTGTGCAGACAAAACGAGGTGGCGCATGTGAGCATCCAAAGCCTGGTGTATGGTAAACATCTACCAAAAGTAGGTATTTTTTGAAAGCTCAAAACAAGTTCACACTGGTTTAGACTTGAACGTATAAATGACAGAGAAAAGAAGGCATTTTAACCACTTTTTATGAGCAGGAAGGGAGAGTCAGAGGTTAAGGAACTCACCCAGACAAAGAGATAATCAATCGACAGCGGGCCTAGAGACTCTAACCATTGATAGCTCCTCCGGGTCCCAATCCACTGCTCTGAGCATAACTGCTCTGAGCATAACCCCAGACGGGAGCAGCACACACCCAAGGGACTGAGGATAGAATTCCCATTTTCCAGATCATGTGGTAGGAGCTCTGCTCCTCTCATCCCCCAGGCACAGCCCCCTGCACCTTCTGTGCTGCAGCAGCGAGGGGACGCACTGGGACGAGCCCAGGAGCACACACAGCTGCTCCGACTCCTCCATAACACACTGTGAGAAACGACGCTTCTGTCGATGACGTGAGGCTGCTGCCTACGGCCCAGGCTCTCCACGGCGAGAGCCTGGGCCAAGAGTAAGGAAAGTGATTTCACATCCACCGAAAGGAAGAAAGGGGATCTTTCCCCCTGTTAACTAAATTTTTAAAAATTTGTGTTTGGTTTGGGAACTCAGGCAGATTTTTCTGGCTGAGGATGTTGAGAGGGCTGAGGCAGAAAGAGATGAAAGAAGGTAAAAAGTGATTGCCATCTGACAGTGGAGGTACTGTGACATGATCAGGACCAAGGACATAGTGGTTTATTTTAACCCAAGGGAAGCTCCCAGAATATAAAATAACATTTAGGCTTGCACTTGTATTTTTATGCTTATTTTTAAAATAATTACTCAGCAATTGTTGTTTAATTTGGGAAGCAAATTTGAACTGAAATTTTAAGAGCAAAAAAAATCTCTATACCCCTAATAATTTTATCCTCATTCCTTGGTCTCATGTTCCACTTTCCCATGGATGAATTGTCACCAAAATTAAATTGGAATTTGCTGGAGAGGTTCACTCTAAAACACTCTCAGTCCTTTTCACTTAAAAGGATCTGCAGGAAAACTACGAAATTTAAATTCTGCTAAAAGAAGCAAAGTTATCTTGGGAATTAGGCTCTTTCGTAAATTTCTAACCTAACTGGAGGTACAATGTTTCCACAGGGAGGAGGAAAAAAGGTCTATTTCGCAGGTACACATAGTGACAGTGACACCTTGAAGTGACACAACACAGAGTCAAGTGCAAGGGTTACAGTGACGCCCATGAACCTTGAGAGCAGACTGAGGGGTCTGTGAACTGGGATGGGAAAAATTACATGCTTACTTTCATTAACTTCTGAAATTTAGCTTTTCCTTTGGTTATAAATGTCAGCTAACAAACCACACTCGGATCAGCAGAAACTGCAACTTTGTCACCAGTAGAAATCCCCGATATTTTCCTATCATGCCACATTGCTGCAGATACCATGAGCATCGTCACAAAGCGCCTCACTACTCTGAAATCACGGCAGTTATTGGACCTGCTGCTAAAGCTTGTCCATTTGTAACAAAGTAGCACAGCTGTTACTATTTCACAAACTGTATTTTAGAACTTGGATAACTATATTTCAATTTAATTGGTTACCTTTGAAAGTATTTTATTTTATAGATTAGTAAGTACCTTACTTTATAGATTAATAAGAAATTATCCTGAGAAGGGGCCCATAGGCTTTACCAGAACACCAAAGGGCTCCATGGCACAGAAGAGGCTAAAAACTCCTGGTCCGGTGGGTCAGAGCTCGGCTGAGTGTACCAGCTTCAGGGGTTCCAATCCTAGCACCACGAGTAATGGGCTGGGTGACCCTGGGCTTGCTACTTCTCTGAGCCTCAGTTTCTTCAGCTATAACATGGGGAGAAAAATAGCTTCTACCCCATAGACTTATTATAAGGATTAATGAGATAACATATGTAAAGTCATCAGCACACAGCCTGCCACTTAGCACAAATAAACAGTATTGTCCCTCTCGTGTGGTCACCACAGCCCATCCCTGGCCTTTTGGCAGAGATGTCACAGAATCCTCTCCAAATGCAGCACTTGCTGAAGGCGCTCCCACAAGATTATCAATCCCTTACGATCTGGAAGAGCCCTCTGGGCTGAAGCGCGCTTACATTTCTGTGCCTAATTGTTGCTTCTTTGTTTTCGTAAACTTTCCAATGAACATATTAACTTATAAAATAGCTCCTCAATGACGCTCTCCCCCTGTGCAACACTCCCGCATTCCCAGGAAAGGTGTTGGTGTGTTTCAGTCCTTTAACACAACTTTAGTGAGCGCCACAAGTCAAGCTGCCCTAGAACCTGGCGTCAGCAGTGTCCCCAAAACGGGCTATGCCCAGGAAAAGGAATGGAAAAGATAAAGGAAATGAGGGTGAGACGCTGAGAAGAGCCTGTTTCCACCAAGAGAGCAGAGAGGCGTTATCTCACTCCTGAGACTCCAGGGGGACAGGGGTGCCCACGACCGTTACCTTGCCAGCAAGCCCCAACCACGAGCTGAGTTTCAATCTTGGATGGATGAAGCGGGTAGTCTTCAGTCACTGAGAATGGCTCATGAGGAACGCCGTCCACGTAGAGAGTCACACTCGGGATTTCCACGTTGAGGACGTAGTGGTGCCAGTCCTCATCGCAGACCTGAGAGGCCAAGGGAAGGGTCAGAGTGTGCAATGTCCACCCTCCCTCTCATCCAAACACACAACAATGAGAGCAAGACAACTGGACACAGAGAACGAGTCACCCATAATGAATATCTGTCTTCCTAAAAAGGAAAAGATTAAAAAAAATCTAACAACAAAATACATTTCACCCAACCATCTCGCCCAAAAAAGCTGAGGCAACAGCACCATCTCTGGGACATTTCAGACCAGGGGCACGCTCTCATATGACAGGCCCTCAAACAAGGAACTGCCCAATTCTCTTCTGCCAAGAGAGTGACACCAGGAAATTCCTCTATCGGCAGGACATAAAGAAGACAGTGGAGCATGTTAAATGACACTACAGGGATGCAATCAGCCAAATCTTAACTATAAGAAACCCTGTAGGACAAAAACCCTGATTTCATCACCAAATAAATTGCGAGAGAAGAGAAAAATCTATAGATTAAAAATAAACTCAAATAGGGGCTGGCCCGGTGGCGCAAGCGGTTAAGTGCGCGTGCTGTGCTGCGGTGGCCCAGGGTTCACTGGTTCGGATCCCGGGCGCAAACCGACGCACCGCTTGGCAAGCCATGCTATAGTGGCGTCCCATATAAAGTGGAGGAAGATGGGCATGGATGTTAGCTGAGGGCCAGTCTTCCTCAAAAAAAAAAAAAAAAAAAAAAAACGAGGAGGACTGGCAGATGTTAGCTCAGGGCCGATCTTCCTCAAACACACACACACACACACACACACACACAAAATATATATATATATAAATAAACTCAAACGGTATACTGACCAATCATAATGTATGGCCCCTTATTTGGATCCTGATTCAAACAAACAAATGGTAACCATAAAAACATTTATAAGACAATCTGAAATTTGAACACCGTCTAGACATCTGATGATATTAAATAATTGTTCATTTTTTTAAGATGTGAAAAAGTATTGTGATTAGGCTTATCTTTTAGAGATACAGATCTCATTATCTCCACAAAGAATGAAATGCTATATGTGGGATTTGCTTTAAATCTGTTAAGTAGTTCTCGAGGGGGTAACAAACTATTAATGAGTGGGAGTAACAATGAAACGAAATTGACTAGAGTTGATCACTGTTGAAGCCAGGTGAAGGGTACAAGGGGTTGGTCTTTATGCTAATCTGTCTACTTTTACATATGTCTGAAATTTCCCAGAATAAAGCTTTAAAAAATGTAATCAGAACAAACTAGGGGGCCGGCCCTGTGGCATAGCGGTTAAGTGCGCGCGCTCCGCTGCTGGTGGCCCGGGTTCAGATCCCGGGTGCGCACTGACACACTGCTTGTCAGGCCATGCTGTGGTGGCATCCCATATAAAGTGGAGGAAGACGGGCACGGATGTTAGCCCAGGACCAGTCTTCCTCAGCAAAAAGAGGAGGATTGGCACGGATGTTGGCTCAGGGCTGATCTTCCTCATACACACACACACTAAATAAACAAATAAATAAATATTAAAAAAAAGAAAAACTAAATCTACAGACTATGGTTACTATAACAGAACTGTAAGTAAAATGTCTACCTACGTTGCAAAAAGTTTTTGCTGAACTACATCTTTCTTTAGTTTCTTGAAAAAAAGTATAACAAAAGTTTCTGAGAAGGAAATGAACTATGTGAATAAAAATTACATCAGAAAGAGATGAATGCTACCAACTGGACAGTCACTTCGTCTTCTACTGTTACATACTTTTTTCCTTTCTCATTTAAGCTCTTACATAGTTATCTATCTTGTAACTGTTTGAGACAATGTTATATTTTAGTAACTACAGGCACATATAACAATGTCAGCTCTGCCCACTAACTCCATGAGACAAAGAGAATTAAGTCAGTCCGAAGGTTTCCTTCTTGTGCCAACCCTAAATCAAGAGAAGAAATGATCTGCTGTAATTTTAATGAAAAGGCTTTCTCAGTTTACGGCATCACTCATTTCCTATAACACTCACAGGACACTTGCTTTTTATCACAGCAATTTTTGGGAAAGCAGCTTTGCGAAGACATGGCATCGTCAAAAGGAATAAGATATGATCTAATGTGGAAACTGTAAACTCCCTCAAGCTCATAGTTCACGTGGTATCTGAAAGATGCCAAGATTGCTGGTTCCTTGAAAATTTTAAATATCCTGTGGCACCCTTGAATTTGCTGAGGCACCCTGGGACTCCTTGGCACAATTTGGGAGCCAAGGCCTTAAATAATGAATAAACAAATATAAGGATCTCAGTCCCAATTTTTAAGCAAATGCCACTTATTTCAACAAATGATAACACAGCATTTTGAAGATAAAACACACAATTTCTTTATATTAATATTTTATGTATAAAAATATATACATGTTTAAAAAAACCCCTTAGGCTTTCAGTGGAAAGGAGTTCAATGGATTTAATTTGCTACCCTATTACCCACAGACACAGAAATAATAAAATCATAAATACATACTGCCCATAAGCAGCTCTTCCTGTGCAAGGCTGCAGCTCCTGGTTCATCTCTCTGAAAAGATCATAATCAGTGAGCTTGCCATTCACTCACCTGATTCAACTTCCAGTGGAATTCTGCAGGCTTGTATTTCTTCTCTTCTGAAGGATCCTGACGGAGGAGGAAAATAAGCCGGCAGCCATGGATGTAGAGTGAGTAATGGTGCCGGTTCATATCTGCAAAGAGAAATTCTACTGGTGAATTGCCAACTTAAGACCCAAAGGAGAAATAAAGGCTATTCCTTTAACGAATTTTAAAGACACAGTTTTATCAGCATAAATGAACTCTCCAGTTGGGCCAAGGCAGGGTTTATAGAAACAAATACATTTGGGTTTTACTGAGAAGTGTGGCCCAACCCACTGAGTAAAACTAACCAATGCCCAAGGACCAGGGCGGTATCTCCAGGACAGAGCGTCCCTGGCACAAAACACAGAACAATGAATGTAAACCAACCAGCCGATGGGAGCCTTTGGGGAAGAGAAAGGTGCCCCTGCCTCCAGGGACTACTGCAGTGGACACTGAAGGGCGACACCCTTCACCTACCTGTCTTGTCTGAACTGCAAAGAATCGTCTCCTTCTTCCTGCCGAAAGGCCCATGCCTCATCCACACGGAAACCGTAAACGGCTCTTTCGGGTTGACAGACGCAACGCCGTCTGGGATCCTCACCGCCTGAGTGCCATTGAACTCGAAGACCTGGTCACTGTCGTGGCCGTTGTCCGTGGGGAGGCCGACGGTCCAGTTCAAGGAGCCGCTTGGGGAAGGGAGCAGCTCGGCAGTGCCAGACATGGCACCTTAAACAACACAGTAACACTTACCACACGTTATGTGAAGAGCTTAAAAGGTATGAGTGTTTCAAAACCACACTAATGTACTGTCCTTATCTTATGGTTATACAATTTGCTAGTTCCAGTTTTTCTAAAAAATAAGGGTTTTTATTACAAAAATATTCATAAATAATAACCATGGATATTAAAAAAAAGAAAGCATTACCTGTAAACCTGCCCAAATATATCCACTATTAACATTTGCATATAAACACCTCCAGTCCTCTTTATGAATATATACATATTATAAAAATGGAGCCCTGCTCTGTACACACATACATATATTCTCATTCATATTCTTCTATAGCTTAACTTAAAATCTCTGAATAGCAGTTCATTGCACAGATGTACCGTAATTTATTTAACTGATCTCCCTGGTGGACACTGAGATCCTCCCCAATTTTTTTCTATGCTAAACCTTGCCTTGATGAGAACCGTTATGTGTGTGTCCATGATTATTCCCTTAGGGTAACTTCCTAGAAATGGAATTACTAAGCCAAAGAACATGGAAACTTTTTACAACTGTTGTTATGTATCGCCAAGTTCAACTTCCTTTAAATTTGTCCACAGAAGATTTCGCAAGCTCTCCCAGCCACTTGGTCCTTGACTTCTCTATTCCTATCCTAGGAGCAGCATGACTTGGCTGGAACAGCCTGATCTTTTGAGTAACATACGACCTCAGTCCAAATCCCAGCTCTGCCACTTCCTGCAAGTGTGACCCTGGGCACGTGACTTAGATTTCCTCAGCCTCAATTAATTCCGCTATAAAAACGAGGTCAATACCACCTCCTCTGTAGGCCTGATGGGAAGATTAAATGAAATAACACAGGTGGAAGTACCTAGCATACAGTAAGCACTCAAATATGGGATTCTTTCCATTCCTTCCAGCTTTAAACAGTTCTGCTGAGAAAACGTTCACTTAATACCATCAAAAATGGCATTATGAGAGAGAATATAAGTTTTATACATTATACTTATATACAAAGTTTAAAATACAAAATGTTCCAGACCTCTTAACTTACATGGTTATGACTATTTGGACTCAGACTCATAAAACACCCAAGTATCTTCATCACCAGCTGACCCAGCAGAGAATATACTTTTTCCCTTTTGCTTCTTCATATATAAATTTCCACTTAGGTAGGAGAACTGGCTGTCTGCATCTAACTGCTGTTATCAGGGTAGTGAAAAGAAAGATGAGGATGGAAAACGCTCCCTACAAAGCCATTACTGAGCAGCTCTTGAAACACAAAAGACCCTTCTGATTATGAAGGGCCCATTGAAGTTACTGGTATTTTATCACTGGCCAAGTAAAACATTCTTAGCATTTTCCACGAGAGGCATCCATACCTCACCTTTACTTCATTTAGATAAACAAGAGAAATATCCACCACTGACGGTCAAGACAGGGAGCTGGGCTTTTGGACAGATTCGCAGCTGTCCCTCGACTTTGCCACACAATGTTTGTGGTATATAAAGTCTGTGGAGACTATACATTACATGTGAGTATCCTTAGTTTGGGTTTCTACTTCACATTTGCCAAAAGCTACTGCATTACCTATATTTTTCCCTTCTGTCCTTAAAGAAACATCTCATTTGATTTAAAACTCACTCTACTTACATAATCCCTATTTGGATGATTCTCTATGTTAGAGAAATACTTCACATCAGTGGTTCTTAAAATGCACAAACACAACATTTTGAACAGACTTTCTGTACCCCTTGAAGTCTATCCAGTATGAAAATTAGCCAGTAAGGCAGCAACAGCCATTTCAGAGAGCTCGAGTCTCTGTTTTAGTTTATGTTATGACCATGTTTAGTTTAGTTATGATGTAGTTATGATCATGAACACCCACACACACACATACTCCCATTTGTAAGGGTCTCTCGCCTTCACTGAAGACCACCAGGCCTCCTTACCACAGAGCCGGTGAAGGGACTTCTCAGAGTAAGTGTCGCGGTCACAGCCTTTGCCTATGTGGCCGGTCTCCAGCTCCACCGTCGCCCGCACCGAGGCCACTGATTCATCACACGTCTCCAGGTGGATGTTTGGGAAGAGGGCCAAAGCTCCCGTGCCAGGCTCATACTCAATCCTGTTGTTCCATCCTGCATTGCCCACAACCCGGGGTGGGAGGAAAGGAGGAAACTCACACTGTAGGTTTCTGTGGTATAGATATTAAGAACAGGTGCGAGAGCAGAAAGGTGAATGAAGCTCACCTTGCCACCCAGGGGTGCAGGTGGGTTTAATGCTGATCTTTACCAGAACATCTTCTGTCGCTCTTTTCTTCCCGCAATCGTAGGCCGTGACTGTCAGCTTATACTGATGTTCCTTCCCATAGTTCAGCTTCTCTGTGTTTTTTATGTAACCTTCCAGAGGAAGATAGTAACAATGAGAACCCAAACCCACACTCTTTTTGGCTTCTGCAGTCCTGTGCTCAAACACTAATCATGTGCTTCCAGCCCTGCAATACTGATGGGGAAATAAATTCACGCCTGAAATAATTAACACTCTGTCTGGCGTTCCTGAGCCTGAACACACACTAAATCCATCTTCAAGGATTGTTTAAGCAGAAAGAATGAGTCCACACAATTCAACCTCCATTTATTCTTATAAATCTCTTTTGTTTTATATTTACTTTAAGATTTAATAGTTAACATATAAGAGAATAAAAAAGACAATGATTCAAGTACTTCAAATATTAAATGCAATATGAAGCTGCATTAAATGCTTCTTGCTACAAGATTTACTTTGTTAAAGAAAGAGAGAGAAATTTCCTACCTCCACCCACTAGAACAGAAGCTTGCTTTTTTAAACACGAATGTCTGCAAAGTGTTTGCAATGTCCATAATTTCATCACAGATTCTGGACTGTGTGTTAACGACAGAGACATCCTATCACCATGGAGAAGCCATAACCTAATAAAGAAGCTGAGCTCTAGAATAAGTTGATTCTGTTCAATTACTAAGGATGGAGGAGGGTCTGACAGTAAGGTATAAACCTTCATCTTCAAGATGAGGCAGAAGATTCACATCTAATGGAGAACAGAAAACGAGACTAACTAAAGGTCAGTCTTATTCAGAAGCATGCTGAGTGAAAGGTAAGAAGATAAAAAATAAAAACATGCTAAGTGGGGAACTTTTATGTGACTTTTGTGGGAAAGGAAAAAGAGGAGGGCCCCAAAAGAGCACACAAGAATTTCAGGTGCCAGAAAGGAGGCTTTCAGGGGATAGAGTAAAAATGAAAACATGAAACAGACAGCCCATGTTAGGTCTCTGCTGTAGACTGAATGTCTGTGTCCCTCACAATTCTTATGTTGAAGTCCTAACCCTCAATGTGATGATATTAGGAGGTGGGGCCTTTGGGAAGAACTTAGGTTGAGGAGAGGTCTTGAGGGTGGAGCCCCAATATTGGGATCAGTGTCCTTATAAGAAGAGGAAGAGACCAGAATGCTCTCTCTCTCCCCACCATGTGAGGACACAGCGAGAAGATGGCCACCTATGACGTAGGAAGTGGGTCCTCATCAGACATTGAAACAGCCAGCACCTTCATCTTGGACTTCCCAGCCTCCAGCACTGGGAGAAATAAATGTCTGTTGTCTAAGCCAGTTTAGGGCATTTTGTTATAGCCGCCTGAATGGACTAACTCTCCAACCTGTGAGTTTCACCGAAGTGCAGACCAAGTGTGGACTTGAAGCCAACCCTTAGAAGGGACTGCCTGCCCACAGACGGTGGCCCTTGGCGAGGAAAGCACGCTCCTCTGTTCTCACCGTCTTTGTCGACAGCGAACGGCACGTCTGGAGTGACGATTTCGTAGCTGCAAATCTGGCTGAACTGAGGGGAGCAGTCCGCGTCCACGGCCTCCACTCTCAGAATGCTGTCATACTGCCTCCCCTCCACGACGGTCGCTTTGTAGGACTTCTCCTTGAACACGGGCGCGTATTCGTTCACGTCGTTCACCTGAATGTGGACAGTTGCTCTGGAAGAAGAAAAAGCTGTGTGTGTGGTTCGTTTTTTACCCAGAGAATAAAATTCTGCCCTATTTTTAAGTTTCCTTTTTCTGATATCTTGTTTTATTAAATTCTTAGGATGGAGATAAAAAAAACTATTTGCTGTTTTTAATTCAGCGTGGAGACAGCAGGAAGTTAAAATAGAAATTTAGGTTGATTTTTCCAGGTCCTAGGAATAAGGCAGCTGATAAAAAAAGCAGTAATATAAAATAAAAGAGACTTGGGATTTTCTTTGACAATACGGGACAGGGCGCGGAGAAGGGCGATAAACTAGATCACATATCTGTTTGCTCTCTCATCAAAAAGTAAAAAATATTTTGTTGCAAAATCCAGAAAAAATTAGAGCCAGAGGAAGAAGGGGTAAGAAATAGAAATAGCAGGGAAGGTTTGCTTATGAGCATTAAAACGAGTTCCGTCCTGCTCCTAAGGAATAGAGACCATTAGTAACACTGCTGGAATAGCACGCATTGTTGACCCAACAAATAAAGGACCTCAGTGCTGCCCTTCCTGGCAACCTCTCGCTGCCACGTTCCATCTCCCCAGCTCAGGTATGACAAAACGAAGGCATCATTGAAGGATGTAAATTATGTTAAAAATTTAATATGTTAACACCTTAAGGGGCAGTTGGGGCGAGTCTTCTATGAATAGAGTCTATCGATCCCAACTGACTCTGTTCGCGGAAGACTCACCCTAAACTGTTCAGAGAAAATTGAGAACAAGGGAGTGCTACAGAGGGATAAGTTTGGGAGGGTCGGGGTGGAGGGGGGCCAGATGGGGACATGTGTGTGCACCTTGATAGCTGTTTCGCGCCGTAGCAATTCGCGCCATAAAATGTAACTGTCTGAATGTTTTGAATTAACCAATCATGTAAAACCGCGCCAACCTTTTCCCGCTTTATGCTCCCAAATCCTATAAAAGAACTTGCCCCCTAAGGCTCGGGGTCGACCCCTCTGTCTCCTGCGAGAGACACGAGTCGACCCGGAGCTCCGCTCAATAAACCTCTTGCGTTTGCATCAAGTTCGGTCTTCTGTGTCTGTGGGCCCGCGTCATCCCGAGACCTGGTGAGTTGGGATTTCCCTCCCCTTCCCCTTGGGAATCCAACATTTGGGGGCTCGTCCGGGATCCACGCGGTAACCCCAGACTCCGAAGACCCCTTGGAGGTAGGCCTGAGTGACTGAGTGTGTGAGTGTGTGCGGCGCCGCAAAGTATTGTTTTATTGTTTTGGTTTCAGTATCGGGCAGCCGCCGCTTCGACCCGTGAGGACCGAGCGGCTGCAGTGGCAGACGTGCTGGGAACTGCAGGCTGCAACCCTGGGGGACGCCCCAAGGGACAAGGGGAGTCAGGAAAGCCTGACTACCCCCTTTCAGGTAGAAAAAGAAACGGCACTCTTTTTCCCAGGGAGGACACGAAAACCCCTCCCGTCTGAAACTGCCTTCGGTTGGCTTGTACAGACACCAACCGGGCAAAGTTGTTTTTGTCTTGCTGTGTTTTTGATGTTCATTGTTCTGTTTTTGTTCGTTACGTGGACCTCATTTGACGGGATGGGACAGACTATGACGACCCCCCTCTCTTTGACCTTAGACCACTGGACTGAAGTGAGAGCGAGAGCGCACGAATTGGCGGTAGAAATAAAAAAAGGGCGTTGGCAGACTTTTTGCACCTCTGAGTGGCCCTCCCTCAATGTGGGTTGGCCCCCTGAGGGGACGTTTAATCTAACTGTTATCCTCGCGGTGAGGGCTATTGTTTTCCAGGAGAGACCGGGGTCCCATCCTGACCAACGACCATATATTACAGTGTGGCAGGATCTGGTGCAGAACCCACTCCCGTGGGTTAAGCCATGGGTAAAAGCAGAAAAACTAAGCCCCCGAGTCCTGGCGCTGCAGGATGCGGAGACACGGCAAAAATCGAAATCAACTCGAACAGCGGAGTCGGAGACCCCTTCGGCCCCCCCCCCCCCCGGGGTCTACCCTGAGATTGAGCCTCCTCCCGAATGGCCCCCTTTCTCGCCTCCCCCTTACCCCTCCCCCGCTCCAGGATCGCAATCAGGACGGAGGGCGACTGGCTCGGGTCCCTCCGCTGGAACCCGAAGCCGCCGCGGAGCCACTCCGGACGGGCCTGATACCACGGTGGCGCTCCCGCTAAGAGAGTATGGAGCTCCTGCGGGGCCCAACCAGCTGTCACCCCTCCAGTACTGGCCTTTCTCTTCCTCAGACCTGTATAACTGGAAAAATAACCATTCCCCCTTTTCAGAAAACCCCGCCGGATTAACCGCCCTGATAGAGTCCCTAATGTTTTCCCATCAGCCCACTTGGGATGACTGTCAACAGCTCTTACAGGCACTCTTCACCACGGAGGAGAGAGAAAGAATCACACAGGAAGCAAGAAAGAATATCCGAGGCACCAACGGGCAGCCGGCAACGATAGCTGAGGCGGAAGAAGGGTTTCCGCACAACCGACCCAACTGGGACTATAACACGGCTGAAGGTAGGGAGGCGCTGTCCGTTTATCGCCGGGCTCTAGTGGCGGGTCTCCGGGGAGCCGCAAGGCGGCCCACCAATTTGGCTAAGGTAAGAGAGATTCAGCAAGGACCCACCGAACCCCCCTCCGTTTTTCTAGAACGATTGATGGAGGCTTACCGCAGGTACACGCCCTTTGATCCGTCCTCGGAAGGGCAGAAGGCCTCTGTCATTATGGCCTTTATTGGACAGTCAGCCCCAGATATAAAGAGGAGATTACAAAGGCTAGAGGGGCTGCAAGACTACGACCTGCGGGACGTAATAAAGGAGGCTGAAAAGGTGTATCATAAAAGAGAGAGTGAGGAGGAAAAGCGAGAGAGAGAGAGAAGGGAGGCTGAAGAGAGGGAAGATAAGAGAGATAAGAGACAAGAGAAAAAACTAACTAAAATACTGGCCGCAGTAATAAAAGCGACAGGGCCAGATCACAGACAGTCAGGGAACCTGGGCAACGCCCCACGACCAGGCTCACGCAGACGGCAACCCTTGGACAAGGACCAATGTGCCTATTGTAAGGAGAGAGGACACTGGGCAAGGGAATGCCCCAAGAAAAGGGCCACACCCAAGGTGTTGTCTTTAGGAGAGGACGAAGAATAGCGGGGACGGGGCTCGGGCCCCCTCCCCGAGCCTAGGGTAACCCTAACCGTCGAGGGGACCCCTATGAATTTTCTGATTGACACTGGAGCTGAATACTCAGTACTGAAGCAGCCTTTGGGGAAATTAAAAACAAAGAAGTCCTTGGTTGTCGGAGCCACTGGGCAGAAACAATACTCATGGACCACTTCCCGGACAGTGGACTTGGGGAAAGGAAGGGTGTCCCATTCCTTCCTAGTAATTCCTGAATGCCCAACCCCGTTGCTAGGTCGAGACCTTTTAACCAAACTAAAAGCCCAAATAGATTTTGCTCAACCTCGGCCTACAGTATCCTGGCCCGCACCTACCACCATGATATTGGCCCTGGAGCTAGAGGAAGAATATCGGCTCCATCAGCAGCCTAAGCCTAGAGCTCGGCTCAATACCGATAAGTGGCTGATCGAATTTCCAACGGCATGGGCTGAAACCGGGGGACTAGGGACGGCTACGAGAATTCCCCCAGTCGTGATAGATCTTAAGGCCGGAGCCCTCCCGATAAGGGTGCGTCAATACCCAGTAAGCAAAGAGGCCAGAGAAGGAATCCGCCCCCATATCCAGAGGCTACTCCAACAAGGGATCCTAGTTCCTTGCCAATCCCCTTGGAACACCCCCCTCTTGCCTGTAAAGAAGCCTGGGACTAATGATTATAGGCCGGTCCAGGATTTGAGAGAGATAAATAAGAGAGTGCAGGATTTACACCCTACCGTGCCAAACCCATACAATTTGCTCAGCTCCCTCCCACCATCACGAAAATGGTACACTGTCTTGGACCTGAAAGATGCATTCTTCTGCCTGCGGCTTCACCCGAAAAGCCAATTGCTTTTTGCTTTCGAGTGGCGCGACCCTGAGGTGGGAATTGTTGGGCAATTGACTTGGACAAGACTGCCCCAGGGGTTTAAGAACTCCCCTACCCTGTTTGATGAAGCCCTCCACAGGGACTTGGCTGATTTTAGGATTAAAAACCCTCAAGTGACTCTTTTACAGTACGTGGATGACCTTCTATTAGCAGCAGAAACTCCAGAAGATTGTGAAGAAGGGACCAAGCGCCTCCTGGCTGAGCTGGGTGAGTTGGGGTACCGGGCGTCAAAAAGGAAGGCACAGTTGTGTCAGAAAAAAGTAGTCTACTTAGGCTACACATTAAAGGGCGGCCAAAGGTGGCTAACTGACGCACGGAAAAAGACTGTGACTCAGATTCCGGCCCCAACCTCCGCTCGCCAGGTAAGGGAGTTCCTGGGGACAGCAGGCTTCTGCCGATTATGGATCCCTGGGTTTGCTACCCTGGCTGCCCCGCTGTACCCGTTAACTAAGGAGAATGGGAACTTTGTCTGGACTCTAGAGCACCAGAGGGCTTTCGAGACTCTAAAGCGGGCACTATTAGAGGCACCCGCGTTAGCCCTACCTGATTTGACTAAACCCTTCACCTTGTATGTAGATGAAAGAAAGGGAATAGCCAGGGGAGTCCTGACTCAAGCCCTTGGGCCCTGGAAGCGCCCAGTCGCATACCTATCAAAGAAATTGGATCCGGTAGCCAGAGGGTGGCCCTCCTGCTTGAGGGCAATTGCCGCCACTGCCCAGCTGGTAAAGGATGCAGACAAGTTGACCCTGGGCCAACAGATAACCATAGTAGCCCCCCATGCTTTAGCGAGCATTATCAGACAACCGCCAGACCGATGGATGACTAACGCCCGGATGACTCACTACCAAAGCCTGCTCCTAACTGAAAGAATTACCTTCGCCCCACCGGCTATCCTAAACCCAGCCACGCTGCTGCCCGAAGCCGACGACAGATGGCTGGGGCGGCTGTGGTAGACGGGAAAAAGACTCTGTGGGCAAGCCGCTTGCCGGAAGGAACTTCTGCACAAAAGGCTGAGCTTATCGCCCTGACACAGGCGTTAAGGTTAGCTGAAAATAAGACTGTGAATATATACACGGACAGCAGGTATGCCTTTGCTACTGCCCATGTTCATGGGGCTATTTATAAACAAAGAGGGCTGCTTACTTCAGCTGGAAAAGATATCAAAAATAAAGAGGAGATTTTGGGCCTCCTAGAGGCTATACACTTGCCCAAAAAGGTGGCAATCATCCATTGCCCGGGACATCAGAAAGGCACCGACCCCATAGCTCGAGGGAACCGCTTGGCGGATCTAGAAGCCAAGCGGGCGGCACTAGGACCCATGGTTCTGACCCTCCAGGGAACTAAAACCAACAAAACCGCCTCTAGGGAGGAATTGACTAAAGAAGAAAAGGTCCTTTCTGTTGTAGAAGGGCGAGAATACCTATCACATTTACATCGGCTAACCCACTTGAGCCCTCAGAAACTAATTGAAATTATCCAGGCCTCCCCGTACCAGGTACCAGATTTGAAGAAAACGGCTGAAGAAGTTTATAAAAATTGTAGAGCCTGCGCTCTCACAAACGCTGCAGTTTCCAAATGCAGCACGGGACACAGACTCCGGGGAAATAGGCCAGGAGCCTTTTGGGAGATAGACTTTACTGAAATCAGACCGGCCCGGTATGGAAATAAATATCTTCTAGTATTTGTAGATACCTTCTCGGGATGGGTAGAGGCTTTCCCCACCCGAAAAGAGACTGCCTCTGTAGTAGCCAAGAAGATATTGGAAGAAATCCTCCCGAGATTCGGGATCCCAAAGGTAATTGGATCTGACAACGGTCCTGCATTCGTTGCCCAGGTAAGTCAGGGACTGGCCAGTCAACTGGGGATCAATTGGAAATTACATTGTGCTTATAGACCCCAGAGCTCAGGCCAGGTAGAAAGGATGAATAGAACAATTAAAGAGACCCTAACTAAATTGTCCATAGAGACCGGCGATAGTGACTGGACAGCCCTCCTGCCCTTTGCCCTGTTCCGCGTCCGGAACACCCCACAGGGACCCTTAAAACTTACACCCTTTGAAATCCTCTATGGAACCCCTCCCCCTTTGGCACAAATAGGGATACATGACCCTGACATTATACCTTCTATACCTTTGTCAGCCCGCTTGAAAGCACTCGAGGCCGTCAGGCGCGACATCTGGAACCAGCTAAAAGAGGCCTACCAGCCTGGTGATCTGCTCATCCCGCACCAATTCCAGGTTGGGGACTCTGTCCTTGTGAGACGACATCGGACGGGGTCATTAGAGCCACGTTGGAAGGGGCCCTACGTGGTGCTCCTCACTACGCCCACAGCAGTTAAAGTGGACGGTATAACTTCTTGGGTTCACGCCACACACGTGAAGAAGGCACCGCAGAATGCAGCAGATCTTTGGAAGGTGGAAAAGACTGATAACCCTCTTAAGCTGCGTTTGCGTCGTGGGGACGGCAGACAGACCGTCCAATCCTAATCCCCACGCTCCTCAACTGCTCACGTGGCAAGTCGTCTCCCAGGTAGGAGATATAACCTGGTCAATCCAAAAAACTGCTTCCCCTTGGACATGGTGGCCAGACTTACACCCTGACCTTTGTAAACTGGCTATAGGAACCCCCGACTGGGATTTCATGGGTCGACGAAGGGGGGCAAAACAAGCCGGAGGATGCCACTCCCCCCTTCGCAAGGGTAAACTAAAGGCATACCCCTTTTACGTGTGCCCCGGTCACCACAGACCTCGTTCAATTGACTCCTGGTGCGGGGGCAAAGAAGACTTCTACTGTAAAAACTGGGGATGTGAAACCAGTGGGACTACTTATTGGGAACCCTCCTCTTCTTGGGATTTAATCAGGGTTAGAGCAAATTATAGCCACCAGACGAGTCGGGGCTCAGAATGCAATACCTGGTGCCACCCCTTAACCATTCAGTTCACAGGGAAGGGAAAAACAATTAAAACCTGGATCGGGAATGGTCATTCATGGGGAATAAGATTGTACAAAGAACGGTACGATGGTGGCCTGACCTTCTCTATTAGATTAAAAATAGAACCCCCCGCCAGCAGACCACTAGGGCCAAACGGGATCCTAGCCGATCAGAGGTCCCCTCTGCCCCAAAAATCCCCCGCCAGCAGACCGATAGGGTTAAATAGCCCCAAACCCCCCCAGGTAAAATCCATAACCCTAAATGGGGCCGTAGATATGGTCACCAGGTCTGCTCTGCGACCACCATCTACGCCACCTCCCACAGTACCTACTGAGCAAAGATGGCACAGACTGTTTAACTTAGTATGGGGAGCTTACTACGCCTTGAATGATTCCAACCCTGAAATGACTGAATCATGCTGGCTATGCCTAGCGGTCAGCCCCCCTTATTATGAAGGAATTGCCACCATGGGGGTCTATAATAACACCCCAGACCACACGACTTGTCTTTGGGGCAAAGAAGGGCGGCTAACCCTAACGGATGTGTCGGGGACCGGTTCAGGACTATGCTTAGGAAAAATTCCCCCAGGCTACCAGACTCTATGTAATAAGATTGAAGTCAGCCTTCCGACTACTCCTGGTCATTTTTTGGTACCAGGACCCAATAGATGGTGGGCCTGCTCCACGGGCCTAACCCCCTGCATCTCCACTAGCATATTCAATTCGTCACAAGATTTTTGCGTGCTTGTGCAGTTGGTGCCTAGAATTTACTATCATACTGCCAATAGTTTCGAAGATGAGTTTGATCAGAAATCTATACTAAGGAAAAGAGAACCAGTATCCCTCACCCTAGCTGTGCTCCTGGGACTGGGAGTTGCCGCGGGCGTAGGAACCGGCACTGCAGCCTTAGTTGCAGGGGAGAGAGGATTAACTGCCCTGAGCAATGCTATAGATGAAGACCTCAGGACTTTAGAGCAGTCTATCTCTAAGCTAGAAGAGTCCCTCACCTCCCTGTCTGAAGTAGTGCTCCAGAATAGAAGGGGATTAGATCTGTTGTTTTTAAGGGAGGGAGGGCTCTGTGCAGCTCTTAAAGAAGACTGCTGTTTCTATGCAGATCACACAGGAGTAGTCCGAGATTCAATGCAAAAATTAAAGAAGAGATTGGACATGAGGCAGCGAAGCAGGGAGGCCCAACAAAGCTGGTTTGAATCCTGGTTCACTAAGTCCCCCTGGGTGACGTCCTTACTATCCTCCCTAGCAGGGCCTTTGTTAATTCTTTTTCTACTTTTGGTTTTTGGACCGTGTGTTTTCAATAGAATTACTGCTTTCATAAGAAAAAGAGTCAATACAGTGCATGCTATGATGCTCCAACGCCATTACCAAGCTCTCCCACGCAATGAGCCACTAATAGTAGACACCGAAAACTAAGTTCTAAGATTAGAACTAGGGACAAAAGAAGAAGTGGGGAATGAAGGATGTAAATTATGTTAAAAATTTAATATGTTAACACCTTAAGGGGCAGTTGGGGCGAGTCTTCTATGAATAGAGTCTATCGATCCCAACTGACTCTGTTCGCGGAAGACTCACCCTAAACTGTTCAGAGAAAATTGAGAACAAGGGAGTGCTACAGAGGGATAAGTTTGGGAGGGTCGGGGTGGAGGGGGGCCAGATGGGGACATGTGTGTGCACCTTGATAGCTGTTTCGCGCCGTAGCAATTCGCGCCATAAAATGTAACTGTCTGAATGTTTTGAATTAACCAATCATGTAAAACCGCGCCAACCTTTTCCCGCTTTATGCTCCCAAATCCTATAAAAGAACTTGCCCCCTAAGGCTCGGGGTCGACCCCTCTGTCTCCTGCGAGAGACACGAGTCGACCCGGAGCTCCGCTCAATAAACCTCTTGCGTTTGCATCAAGTTCGGTCTTCTGTGTCTGTGGGCCCGCGTCATCCCGAGACCTGGTGAGTTGGGATTTCCCTCCCCTTCCCCTTGGGAATCCAACATCATCAGCTCAGGCTACACAGAGAGAAAACTGCAGGTCTCAAGGGCTATCAATCAGGGAGGGCACATTTCCGAATTAGACAAGGTCTCTGATTGAAATAAGGTCTTTTTCAAGGAAAACAGTAATATCACACTGTGGAAAAAGGAAGAGGAGTGATTCACTGCGGCTCAGCACCCCTGCTGTTCACCACGCCCTCCACACTCCAACACCATCCGTCGATCCCGACCCTCACAATGGGCTATGTAACATCATTTCACCCACGCACCCCTTTCCTCAGTTGATGTACTAAATGGAAACTGAGACTCAACAAAATTAAATTTGCCTAATGTAGAGGGGCTAGTAAGTGGTGGAGAAAAGACTAGAATTCTAAATTTCTGTCTTGTCCCAAGTCTTCTCCATTACACTAGGAGTTCTCAACTGGCAGGAACTATGTGAACACACCCTGGATGGGGTGCCAAAGTCAGCTTTCTTTCAGCAGCACGAATGAAGCTGACGCCCATAGAATTTACAGAAAAAAGATAAACAATAAAATATCTTCCCCCGGGAAAAGTGGGTTTTTCGACTTTTAAAGGTAGGCCTTAGTTTCTTTAATAGAGTATTTGGTGGGATAAAATTACTCATTCATTCATTTATCCAACACCTAATACGTGCCAGGCTCTTGCTGGGGGCCATGTACAAGGGTCTCTGATCACAGAGCCTACAATTACACTGTGGACATCGAGAACTATCTTCTGCCTCATATTTCAAAAACACACGAAGTCTTGGGGACGGGGCAACGGTCAAGACTCTTTTGTTTAGACGCACACACTCTTTGTCCGGCCTACTTACTTATGAGACTTTTTCACGTTGGCACCGTCGGGTCCCTTGCCACAGTCATAGGCCTGGATGGTGAAGGTGTAGTCTTTCTGCAGTTCACAGTCCAGCTTCTCTTTTGAGCGAATTATTCCCTCGCCAGTGGATTTATCCACTACCACTGCATCAAAGGGGACATTCTGCCCATGAATTTTAAATCCACAAATCTCACCTGGGGAGTCAAAGCAGCGCAGGTTAGAATCTTTGCCACATAAACCTTGGGCACATTCCCCTCCACCCACAAAGAAAATAAATGACAACAATTCTGCAGCCAGGGGTTTAGAGGGTCTGTGGACAAGGCAAGGGCGCTGTGCTTTAACAGGGATAAGTTCTGGGGCTTTAGTAAAAAGAAGCATGTTCTGGCTTTCCAAGCAACTCGTTTAACTTTGCATCCACTCATGCAGGAATACAAAAGAGAGAAAGAGAAAATATAGACAGGCATTTCACAGGAGTACTTAAGACAGCTCCAGGGTAAAGTAGTCTCATTAGCAAACAGCCAAGGCCTGATAACACGGCGAGACCGCCCCAGCTACGGGGATAGCCGGCGGGGATTTTGATTTGGACCAGAGAGAAGGCTAAAAAAGCACAGTTAAGTGTTGAGAGAGGAAGAAGCGTGAGATATAGGTTCAGCACCATAATTACAGAAATTCTGTCAAAAAAAAAAAATCAAAAGAAACAAGTCTTCCTGTGCAATGAGCCTGGCTAAAATTAGGGAATCAAAATAAACTACTGAATGAGAAAGGTAGAAATACCAACTTTTCAGGCATCCATTTCAACAGCTATCATCTACTATTAAGAATATTGCAGGGAGGGATGTGCTAGACTTTCCTCTGTTTCGTATTTTATCCTAACAGACCTGAAAAAGAAGCCTGCCTGGGAACTTAAGTACATCTAAGTTGGCTTGCAAGCTTAATTAGGACTTGAACTCTAGGTTTCCATTCCTGCCCACAGGAGAACAAATATAAATGTTTTGCTGTCTACAGAAAACTTCACAAAATGTATTTCACATAAAAATAAGACTGAACTCTTCCAAAATTACAACTAATAGAAAATACAAAGTGAATCTGTTAAGTTCAATTAAAAAAAAAAAAGTACAGTATTACCCATATAGTTCAAATGGATGTCTGATTTCCAGATATTTCTAACCAAGGGTTCAGTTACATACAATTTCCATCAATATATTTAAAAATAGAAATAAAGTAGGAGAATAACTAGGGATAAAAGAGCATGACAGTTTCTTCTGTTTAAGGGCTGATTCCCAATTTTATAAACAAAGTTAGTGGGTTAATATTCATAACAGGGATAGAAAGAACCCTTTATCACCTTCTTTGGTGACTGTCACCTCAAAACTCTCTAAAGGGAGAAAAGATAAACCCATGTCAGTCATACAGGAAAGAACGAAGATGGAACAACAAGGAAAAAAAGTCAAAGATGCACATTACACAGAGAAGCTTGACATTAACAATAAGCTCAGTAGTCACTTCCAGCATCCCAGAGCGAAACTGGATCTTGAGTAAATGTATCTCTCTGAGTCCAACTTACCACAAAATTACACCCATCTACAGATGAGATGCTGCTATAAAGGTTCCTAACACTTCAGGTGCATTAGGACTTCTTTTAATGAACACTTTGATGATAACAGTTTATAGAAGAAAACCTGTTATTTTATACTTCTCAGATTTTCATTCAAGCTAAGTTCTCGTGCCTAGATTCTGGTAACATTCAACTCATCATTAGATTTGATGAAACACATTTGGAGCAAAGGGTTTTAACTCTTTGTTCTTGAGGTGAATAGATAATGTTTTCAAATCTAAAGTACCAACCAAGACAACAAATATAAACACCTCTTCTAATGAAACATCTGCTTAACTGTGAACTGAAATCAGAGTCAATACTAACTGTAGTGATGCTACAAGGATCACTGTTTTTATTTCGTGAAAACACCATCCTACCAAGACAATAAAATCCTGCTTCACCTCGCCCAACAACTACAGAGGAAGAGAAAGGTGAGGAGGTCAGAAGCCCCTCTCCCCACACTCAGTGTGGCCTCCCCGGGGCCCCTTCTCTCCCCCAAAGGTAACACCACCTGAATTCCCTTGCTTTTTTTTAATAGTTTCACCATATATTTGCATATCCCTGAACAGCGTTGTTTCATTTTGCTTGTTTTTGAGGTTTGAAAAATGGTATCACACGGTACGATGTGATATTTTTCCTTCAACCTATGCATCTAAGATTCACTCATCCTCGCTGGCGTATGCAACCATAGGTTATCCACTTTCACCACCACATAACAGCGAGAATCCAATGAGTTAAAACAAGCAAAGTGCTTAAAACACCGCCTGGCATAAACAAAGCACTCAACAAATGTTCGCTACTACTGTAATTATTTTCCATGTGTGAATACACCATAATTCCAGTTTTTCACTGTTTATGAACACGGCTTTAATGGATATTTCCATTCATCTTCCTGCTGCACATACACAGTCACTCTATATCTGTGCTGCCCGACACCGCAGCCACTAGCCACATGGGGCTGTTTAAAGTTAAATTAAAATTCATATTAAATTGAATATTAAAACCTCAGTTCCTTAGTCGCACCGGCCACATTTCCGGTGCTCGACAGCACACGTGACTGACAACTACTGAGTGGAGGATGCAGAGAGAGAACATTTCCATCATCACAGCAAGTTCTACTGGACTGTGCTGTTCAAGAACTGAGGTGGGCCAATCCAGCCTGCGTACGTTTTTGAACAGCCTGCATGCTAAAAATAGATTTTACCTTTTCAAATATTATTTCGTGACACAAGAAAACTACATGAAATTCAAATTTCACTGTCCATAAGTAATGTTTTACTGGAACACAGACACGCTCGCTTGTTATGTACTGCCTAGGGCTGCTTTCACACTGCAAAGGCAAAGCTGGGCATCACAAGAGAGACCCCATGGACCACAAAGCCTAAAATATTTACTATCTAGTCCTTTACAGAAAAAGTTTGCTGATCACTGCTCTAGAGAGGCACCGATGAGCACCACTGCTAGGTACCAGATATGTCAAATTGTTTTCCAGAATGTGCTAATTGATACATATTGCTATATTATGTTTACTTTGTTGGTGTACATCAGTATTGCACAATACATTTTTAAATAAGTCAAGTTGTCCAGCTTTAATTCAGAGAAAATGTCGCAGTTTTTAACTCAAGAGTTTACTGTTCTAAAGAGAAAATGGTGAGGCAGCTCCACACTGACAGCGACTGCGTGTGCTCTCCTGACAAAGGCCACTGTGGGGGTTAAGTGCAGATTTAAGACCCTGGGATCAAGTATCTGACCTGGGCCATACCACCTGCGTGGTGCACTGTTGAATAGGGGTTAAAGACACTCATCATTCAAGCAATGCCCTTGAGATTGTTTCTGACCATGAGATTATCAGGAGGAGCAGGACTGTCTGATAATAGACGTAAACTCCCTAAATCTTTCCCCTGACATATCAGGCTGGGAGGCGGAGGGAGAACCAGAGTATAGGAAGCACTGGGGTGTTTCAATTGTATATTTCAGGTGTTCAGAAAAGGCTTCATTGATAAGATAATGTCTGAGTAGAAACCAGAGGAAACTAAGGGAGCAAGCTACATGATTATCTGGGGAAGGATTTCAGACAGAGAGAACAGCGAGTGCAAAGGCTCTGAGGCAGACCTGGCCTGGCTCAGGAACAAGGAGGCCTATGTTGCTGGGGTGGCTGAGCAAAGGGGAGGACAGTAGTTGGTCAGACAAAGACAAGTAACGGGAAGCTACAGCAGCTACTACAAGAATTACAGCCCGTCCTCCAAGTGAGAAGGAAACGACTGGAGAGCTTTGAGCACAGAAATAAACAAACACAGCTTATATTTGGAAAGAATCCATCTGGCTGCTGTGCTGAAAATAAGTCTGTAAGAGGACAATGCTGGTTACCTGAGTAACGCAGGCACGAGATGCTGAAGGCCAGAACCAGGGGTACCTGGGGTGGTGAGAGGTGGTCAGATTCGGGGTGTATTCTGACAGTAAGGACAAGACTGTGGGATTATGAGGGAGAAACTGCAAGGATGAAGTGGCCATCAGCCAACACGGGAAGACCATGGAAGGAACGGCTGGCGAGGAACGGGAATCCACACTTCAGCTTTGAACATGCATCTGTACCACGATTTAAGGAACAGTGTCTCGAAGGTATGATGATCAAATATAAGAATACAAATTATTTTGAAACTCATGTATTTCCAGGCTGCTCTCTAAAAGACTGGATCCATTCATAACAAGAACAGCAAAAATGTATACTTGTATCTTTTCCACATATCCCCACTGACTGTGAGTATGTAAGCTGGCTACTTTAACGGGCTGCACCAACAGGATTTGGTGCCTCAAATCCATGGGCACTTACTAGATTGCTGGGCAGGGTGGGTCCTTTTGCCTTGAATGACTTAAAACTCATCTCACAGGTGGCAGCCTGATGCAGCAGGAGCAGCACGGACTTCACACCCCAGCAGGCCTGGGGACCTTTGTTGGTGTACATCAGTATTGCACAATACATAGTGCCAGCTGTGTGACCCTTCGTGCCACTGCTGAGCCTGCTGAGCCACCATCTGCAGACCGGGCAGCACACCCACTTCACGGGTCCACCTATTCACTCCATCCAGGACCCTGATTTTAATGAGGAAGATGGATCCGACTGGAACAAGGTGAGGGGCAAGAGAACAAGCCAAAACCACCAGAGTATCTCAGAAGAGATCTGATGAGGGCTCAATGAAGGCAGTTTCAGTAGGAAACATGTGACGGATCTTTAGGAGGATAGATGGGACGTCACAATCCACTGGACGGAGAGAGTGAGGGAGTCTGCAGGAACGCCCTGGTCTTTGGCTGATGGTGCCATTTGGGGAACTGAGGCACAGAGACAGAGGAAAAGTCATGAGAAAGGCGATGTGTTCAGGTGCCTCTCATTTGTCCTGCCTACTTCTTGCTTGTTTGCTGGAGTTTTCTAAAGCCAGACATTATACCGCTTCATTCATACAAAATTCACTAGCTATCTCTAGCATGTTTTCTTTAACATAGCTAAAATAACATCACACAGCCAACAGAACTAACAGTTTAGATATTTTCACAGTAAGTATCCTAGTGCGTCTCAAATTACACTCAGTTTACCATCTTCCTCCCCAAACCAGGGGCTAATTTCTGTCAATGATGCCCCATTCTCCCAGGAGCTGATTTGTTTTTTTTGGTGAGGAAGATCAGCCCTGAGCTAACATCCATGCCAGTCCTCCTCTTTTTTTGCTGAGGAAGACTGGCCCTGGGCTAACATCCGTGCCCATCTTCCTCCACTTTATACGGGACGCCACCACAGCATGGCTTGCCAAGCGGTGCGTCGGTGCACGCCCGGGATCCGAACCAGTAAACCCCGGGCCGCCGCAGCAGAGCGCGTGCACTTAACCACTTGTGCCACCGGGCCGGCCTCCAGGAGCTGATTTTTTAAACTTTAAGGTTGTCACCGATTCATTCTTCTTCCCTCTCTTCCTCATCCTTGTATGTAGAGTTCTATTAGTTACATACATTTAATTACATACACATAGTTACACAGCAGTCATATGCATTAGATGGAGTTACATCACGGTAACTACACGTAGAAGTGCGCCTCTCCCTCTGCGTTCTCAGTCTGCTCCCCTAGACTCAGCCTTCTCTCAACCCGTGCAAGGAAGGACCTCTCAAAATCACCCTCATATTCTATTTTCTTTCTGCCCTGCCCGTTCCCACTCAGTTCAGACCACATACCACTGCTCTGCTAGACAGGTCTACTTAAAACCCTGCTCTCATCATGTTGGAAATGCCCCACCAGGCTTCCTGGATGACCTCCATAGCTATGCTAGCCTCGGAACGGACCAAACCTTTCCCTATTTCTCTCCCCCCTCATTCCCCTAAGATCATCTGAAACAGTCAAAAGAACTTTACTAAAGAATTTTTTTAAAGCAAAGCATAAAAATATAACGATGGATGAACCCATCAAAGTACAGATTTGACTTCTCCAGATCCAAACGGGTTCTGCCTGACAGTGATTAGTCCTCGCTTTCCTCATCCTCCCCTTTGAGAAACCACGATTTCAGGTTGGCCTTGCATTCTTTCTAAGTCTTCTTCCAAATCTGAGTATGGCCTCAAATGACACTGCTCTTCCTCAAATGAGAGGGGTGTCTCTCCCATCCTACAGTCTCCCCCTGCTCTCAGGTCATCCTGCCCCTATATTGCACTCCTTATGGAGGTCGTGAGTGCAAATTACAGAGATCCATTCCAGCTAAATTAGGCAAAAGGGACTTCATTGAAAAGTCATCGGGAACTCACAGAATTGACTGTAGGCCAGAGAAAGGGACTTGGGAACAGCGAGAAACCAAAGCAGCTCAAGAGACTAGGAAAGAGGAGCCACCACAGTGCCAGAGCAAAGCATCTTGGACAGATGGAGTGCAACCACAAATGGGATAGCATCTTTGTCCCTCTGCTCAGATATTCACATTCCAAGGAGGGAGCATCTGGCCGGCCTAGCCTGGGCCGTGCACGCACTTGACTGGGGGAGGCGGGATAATGGGTTGTAGACCTGCAAACCTGGACCCAAAGGGAAAGAGATCCGGGGGCTGTTACGAAAGGAAAATGGACACTTGCTGAGCAGCAAGTATCCACTACAATGACCCTGCTAATCCAACTCTCGTCCCTAACCCACTTCTCTCTACTTGGCCTTGGCGCCCATGCTCACCAGCTGGACATCCAGGCTGACCCTTATTTTTGGTGAATTTTGGCTTCCTCACTTATTGGTCCAGGCTAGTTTCTGGGACAAGCTCACATGTGGCTCTAATCAGAACAGTTTTTTGAGATCTCTTAAATATATAGTAGCATCAACCACCGACCCAAAGGTTATGCCCTCACAGCCCAAGCACAACCACCCAAGGACTATGCCCTCCAAGCTCCTCATGACGGCAGCAATGGCTCTTGAATGTCAGGGTGCCAAGAACTGTCTGGGAAGCCTGTTACAAATGTGCTGCCAAGCCCCACCCCCAGAAATTCTGACTCAGCAGATCTGGGGCAGAGCCCAGTAATCTGCATCTTTAATGAAAACTGCCAGATGTTTCCAATGCAGATAGGCTGCAGTCTGCGCTTGAGAGACTGGCCCATCAGTGGCTTCCAAGCCTTGCCGGCTGGCTATAAATTTCTTAGGCTCTACTCCTGGAGGTACAGACTCAGACAGGCACTCAACGCAGGGGCCCGGGTGATGGGACGCGGTGTGAGAAACCACCTGTGTGGTAACATCCCATCTATTCAGCGGGGCAACGGACACTATGCGGCCCCAAGTTGACCTCCAACCCTCTGCTCCTCCAGCCACACGCCCCACAAGCTAACTCTTCACCTATCCCTTGGAAGCCCCTCCGGTTCCTCCTCTGCTCCTGTTTCCCCCTCCCTTCACAGCCTGTGTCAATTCCCCCCCATCCTTTACGGAAGAAGCTCGAGCCCCGCCTAATGTAACCCCTCCCTCACCTCCTTTAACCATCATCTTGCCTCTTTATGAACTCCAATCCACACTACCTGTGCTGCTCTCACTTGGCAATGAATTATAACCTTCCTAGCATCCTTGATTAACTCTGTCAATGCTGGTTTTGCCTTCCCACCTGGATTATCAGTGCTTTGAGAACAGGGACCAACTTTTTCTCTAGAAGACCTAGCACAGTTACCTAATATTTAATGATTATTGATCCCAAACCTTCCCCGGAGGCAACTGCGTCCAAAATGAGTTCATTCTAGTCAACAAGTGTTAATATGAAGTTTCTGTCCTAACATCCAGATACTTACTTAAAACCGCTACTCAACTGATTATTGCCTTATATTAGGCTGAATCACATCAAATTTCTGACGTTTATTTTTTCAAATATATTGCTACTTTCAACATACAAAAATGGCAATTTCACGGGGCTTAACCTAACACATCCAACTCACTGCAGCAAGCACAACGTCAGCCCAGTTGCAAATGTTAAAAAAGCAAAATTGGGCAGTGATGTGGGGTAGTTAACCCCATTGGCCAACCTCACGCCACATGAGTCACATAAGTCACAAAGAATATGGACACATGTATCCTAGATCTGAGTTGGTTCTAATTAAATAACAAGGAAAATAAAGTTACTATTCTTGCCCTGAAATTTCTTTTGGATTCTGTTCATATCGTAATTGTTTAATCTTGTAAAATATCCGTACTCAGTCTGGGAAGGCAGGAAAAAGAATGCTGGAATGAAATCACCTACTAAAGAGAAGAGCTTTTAAAAAGGGTGGGGGACCTCAGGCCTCTGATACAGGCAGCAAAGAAGGAATCATTATGAAAACCGCAACAACGTGGCCTAAGTAGTCCAAGCTTTCAACTCCCCATTAAATCCATAAAATGTAGAATACATTTTCTTACCCACATCCACTCAGGCTTGCAGCAGGTTAAAGAAAGGGGGTTGGATAAGGAATTGAGGCATTCTAATTTCCTAAAATACCTGACAGATACCAAGACTTTATTCTCTTAGTTTCACCACAAGAAAAGCATCTGGGCTGGAGCCTGTACATGCAACATGAATTTCTGATGAGCGGGCTGGCCCCGTGGCTTAGCGGTTAAGTGCACGCGCTCCGCTGCTGGCGGCCCGGGTTCGGATCCCGGGCGCGCACCGACGCACCGCTTCTCCGGCCATGCTGAGGCCACGTCCCACATACAGCAACTAGAAAGATGTGCAACTATGACATACAACTATCTACTGGGGCTTTGGGGGGAAAAAAAGGAGGAGGATTGGCAATAGATGTTAGCTCAGAGCCGGTCTTCCTCAGCAAAAAGAGGAGGATTAGCATGGATGTTAGCTCAGGGCTGATCTTCCTCACAAAAAAAAAAAAAAATTTCTGATGAGTGACAATTTACAACGCACTTCGGTGACTAAGCTTCCATCATCATGCATGTATTTATTTCAGAGCTTTGACAAGTAATCTCCGGTGATTACCCACACACTCGTCCTGTGACAGGATAAGACTATGAATCAGAATGTTTACAGTGTTTTAAAGATAATGTCATGAGAGCTGACAGCGAACCTACAAATCCATCCTGGAGTCAGACCGCCTGGCTCGAAGGCAGCTCCATCATTTGTGAGCTGTGTGATCTTGGGCAAACTCACTCACTCCTTCCACAAATATTATGGAGCGTGGACTCATCCCAGGTGCTGGTCTAGGTACTGGGGATTAAATGGAGAACCAGGTAGTCATACTGCTGACAGACATGCTCTGAGCCTCTGTTTCCTCATCTGGAAAATGGGGATGCGAGAGTACCTACCTCATGGGATGGTTGGAAAGAATCAGATATAGTAATCCATGTAAAGCCCTTAGAACAACCTCTGCCACACTGTAAGAGCTCACTAAATGTGAGATGCTGTTGCCACCACCACCATCACCATCATGGTGCGAGATTAAATTCAATATCATTACAGAACCAATCTAAGATCAAACTAAGGCTCCAGATCTGGCCTCTGCCTTACCCAAAAAATTATTTAAGAAACTGTGAGAAAAAAGAACACTGTGAAGACTATTATGGAAAGATGGAAAAATATTTGTCAGAATATTAAGTAAAAATATTTTTTAAAGATTCTATTACTAGCAGCAGTAGCAAATAATGTACATAGCACTTACTATGTACCAGGCTTTGCTTTAAGCTCTTCATATTTATAAATAAGCTAATAGTCCCCAAACCCTATGAGGTATGTGACATTATGATCCTCATTTTACAAATGATGAAACTAAGGCACAGAGATGTTAGGTAATTTGCCGAAGGCCACACAGCCAATGAAATGGCAGAGCCAGGATTCAAGCACAGGCCGGCTGGCTCTAGGGTCTGTGTTCCTGATGTACCTGTCTGCTACAGCCTCATGGGGGCAGTGCTCTGAGTTGTGGCTGGATCAGTACCATGGCAACAGAAGAGGAAGGAGGGAGGCAGAGGTGGAGGGAGGTGCTCCCTTCCCCCTGTCATGCAGCTGATCGCTTCTTGGGCAAGAGGATGAGTACCACGCTTTAGTCAAGAGCATATGAGCATCAGTTCCACTCTTAGGTGTATACCCAAGAGAGCTGAAAGCCTACGTGCATACACAGACTTGTACACAAATGTTCACAGCAGCATTAATCATAATCGTCACTTGGGCCAGCCCAGTGGCTTAGCGGTTAAGTGCTCGCGCTCTGCTACTGGTGGCCCGAGTTCAGATCCCGGGCACGCACCGACGCACCGCTTCTCTGGCCATGCTGAGGCCGCGTCCCACACAGCAACTAGAAGGATGTGCAACTATGACATACAACTATCTACTGGGGCTTTGGGGGAAAAAAAAAGGAGGAGGATTGGCAATAGATGTTAGCTTAAAGCCAGTCTTCCTCAGCAAAAAGAGGAGGATTAGCATGGATGTTAGCTCAGGGCTGATCTTCCTCACACACACAAAAAAATCATAATCATCACAAAGTGGCAACAATCTTGACGCTCATCAACTGATGAATGGATAAATGCATGAAACATCAGAAATGTGTAAGTCCACTCAAAAACATAAGCTAGATAATCCTATTAAAGTTATTTACACAGCATTAAACGTCATTCATAAGGTGAAACTGTACATAACAACCAAATATGGTACATATGGTATGTGTGTGTCTGTGTGTGTGTGTGTCTGTGTACACAAACATCCAAAAATCTAGTTAGTTACAGAGGAAACCAGTATGCAATGCTAAAAATGATTTTAAATTTAGGGAGGAAAAAACATCGCCTCAGCTGGTAGACAAATACCACGTGTGTAGTGACAGCATGGACTGCTTCCTCTACTGTCCATCTAATTGGATTTCTCTCTAAAAATCAATAAGCAGGTAAAACTAATTGGAAACGTCTGTCTCTTCCACTGACTTAAATAGCACAAGTTGGTTCGCAGGTTGCTTTCCTGAAAATCGGATGTGGCACTTGAACAGAATGAAGAACAAATTCATTTTTTAAACAGCTCTTCAGAAACAACCTCATGTTCATTTCCCTCAATTGACCAGAGTAAAATTAATGTGTGACATGAGCTACACGAGTTAATTGAATTTTTCTTATTTGTCTCAAGGCAAACAAAACACATTTAATAGGAGAAATTTTGTTCTGGAAAAATATCAAGCAAAAACTACTCTTTAAAAATTAACTTCACAATGTCAGTTTTGACTCTGAGGCAAAGAAAGGGTGAAGTAGCACTTTCTCCAACCGTTAAGAAAGTTACTCAGGTCACGATGTAAAGCAAAAACAGCTCTGAGTTGGAAAGTGCTATTAAATGCTGGTAAAGTAGAAAATCTCCAAGGCAATCCTACAGTCATCTCTAGAAACACTTAGGTTACAATCTCATGAAGTGACTCAAGTTAAAAACGTATTACAAGTAAAATCTAAGCCAAAAGGATTCCTCTATAAAGACTGCTCCATGTTTTCAAATAAGTCTCTTCAGGTTACCTATTAACTTCAGGTGACTATATAGTGCAAGGAAAATCTTGAGCTGTAATTACCTAGATCCTTCCCACTCGAGGATCCGCAGCACCAGGGAACAGGTTAGAAGGGCAGAATCTCAGGTCCCCCCAGACCCACGGTATCCATATTTATATTTCAACCAGATCCTCAGGGACGCTGTGTGAACACTAAGGTTTGAGACACACTGGTCTAGATGTTCTCTTCTGGTTACATCAGGAAAGGAATATAATGATGCAATTACATGGTTTGCTTTTCAACAAGCAGTACAGGCTTTTTTTTGGTCAGGTATCTCAACCATTAATATTAAAAGGAAAAATCGTGGTACACAGGAGCCACAAACAACCCTTAGCTATCAAGACATTTTCAGAAAGGCTCAGAAACAATCCAAATGGAATGTGTGAGAAGTGCTTCTCACCCAGTCCAGATTTATCAACAGGGAATAAAAACCATGTACGTACGTACCTGCAAAATGCAGAGGTGCATCTTTATCCAGGGCAATCAGCGGAGGGTCGAGGAGCACTGCATTGTCGTTTTCTGTAACTATGCCATGATAAGTGGGCTCAAGCCACGGCTTGTGCTTGTTAACTGTGTTTACAAAAGAGAAAGAAAGGAAACAGACAAGGTTAGAATTACTATTTTAAACTCAACTGCTTTTGAAGACCTACATCTATCATTAAAATAATAAAACTCTCAGGGCCAGCCCTGCGGCATAGCAGTTAAGTGCTCAAGCTCTGCTTCAGTGGCCAGGGGTTCACAAGTTTGGATCCCGGGCGTGCACCCATGCACCACTTGTCAAGCCATGCTGTGATGGCGTCCCATATAAAATAGAGGAAGATGGGCAACAGATGTTAGCTCAGGGCTAATCTTCCACACACACACACACACACAACACACACACACACACACACACACACACACACACACACACACGACGATTGGCAACAGATGTTATCTCAGGGCTAATCATCCTTACACACAAAAATAATAAAACTCTCATTAGTCTGGAAGGCAACACTTGTATCTGGAAGGCAACACTTGCATTCTTTGTTGCAAAGTTTGGTATCAAGACCCAAAGGGGATGAAACTCTTCAGTTCTAGAGTAAGTAATGCAGAAATTATCTGAGTCCACAAAGTAACTAGCAATAAGAAATAAATTGGTTTAGAAATTAAAAGAAAGAAGACTGATGGCTGTAGACAAATTCATACTTTTTTCAGCCTATCCCAGAAAAGTTACAAAGAAACATGTTATTTGTTTATGACAATAACAATACAATAATATTACATATTTAAAATTGACACTACAAACAGAAATACAAAGATGCAAAACAAATAAGATTTATAAATATAAAATTACAACTATAAGGTATTAAAAGAAAACTAAGTGCAAAATTTCTGAAAACAGTGTTTAAGAATAACCCACTTGGGGTCAGGGTCCAGCTCCCCTCTATTATTCGATGTGTGACCTTGAGCCTGTAACTGACGTCTTAATCTCAATTTCCTCCTGTGTAAACCAGGGACACCCCCAAACTCCACAGGACTGGGGTGGATAATGGAAGAAGTGATGTTTTTCCTTCTCAATTGGGCACCAGAATGGCTACTTTTGTTTTTAAGGTAAGAACTGCTGTGCTGGCAGTCCGCTTACCCCATACAATCAGTTTTTATTTAGTTTCTATCCATTTTGTTTTCCCCGGGGCGTGGTTCCCAGGGGGTCTATTTGAGACCCTCTCCCAGTTATGTCCTCTGGCACATCTGGGCTCATTTCACAGCTGGAACCTTTTCATTTTCCCTTTATTCCACCTCATGAGCACTCACATTATAACCTCAGGACATGTATTAACCATGGAATGATTCAATTAAGTTGATCTGATTAAAAGGAATGGTGTAAAACTTTATTTCCAAGCAGTTGGTGCCTCTTTGTTGAATGAACTACCCAGATTCTTTTCCGTAAGTGTCAGTTCTAAAGTTAAATTTAAATGTTTAGGGGCTGGCCCCGTGGCTTAGTGGTTAAGTGTTCGCACTCCGCTACTGGTGGCCCAAGTTCGGATCCCAGGCGCGCACCGACGCACCACTTGTCCCGCCATGCTGAGGCAGCGTCCCACATACAGCAACTAGAAGCATGTGCAACTATGACATACAACTGTCTACTGGGGCTTTGGGGAGAAAAAGGGGAAAAAAAGGAGGAAGATTGGCAATAGATGTTAGCTCAGGGCTGGTCTTCCTCAGCAAAGAGAGGAAGATTGGCATGGATGTTAGCTCAGGGCTGATCTTCCTCACACACACAAAAAAATTTAAATGTTTAACCATCTTTAATACAATGTTACCACGATGTGAAAACACTTTTTTTGCTGTCACGTGATGCCCATTATGGGAGGACAGGAGGGCGTGAGGACCAGAGGCACCTGGGCCTCACCTGCATGTACTTCAACAGGGCGGGCGTGCTGGAGGACAGGTGTGCTCCCCTATGAAATCCTAGAGAAGTCACGTGAAGGCCCATGTCTGCGAGGGAGAAAAATCTACCATCTCTTTAACGACGCATGTACCAGGCTTCTACGCGTGCGCAGCAAACCAACAGCGAGTCCTTTGGCCTTCACTTTCAAAGTCAATCCAGACCCCCGGGGGGGCTGTTGTTTCATTGGTACAGAGTTCTGGTTGTGTAAGATGAAGAGAGTTCTAGGCATTGGCTGCACAACAATATGAATGAATGTACTTACTACTGAATTGTACACTTAAAGACGGTTACAAAGGGAAATTTTATGTTGTGTATTTTACCACAATTTGTGAAAAATACAGACGCACACAAAATAAATCCAGTCGCAGCCATCTCCCCATCTCTGCTGCTCACCTAGACGATTACAAGAGCCGAGTGACCAACCTCGTGCTTGCCCTCCTGCATGCATCCTTCTCACGGCAGCTAGAGTGATTCTGCTCAACAGTGACCAGAACCTGTTTACATCAAAAAGTTATTGAGGACCCCAAACAGCTTTTGTTTACGTGAGACGGATTGATCGATCAATTAGTATTTACTGTACTGGAAATTAAAACCATGAAAAGTTTTAATATTTATTAATCATTTTAAAAAACCTATTATAAGTTAAAAAAAATAATATTTTATGCAAATAACTATATTTTTTAAAAACAAAGTTTACTAAGAAGCGTGGCAATGTTTTACGTTTTTGCAAGTCTTTTTACTGTCTGGCGTAACAGAAGACAGCCGGGTTTCTCATCCCTATGCCTGCAGTCAACATGCTGAATTAGGGGCTGGCCCCGTGGCATAGTGGTTAAGTGCTCGAGCTCCACTGCTGGCGGCCCAGGTTCGGATCCTGGGCGCGCACTGAGGCACCACTTGTCAGGCCATGCTGTGGCGGTGTCCCATATAAAGTGGAGGAAGAGGGGCACAGATGTTAGCCCAGGGCCAGTCTTCCTCAGCAAAAAGAGGAGAACTGGCATGGATGTTGGCTCGGGGCTGATCTTCCTCACACACACAAAAAGAAACATGCTGAATTATTACACGTCATGCAGCCTCTAGAGAATGAGAACAAGACAAGTAACATCTCATTAAACAGCTCTGATGGCTCAAACTCCCCGATAACAGTCTCAGGGGACGTGTCACCTCGCTTCAGGTCTCTGTCCAAACGTTCCCTCCTCAGCTAATCTCCCTCACTCCCACCTCCTCTTTTCCTTTTCTTCTGCTCCTCATCGCCACCCTGGGCAGAGAAAGGGCAGCAGTGCCAGCCTTGGACAGAGGGGCTGTCTTCCTCCCTGGGCCTCAGTTTCCTCATCCGTAAATGGGGAGAGCAACAGTACCCACCCTCATAGGTTGTTGTGTGACCAAACCAGCCATGTGTAAAATGCTGAGGACAGTGTCTGGTACTCACTACATGCCACAAGATGCTGTTGTGTTGCTGTCACCTCTCCTCCACACACACACATACAAAAACACCGATTCCAGGAGGGCGTGTCCTTGTGTTCTCTGCTCATTCCCAGCACCCAGAACTGCGCTTAGCATCTCATTCCTCAGGAGCTATCTGGTAAACGAGGGAGTATATAAGGAACCGCAGATAGAGCACAAATAAAATCAGTGCCCTCATTTGTAAATCCTCTCACAGAGAAGATAGTTTTGGTGCCGAGAATTGAAAACCAGGTATGATTTGGTGTTTTAGACACTGGGAGGGTGTTCTTTATTTTTTGTTTCTGGCAGATACATGTTCTGGCAGGCAGACTAGAGAATCTGGAGGCATCTCATGCATCAAAATACTGAGGGATCTCTCTGGAAGGGTGAGCTATGGTTAGATTGTTGAGGGAACTAATATGAAACCAAACCCAGACCATCAAAACCAAAAATGTAAAGCGCCTTTGGAAAACATCTTCTTTCCTCATAAAAGCTGCTCCTGGGACAGGAGATTCGGTAAAGAAGAGAATTCAGATGGTTATGGTCCACCTGCTCTTCTCCTTCAGAAATACTCCCCAGGACAGTGGGCAGTTAACTGGCGGAGTGCTTTGCGCAGGCCTCACGGTGTGCTGCAGCCTTCGGTCTGGGAGCCTCCAGTGAACACAGATATAAGTAACCTCACTTTGCAATCAGGTTGAATGTTTTACCTAATTGCTGAAACTCCCCACCCTCTCTCAACATCTCGTTAAACCATGCCATGACATATATGTTATACATCTGGAGTTACAGACGTTACACAGATAAACAGGCCATTCCAAAGCAAGTGCTCGAAAACCTTCATTGTTTGTCACTAATCTCTCATTTCAGAACACAGAAGCTATTCCCTTTACTATTAATAATGTACCATTAACAGCAATACTTGATTCCAATGTGTTTTCATATTTAAGGTTTTATTAACAAAATTATAAGCATAGCAAATAAAACTGAAGATTATTCCAATATGTGAGTCCACAAAACTCCTGAGACTTAAACTAAGTGAATTTATTTATTTAACTCAGTAGGAATATAAAAACACTAGGCAGGGGCCGGCCCGGTGGCTTAGCGGGTAAGTGCACGCATTCCGCTGCTGGCGGCCCGGGTTCGGATCCCGGGCGTGCACCGACGCACCGCTTCTCAGGCCATGCTGAGGCCGCGTCCCACATACAGCAACTAGAGGGATGTGCACCTATGACATACAACTATCTGCTGGGGCTTTGGGGGAAAAAATAAATAAATAAAATCTTTAAAAAAAAAAAAAACACTAGGCAAAGCAAACTGCAGAAAACCTGTGATGAGTAGTAGCATAAAGTGTGTGTTTCTGCTACTTTAATGGAGACGCCTGCAGCTGAAAACGGCTAATGCTTCAAGGTGAAAAATAATGTTACAGCTATATTCCTAGTTCTTTTATTTTTTCCCAGTATTCTAACTTTATAATTCACAATTTCTAAATTGCTCCTTTAAGCTGGCAGTAGAATGAAGAGATGTGGCCAGTTCCAAAGACTGAACTTTTAAATATTTAATAAATGATATTTTTAATATTTCATCACATTCAATTGGCATTATAAAATATTTATAGGAACAAGTGACTGATGTTTCTGTAATCATCCTAAAAAATCACAAATAAAGACAAGAGACTACCGGCCATAAGACTAGGAACATGTCACCCATGTTGAGAGTCGTTACCTGATTCATTTCATCACATTCTAGATCATTAAAAAAGCCAACTAAATTTTTAATCACATGGTATTAATTAAAATCACAGAAAAGCAAGACTGGGGCTCAGACCTTCTGTACACGTACGCTGTATCCAGGCTACACGCCTATTATTTTAGGACACAGTTTTTGTGGTTGTGGTAATTTTCATCATTAGAAATTGCCACTGACCTAAAAATCAAGATGAAAAGAATACAGGAGTCAACTCCAGGGTTAACTTTAAATATAAAATTTATGCCTCCCTAGTATATCCCAACTCTGTGGGTAAAAGAGAGATTGGCCCCTAGTTCAGGTCACCCAAGTCAGAGACCCCCGCAAGTTGGCTCCAAAGCCCGTGTGCAGTGGCCTTGACATCAACCCAGCACCACAAACAGTTCCCTTGATTTATTTCTATAAAGAGAAATCCACTGCTTTCAAAAGAGAATTTGATATGTGCCCCTTCTCATTCCAGAACACCTAGGCGAATCATATCGGTCACATCAATAATGACATAATAATAAATAACAACAAATGAATGTTTTAAGATGCTGTACGCATTTCATTGGTGAATCTTAGATGATGTTACATGTTTTGTCCACAGATTCAACTTTTAACCTTGGTCCATCAAAAGAATCTGCAACTAAGAAACACTGCCACTAGGTGGCGAGAGGTGCCTTTGATTGCATGCTGCAAATTAACAGGCTTTGATTTAAAAATCTAACTCTTTACTTACTAAAGGGGCAGAATGTAATCAGTGTTAGTATGCCCTTTGTTAAAGAAGATACGCATAGAAAAGTGTCTTAAACTATGTAAGTATAAAATCTTCAGCTGGTATTTTTTTCTCAAAAAATTTGAAATAAGTAAAATATTCATATAGTTCCAAAATCAAAATATAGAAAGGTATACATTCTCGTGGACACTAAGTACTGTCCTCAGTCATAAATTCCTATTTACATCAGACCATCCCTGGTCCTTCAAAGCACCTTAATGTCAAAGGTCCTTTTAGCTTCACGTCGCCACTAAGTTTGTTCCAAGAAATCTGTCCTGAATATGTGGTGCATAAGCACACTGCAAGGTGCTGGGCTCTTGGGGAATCAAGACTCAATCTGTCAGAGACCACAAACATATCAACGACCATCTACACTCTGAAGTGATATGGCTATAATTAAAGTGTGTCTGAAGTGTGGCAAAAAACTTCGTCAGTCAGCAGAGACCAACAAGACCAAGTAGCCACCATCTCAAACATGGCCCCTGCCAGAGAAAAGGAGGGGGAACTCGGAGGGTCTCCTAGCAGGAGCTGAGCCTCCCACTCAGAAGGGACTCAAGCCACTTTTGCTCCTAACTCATGGGCCAGAATTAGTCACATGGCCCCACCTGAATTCTCCAGGGCGGGGAAGTGCAATTCTACCATGTGTCTGGAAGAGAGTGCTGGAAATATCTGAGATAACTGCAGGCAGCACAGAAGCCCAAGTGGAGACCTCCCAGGGGCATCCTTTTGAAGGAGTATTTTAAACAGAAGAAAAATACACATAAGGTACAAAGGAAGAATGGACAGGGCTCATCCTGGGACTGGCCAGGCTGTGATAACACACGGTAAATGCTCTGAGCGAGCGAGGAGGTGCAGCTGCAGAGGGGCTGCACCTGTATCTCAGGTCACCTGGGGGCACCCCTCTTCCGTGCTGCACGAGTGAGCTCTTAATCTTCAGGCAGCAAGAAACTGTTAAAAGTTTTAAGCAGTGCAGTCTGGTAGAACGGGCAGGAAGCTTGGGTTCAGGCAGAACTTGGTTAATAAACGAACTCTGGTTCTGACTCGCTCCGTAACGGGGGGCAGATTATTTAACTACCTCGAGCCTACTTCTGCATCGTAGGTCGGGAATGGGACTACCTCCTACAGCCTCGTTTTGAGGATTATGAACAATGTAAGTGAAGGGCCGGCCTGGCGGTGTAGCGGTTAAGTTCGCGTGCTCCACTTTGGCGGCCTGGGGTTCGAGGTTCGATCCTGGGCGTGGACCTACTCAGCCTTCATCAGACCATGCTGTGGAGGAATCCCACACACAAAATTGAGGAAGACTGGCACAGATGTTAGCTCAGGGACAATCTTCCTCAAGCAAAAAAAATAACGTAAGTGAAGAGCATGCTATATCAAATATGAGTTAAGTTAATGAAAAGCAAGAGCTATGTTTTAGAAATAACGGCGAGGACAGAGACCAGAGCTAAGGAGACTCAGGAGGCATTCCCATGACGACCTCCGTATCATCATCTTCCCAAATGCACCCTACAGCTAAAGGACATCCCTACAGTCTCAGACCCTGTAGGGGCCTTATCTCTCTCCTTTATTCAGCAAAAGACAGAAGTAGTAGTATACAGAGTGATACTGTTAAGTGTAAAACAAAAAGCAAACAAAAAACCTGGCACTTTTTTTTAACAAAAGAGGAAACTTTCTCATCAACCAATACCACATGAAATTTATATGCAACAGCTCTCCTTTTCAGCTGAGGATATTCCCAGCCATGGTTTTGGTTAATGCAGCAACAGTTTCCTCTAATTTGTAAAATACATTTTTTAATTACACTTAATTTTTTCTAAAACTGAACACTTCCAAAGAATCTCTAGACAAATTCTATAAGCACAGGGTTAAGGGGTTCTTCATCACAATCCTAAATTTAATTCTGAAGTGCTGGAAAAACCTATATATTATTTAGATCAGGGTTTCTCAACCTCAGCACTACTGGCATTCTGGGCCAGATAAGTTTTAGTTGTGGGGCTGTCCTGTGCATCCATCACAGGATGTGTAGCAGCATCCCTGGCCTCCATCCAGCAGATGCCAGTAGCACCCTGCCCCACTTGTGACCTAAAATGTCTCCAGAAGTTGCCAAACATGCCCTGGGGGCAAACGTTCTCCCCAAGTCCCTTGAAAACCACTGACAGATCCTTCTCCTTAAGGAAAACCAAGGTTTTCCACATTAAAATCATTTGTAGACTTCAAAATAGCCAACTTTATAATTGATATGTATTACATCAATGTGAAGATCATATTTAAAATACAATCACATTTCAGTATAAATTCTTAAATTAAGCAAACAAGCAACTAATCTTTTCAATGGTACAATGAAACGTTTTCTGTGTTTATTCACTTTTCACATGACAAGCATTTCACCTACCGCATTCTGCTACACGTAGCACCACGTGTCAATAAGCACTGCCATTTTATAGAAGGTGAGAACGGTGACCCGCCGGGGAAGGTCACCTGGCTGGGCACTCAAACTGGCCGTGGACGAGGGCAGGCACTGAGATCTGACCAAAAGTTGTCACTGCAGTGTGGGCTCACCGTCAGCCAAGCTCGAAGGGACTGAAGAGACACTCGTGGTTCCGTGTGGCGGGGAGCATCAGGAGATGAGACCCCCGAGTAAGCAAGCGTGGAATGAGGAGCCTCGGATGCCCTTCTCCTAAGTTCAAATTGCACCCTAAATGCAAAGTGGGGGAGGCAACGAAGGAGGAAGCAAGGGAGAGACCTGATGCTACATATGAAGGAAGACCATCGGCCTCAGGGTGGATGTGACAGAACGGGGCAAGAATGGAATCAGGGAACAAGATAAAGTCCACGGCTGCAGGGCAGGATGAGAAACAGAAAAGAGCCAGATTAAGATTGTGGTTTAGTGTCCAGGCTTCCGCAGCACATGGCTGATGGGGCAGCTGTTCCCATCCGGGACTGAAAGTCAAGGAGGGACGACAGGGCTGAGGAGAATCCAGGAGAAGGGGCTTCCTTCTTTTTCCTTCCTTCCATCCATCCATCCATCCATCCATCCATCCATCCATCCATCTATCCATTTATCCATCTTTACTGAGCCCCAGGAAGTCTTCTAGGTGCTGAGGAAATGATGGTGAATAAAACAGTCTCTGTATGTTAACAGCTGATTAAAATATTAATGTTAAGCACATTCTGCAAAGTAATTCCTAGGGAGCAAAATCACTCTGTAATTCCTACTTTTCAAAGCTTAAAGGGGCCCTCTAATTAGTCCCCCAAATTCCAAACAAGTTTTTTTTAATTGTGGCAAAACACACAACATAAAATTTACCACCTTAACCATTCCTAAAGTGTGGAGTTCAGTGGTATTAAGCACAATCATACTGTTGTGCAACCATCACCACCATCCATCTTCCCTAACTCTTTTCATCTTGCAAAACTGAAACTCTGTCCGTATTAAACAATAATTCTCCATTCCCCCTCACTCCAGCCCCTGGCAACCACTATTCTACTTTCTGTCTCTATGAATTTGACTATTCTAGATACCTCAGATAAGTGGGTATTCGTCCTTTTGTGACTGGTTTATTTCACTTAGCGTAATGTCCTCAAGGTTGATCCACGTTGTAGCATGTGTCAGAATTTCCTTCCTTTTACAGGCTGAGTAATAGCCCACTGTATGTATATACCACATTTTATTTATCCATGTATCCAACAATGGACACTTGGGTTGCTGCCACCTTTTGGCTATTGTGAATAACACTGTCATGAACAGGAGTGTACAAGTATCTTCTTCAGACTCTGCTTCCAATACTTTTGGGTATAAACCCAGACGTGGAATTGCTGGATCACATGGTAATTTTTTTTTTAATTTTTTGAGGAACTGCCATACTGTTTTCCATGGTGGCTGCACCATTGTACATTGCCACCAACAGTGCACAAGGGTTCCAGTTTCTCCATATCCTCTCCAACACTTGTTATTTTCTGGGTTTTGACAGTAGCCATCCAATGGGTGTGACCAAACAAGTTTTATATCAGGTAATTTTATCTTTTTTGTATTATGTAAGATACAAAAGTAGACAGAATATAATAATGAATCCCATGTATCCATGACTCAACCACAATTATTAACACAAGGCCAACGCTGTTTGACTTCTACACTCCCACTCCTACCACCAGTTTCAATTATTTTCAAACAAATTCCAGACATCATATAACTTCACCCCTCAATACTTCAACATACATCTCTAATAGATGTATGTTTTAAAACTAACCATACTGGCATTTCACCTAAAATATTCATAATTATTATTTAATATCATCAAATATCCAATCAGGATTCATACTTATCTGTTTCATTATATCAAATAATTTAACTCAGTACACCTCTCTGTGATGTTTCATACTGAATTCTACTGCTGTGAAAAGAAAAACTTGAAACCACTGATCACCCTTAAACAATAATACTTTAATGGTTTCCACAACTTTCCCAATTTTTCTTGTCCCATTAAGTACGTCTACTAAGTTGGTTTTTTGTAGATGTTCTTTATCAAGTTGAGGGTGTTCCCCTCTGTTCCTAACTTGCGGAGAGTTTTTATCATGAATGGGCGTTAGATTTTGTCAAATGCTATTTCTGCATTAATGAACATCATGTGATTCTTCTTTTTTAAACTGTTGATATAGTGGATTATTGATTTTTGAATGTTGAAACAGCCTTGTGCACATGGAATAAATCCCATTTGATCATGGTATATAATTCTTTTTAAACATTGTTGGATTTGGTTTGCTAATATTTTACTGAGGACTCTTTTTGAGGAAGATCAGCCCTGAGCTAACATCTGTTGCCAATCCTCCTCTTTTTTGCTGAGGAAGATTGGCCCTGGGCTAACATCTGTGCCCATCTTCCTCTACTTTATATGTGGGACGCCGCCACAGCATGGTTTGATAAGTGGTGCGGCCTGGGATCTGAACCTGCGAACCCCAGACTGCTGGAGCGGAGCATGGGAACTTAACCACTACACCACCAGGTGGGCCCCAGGACTCTTTTTTTTTTTGTAACAGCTTTACTGAGATTGTCATCAAAAAATCTTTTTGTCAACATATTTCAATTCACTTCTGTTTCGACCCGAAAATTCAACTGGCTTGAATATATCCAGTTTTGTATATTCAACATCAAATACAATACGTGTTTACTGAACATGGACTACCTTCCAGACACTGTGTATACTTGATTTTGCTTACCATTAAGACTGAATTTCTAAAAGATTTAGCTGCACAATTAGGCAAGAGACAGCAACAGTAACAACACAATTTTGGAGAAATGAGGGTGTGATGATCTCAAATGTGATTTTAAAAATTAGGATTCAAAAAAAAAAGCCAAGTGGAATTAATGTTCCTGATATTAAATCTGGCTTAAATACAGCATCCCCAAGCCTGAAAGACAAATAACTAGAGGTCTGTTACTGAAGCAGCAGGTCCTCCTAAAGCAAAGTCCATAACCTTTTCAGATCATGGGCTCTTCTGAGAATCTAATGAAAGCATGAGCCCTTTCACAAGGAAAAACTGCAAAAACACACAAAACACTTGGCAAGAGGTTTTAGGGGCTTCAGACACCTGCTGAAACCAGTCCAGGTGAGAAAATCTCTATTAACTGACCCTCGGAAATCTGGCCTCTTCATCTAGTGCCCCAAAGTCACTTGGAAATCAAAGTGTAAAACTACAATTCTCTTATGCCTGTGGTTCTCAAACGTTACTTGTATTTCATGGTCTTTGGCAGCAATATCTTAACAGTTTGCGGAGACTTCCCTACAACCTACCCCAGGAAACAGACCAGGGAGGAAATATGAATAAGGTGTGACATTGTTGCTGCATTTTAAAAGGATGTAAAGGCTAGTGACACAGAAAGGTTGAAAGTAAGTTAATCTGAAGCTGAGGTGATAGAGCATGCTTTGAATAATGGAGAGAAGTGCAAGCGATAAAGATAGAAACATTTGCTGTTATTGAGAATAATAAAAAAATAACAACTTCCCAGAGGGTTGCCTCCCACCTTGTTCCCCTCATTAATTTTAGAGATGGGCATCTCTGTTACACTATTCAGGAGGTTACATTATTAAACATTCTTACTTCATTGTTATGAGAAAGATGAAAAGGAAACTAGATAGATGGATGGGTGGATGTGTGGATGGACGGAGAGATGGACACTATAAGGATTTCCTTCTTCTTCTTTTTTTTTTTTTGTGAGGAAGATCAGCCCTGAGCTAACATCCATGCTAATCCTCCTCTTTTTGCTGAGGAAGACTGGCTCTGAGCTAACATCTATTGCCAATCCTCCTCCTTTTCTTTTTTTCCCCCCAAAGCCCCAGTAGATAGTTGTATGTCATAGGTGCACATCCTTCTAGCTGCTGTATGTGGGCCGCGGCCTCAGCATGGCAGGAGAAGCGGTGCGTCAGTGCGCGCCCGGGATCCGAACCCGGGTGGCCAGCAGCGGAGCGCGCGCACTTAACCGCTAAGCCACAGGGCCGGTCCCAGGATTTCCTTCTTTAAACAAGTTCCAGGTATATTCCACAGAGGGCTCTGTGAAGATCTGTTCTGTGTACGTACCATTCACGGCACAGCACAATAACTGATCCTAAGCCATCCAATAGTTAGCATATTTCATTCACTATTATCAGGAAAATGTGTATATTTTAAAGAATTCTTCAAACTTTTTTTTAAACTTTCTTTGAAAAAATTCTTTTTGAGGAAGATTAGCCCTGAGCTAACATCTGTTGCCAATCCTCCTCTTTTTGCTGAGGAAGATTACCCCTGAGCTAACATCTGTGCCCATCTTCCTCCACTTTATATGTGGGACGCTGCCGCAGCATGGCTTGACAAGTGGTGCGTAAGTCCACGCCAGTGATCCAAACCTGTGAAACCTGGGCCACCGAAACAGAGCGCACCAATTTAACCCCTATGCCACCAGGCCAGCCCCCAACAAAGTGTTTTTTTAAACATTTAAAGAGGCTACCTTTCAGTTACCCATTATCTCGTTTTCCTAGCACTAAGATTTTCATTAAAAGTTATATTTAATTTTCCAAAGTAACTTAGTATCATATTCACAAACTTTTCTAGTAAGCAAATGAAAGCATTTCACTGGCATGAAGTGCAGAATTCAATTACTTTTCTAATCAAATTCTGTTTTACTCAATATTGAGGTTCACCCCATAAAGTTAACAGGCCAGGCACCAACCCAAAACATAACTAGCAAGTCTAATAGTAACGTCTGTGTTCCATATTGACTTTAGTCTCCTGAGCTTCACGAACAACTATCTCAGGTATTAACTGAGAGCCTCTCCTGAATGTCACAAATGTCACATGCAGGACAAAGCTCCTGCATGATTCTTCCAGAAGTTCCGAAGCTGATGGGCGAGGTGCACAGGACAGACAATCCTCAAACTTTTAGGAGATAAGGGGTCTCCCTCAGGATTTGGCTGTAACGCTGGGAGAGGTCCAGACGGAAGTGCTCCCAGAGTTACAGGACTCCTCTCAGGTCCCGGTAATGAACACCCTCAGCCATCCCTGCTCCCTGACCAGGGACAGAGAATCCAGCCCTGGTGCCAGGAGCCTTGCCCTTAGCTACAGTACCCCTGGGAACAGAAGAGGGAATAGCCTGAATCCCACAGTATCCCAGAGGTGATGTACAAAGATGGTGTTTGCAGGTCGACACCCGAGGGAACTCTCGGATCTTCTCTGACCAACACGGTTGGGCCCTCGAGTGAGGCTCAGGGGGTCCTTGAGTTTTTCTCAAGCTGTTCCTTCAGGGGGTGGCTGTTCATGTATGAATACTGAGTAGTAGCATTTCAGAACTTAGTTTTGTGAGGAGGAATGAAAAGCGGAGAGGGGAGGAAGAGATGGAGTTGAGAAATGTCTTCCTCATTCAGATGTTCATCTCCAGTAAGGAGGGGTGGGAAACTGGAGAAACTTCACTTACTAAAATTAGCATCCTAACAGAGGGGGGGAGACCAAACCATGGAGAGCTAAGAATACGCCTCAATTCATCAACCACAGCAGTGCTCCATAACTGGGGTGCGAGGCAGAATCTTCTAGACATCTCCCTCAACTACACCTCCTGGGCCACACCCTGGAGTCTGAGTCAGTCAGCCTGACCTGGGGCTGGGCAGGTTTGGAATGGAACATTCCCTAGGAGATTCTGACGCACTCCCCAACAATGAATAGCCGTATCATAGAAGGCTCATGAATAGAGGCATTTGGAGAGGTCTCTTATAAGAGAAGCTGGGCAATTTCCACTTTTGCTCTCTTACATGCTTTCTTGCCCTCTGTACACCTCGTGACCGCACCCCTACCTCCACCCGCCCTGAGCAATTTTGGTGGGGGCCTGTCTCTGGCTCCGCTCTTCTAAGATTCTCACTCATAACTGGTACCAGCTATGGCCACTGGCTCCTTGCTTTCGTTGTAGAACAAGAGCCCTCCTTAAGCAAAGTCATCTCATGCATGACTATTACTTCTCTGAAATGTAATGCACAGCATTTCTCACAGCTGAAACAATGCAAAATTGTGAACTTGATCTTCACCATCACTCCACTGCCTTTCTGTACGAGCTGCTACCAGGTTCCGAGAGCTTCTCCGGCAGGCCAGGGTTTCCACTGCAGACAGCTGCCCCCCCACAGTATATGCTTCCAGACTTTCCTGATCTCTTCATTTGCACCAAAATCAAAAATTACCTGCTCCCACTTTCCAATTCCTCACAATCCTGCTAAGACTGGCCAGCTAGTCTGAGAAATCAGTATGAGTTGGGTGCTAATGAATGGTGCCCACCCTACATTTTGCAAAGAACTTCAATGATTTAATATAAAAACAGAAACTAAGGTAAGAAATGCAGGAATGCTGCAAGCTGGTGGGGAAAATATTTTTAGAACAGAGCCCTTTAACGCCTCTCAGTTCATATCTTATATGTGTGGAAATCATTCAGAGTACATGTATTTTCATGCAGTTTCCTACAGAATTAAATATATAGCATTGCAGCAGCAAATCCATTGCCAAACCACTATCAGAATATTTCAAGTTGCTGAATTGCATGCATCCATTTATCAATTACCTCTTACAATGCAAGTCAATCAGAAAAACAATTATGCAACAAAGTACATGCCATGATTTCCTTAAATTTCCTATTTTGCAATGTTATCAGAAAATACAGGCCAGGTTTGCCGTTTTCTTTCTTATCATTATCACATTTGTCTCGAATTCAAATAGGACAGGGCGCTGTGCTGAATCGTAACATAATAGTCCAGTGGTAATTTCCAAGTTCTTGTGTTTTTTTAGTCTCCTGACCTTCACATACAATGGAAAACTTTATCATATATAGTTCGGAAAAGGCCACACAGGATTCAAGGCCTGCGGACATTCACGATCAACGCAAAGTTCTTAACTGTTGCTACCCAAAGTACTGTCATAAATTGGTTAGAATCGTCTAATAAATCCATGACAGCTAATCAGAAAAATCAAGATTCTGTCCTCGCTCCCCTATTTTTTGTTCCTTTATTACTTACAGTCCCATAATACTAACGACAGCAAGATAACTGCTTTTACACAGAGTTCATACATATTTATAAAATAAATGTCTAACGTTTTTATAATAAGCACAGAAAATGAAATGGCTCAATCTTACTTTGCCCCTGAGTCTCTCGAGAAGCATGTCTGTACTAGAAAGAGCAGAATGAGTATGATGACGAAAGAACTAAAGTCCAAGACCGGGAAGACACGAACAAAGAAGAAAAGGACATACTTCCCCTAAGTTATTTTGGGTTTTTTAAACCCCAGGACACTGAGAAAACTTATAGATAGAACTGCTAATCTACAGTATGATTGATCTTTAAGGAATTTGCAATGCATAAAATACCCAGTTCAAAATGGGAAGAAGATGGACATTTTAAACTATGCTTCAGAATGTGACACTGATCATGGACAAAACTCTAGGCTGGTTTTTGTGCCTTTAGAGAAGGAAAGGAAATCACAAAGAGCTGGTGACATTATTCACAAATACAAGGTATCTAAATATTTTCTCTTTTGAGAGGGTTATTAGGAAAGTCACAAGGAAGTTGGAAGAATAACATCAGCTACAATTTATGAAGTGCCAAGCACTGTGATAAAAACTTTACTGACCACAGCTCATCTGAAACTCTAGAAATAGTGTATTAAACTGTGGCAAGGCATTTGACGAGGCCTCTCATCTCCTTGTGCCTGAGAACAAGAAGGCGCAATGGAAACTGGATGAAAATAAAGACAGGTGGACTTAAATAGGTTTAACAACCACCGCAAAAGGTTGCTGAATAATGAACCCAGGAAACCTGGAACAGCCTCTCGTTTCAAAGGCTCATACTTGGTTGGCTCTCTTCAACCTTTACATCACATCTGAGGATGACATGAAGCTAGGATGACCAGACAGATGTGGACTCAGGAGGCAAAACTGCTTTGCAGAATGGAGTGGCGGGTCTCATGCAGCAAGATGATACGTACTAAAGAGGAATGTAAAGATTTGCATTAGAACCAAGTTAGAAGATGAGAAGCAGGGTTCAACACCAATGTGGGAGGGTACTTGGGGGTTTGGGTTAAATGAAGTCGGTGTGATAAGGCGGCTGAGAAGCTTAGACAAGGGGTGCTAGCCCACGCCATTCCAACTCTGCTCCTAAGTGGGGAACTCTGTTAAACCCTCTGCCCCATCTGAAAGGTAGTATCTACACCATGGAGCACCCAAAGAGAAAGAAAGACCCCAGGCAAGTTGGCAGAGATTCTGGAAATCAAGTCACATGAAGAACAGCTGAAGGAAGAGGACGCTTCACCTTGAAATGTAAAAAGCTGGTGTGGGGAGGGGAGAGGATGGTAACTCCCTGTGCTGGTGGAAATGCAAAAGAGTTCAGCCACTGTTTGGTGGTTCCTCAATAAATCAAACATAGAATTACCACAGGACAAAATAATTGCACTCCTAGGGATATACCCAAAACAAATGAAAAAAGGTACTCAACCAAATACTCACATGAACGTTCACAGCAGCACTATTCACAATAGTTAACAGTGGAAACAACCCAAAACATCCATCAATGGATGAATGGGTAACAAAATGTGGTATATCCACACAATGGACTACTATTCAGCCATAAAAAGGAACGACGTACTGATACATGCTACAGTGTGGATGAACCTTAAAAACATTATGCTAAGTGGAGTGACGTCAGCATCATGGCGGAGTGAGCTTTCCCGTGAATTCTTCCCCCACAAAATACAACAAAAGTAACAGCCACAGAACAACAACGGAATCCCAGACAGTCAAAAGCTGGAGCTGGAGGGATCCACACTGCCGCACATCTGAGAGCGGAACGTGCTGGGCCCCCGGAGGAAGTGGGGAGAGGTAAGGAGAACTCCGCTCCCTCCCCATCAGATCAGCGATCCGGTCCGCGCGGCTCCCAGAGAGGGGGGAGGGGCGGCCCTCGGCGGGAAACTGTAGCTCTTCGGGCTCTCTCAGCCAGTGGGAAACTCCCGCACAGAGGGCTCAGAGGAGCCACAGGGCTACCATCAACATCTGAGCAACCCAGAGAGCGGATAAAGAGGGGCAAACGAGAAGCCTCCCACGTCAGGGACCCAGAGGGCAAAAGAGAGAGCTCCCCCCTCCCCGCAACCCGGAGTCTGCAGCTCCACCAGATCTAGCGGTCCGAGGCAGACCTGAATAAACTGGACTGGACCCGTGGATCGCAGTGGGGAAAAGAAACAAAACAAAACAACAAAACTGCGGATCGCAGCAGAAAAACTGGGGCAGAGCGCAGGGGGCTTAGACTACACAGCCCTTTACCACCACACAGTGGCGGCAGGTGGAAATTGCAACCAGAGACTTCCAGGATGAGGAAAATCAAAACCAACACAGGAACCACAATGCAAAAATATATGAAATCACCAGACCAGAAACAAAATGACAAGCACCCAGAAATCAACCCCGAAGACACAGAAATCCATAAACTAAATGACAGAGATTTCAAAATAGCTATCATAAAAACACTCAACGAAATACGAGACAACACAGACAAACAATTAAATGAGATTAGGAGTTTCTTCACAAAAGAGATTGAAATCATAAAGAAAAACCTATCAGGGCTGATGGAGATGAAGAACACAATGGAGGAGATAAAGGAGAATCTGGAATCTTTAAAGAACAGAGCTGACAATATGGAGGAAAGAATTAGTACTTTAGAGGATAGGAATACAGATATACTCCAGATGGAAGAAGAGAGAGAACTAAGACTAAAAAGAAATGAAGAAAGACTCCGAGAAATATCGGACTCTATTAGAAAATGTAACATAAGAATTATAGGTATTCCTGAGGGAGAGGAGAGGGAAAAAGGAACAGAGAGCCTATTCAAGGAAATAATAGCTGAAAATTTCCCAAATCTGGGGAAGGAGCAGGAAATACCAGTAAGCGAAGCCAACAGGACTCCTATATATATTAACAGACAAAGGCCTTCACCACGACACCTAGTGGTAAGGCTAGCCAGGGTCAACGACAAAGAAACAATATTAAGGGCAGCTAGACAAAAACAAAAAATAACGTACAAAGGAACTCCCATCAGGCTCTCAGCGGATTTCTCAACAGAAACTTTTCAGGCTAGAAGAGACTGGAATGATATATTCAAAATACTAAAAGACAAAAACTTTCAGCCAAGAATACTCTATCCAGCAAAAATATCCTTCAAATATGATGGAGAAATAGTAACTCTCCCAGATAAACAAAAGCTAAGGGAGTTCATGGCCACGAGACCGCCACTACAAGAAATACTCAAGAAGGCCCTCAGGCCTGAAAACAAGAAGAGAAAGGGAACACAAAACTTGGAGTAAGGAGAAAAGTAGGTAGACAAAATCAGAGAAATAGTAGATCTTTACCGGAATAGGTTAGCAACCACTTAAATACTAAACTCAAAGATCAAAGGAAGAAATTCACCAAAAATAAATTTAACCTCATCACTGTAAACACACAGCCACAACACAAGATAGAATAAGGTATAACAAGAGCAACTTAGAAGGGGAAGAGGAAAGTGACTGAATTGACTTAGCATAAGGAAATAGGAGGCTATCAGATAATGGACTATCTCATACAGAAGATTTTTCGCCCAAACCTCAAGGTAACCACTAAACAAATAATCAAATTAAAACCACATATGATAAACAAAGAGAAAACTAGAAGAATCATAAGACAGAACAACCAAACTGAATTGGCAGTCCAAAACAAATGGGACAAGAAACAAAGGAAATGCAAAAGAACCAGAAAATAAGTGACAAAACAGCAACATTCAACCCTCATATTTCAATAATTACCCTAAATGTAAATGGATTGAACTCTCCAATCAAAAGATACAGAGTGGCAGGATGGATTAAAAAGCAAGACCCAACAATATGCTGCCTTCAGGAAACACATCTTAGCACTAAAGACAAGCACAGGCTCAGAGTGAAAGGATGGAAGACAATACTCCAAGCTAATGGCAAACAAAAGAAAGCAGGTGTTGCCATACTCATATCAGACAAAGTAGACTTCAAGATAAAACAGGTTAAGAAAGACAAAGAAGGGAAATATATAATGATAAAAGGGACACTCCATCAAGAAGACATATCACTTATAAATATATATGCACCCAACATAGGAGCACCAATGTACATAAAACAACTATTAACAAACCTAAAAGGAGAAATCAACAACAACACAATAATAGTAGGGGATCTTAACACCCCACTTACAGCAATGGATAGATCATCCAGACAAAAAGTTAATAAAGAAATATTAGACTTAAATGAAAAACTGGACGAGATGGACCTAGTAGACATATACAGAGCACTCCACCCAAAAACAGCTGACTACACATTCTTCTCAAGCGCGCATGGAACATTCTCTAGGATAGACCATATGTTGGGAAACAAAGCAAGCCTCAATAAATTTAAGAAGATTGAAATCATAACAAGCATCTTTTCAGACCATAAGGCTATGAAACTGGAAATGAACCAGGAAAAAAAAACTGGGAAAGTGACAAAAATGTGGAGATTAAACAACATGCTACTGAACAACCAATGGATCATTGATGAAATTAAAGGAGAAATCAAAAACTATCTGGAAACAAACGAAAATGATAACATGCCATATCAAACCATATGGGACGCAGCAAAAGCGGTCCTGAGAGGGAAACTCATAGCGATACAAGCCCACCTTAACAAACAAGAAAAAGCCCTAATAGGCAACCTTAAATTACACCTAACAGAACTAGAAAAAGAAGAACAAACAAAGCCCAAAGCCAGCAGAAGGAGAGAAATAATAAAAATCAGAGCAGAAATAAATGATATTGAGACCAAAAAAACAGTAGAAAGGATTAATAAAACAAAGAGTTGGTTCTTCGAGAAGATAAACAAAATAGACAAACCCTTAGCCAGGCTAACTAAGAAAAAAAGAGAAAAGGCTCAAGTAAATAAAATTAGAAATGAAAGAGGAGAAATTACAACGGATACCATGGAAATACAGAGGATTATAAGAGAATACTATGAGAAATTATATGCCAACAAATTGGACAATCTAGAAGAAATGGATAAATTCTTAGACTTATACAACCTCCCAAAATTGAACCAAGAAGAAATGGAGAATCTGAATAGACCAATCACAAGTAAAGAGATTGAAATAGTAATCAAAAACCTCCCAAAAAATAAAAGTCCAGGACCAGATGGCTTCTCCAGTGAATTTTACCAAACATTCAAAGAAGATTTAATACCCATCCTCCTCAAACTATTCCAAAAAATAGAGGAAGATGGAACACTTCCTGAATCATTCTATGAGGCCAACATCACCCTGATACCGAAACCAGACAAAGACAATACAAAGAAAGAAAATTACAGGCCAATATCGCTGATGAACATTGATGCAAAAATCCTCAACAAAATATTGGCAAACCGAATACAACAATATATTAAAAAGATCATACACCATGATCAAGTGGGATTTATACCAGAGACGCAGGGATGGTTCAACATCCGCAAATCAATCAACGTGATACATCACATCAACAAAACAAAGAATAAAAACCACATGATCGTCTCAATAGACGCAGAGAAGGCATTTGACAAGATACAACATCCATTTATGATAAAAACTCTCAATAAAATGGGAATAGAAGGAAAGTACCTCAACATAATAAAGGCCATATATGACAAACCCACAGCTAACATCATACTCAACGGGGAAAGACTGAAAGCCATTCCTCTGAGAACAGGAACGAGGCAGGGCTGCCCTCTCTCACCACTCCTGTTCAACATAGTACTGGAGGTTTTGGCCAGAGCAATTAGGCAAGAAAAAGGAATAAAAGGAATCCAAATAGGTAACGAAGAAGTGAAACTCTCACTATTTGCAGATGACATGATTGTATATATAGAAAACCCTAAAGAATGTGTTGGAAAACTGTTAGAAACAATCAACAACTACAGCAAAGTTGCAGGGTACAAAATCAATCTACAAAAATCAGTTGCATTTCTATATGCTAATAATGAACTAACAGAAAGAGAGCTCAAAAAGATAATACCATTTACAATTGCATCAAAAAGAATAAAATACCTAGGAATAAATCTTACCAAGGAGGTGAAGGACCTATACAATGAGAACTACAAGACATTATTGAGGGAAATCTACGATGACATAAAGAAATGGAAAGATATCCCATGCACGTGGATTGGAAGAATAAACATAGTTAAAATGTCTATATTACCTAAAGCAATCTACAGATTCAATGCAATCCCAATCAGAATCCCAATGACGTTCTTCACAGAAATAGAAAAAAGAATACTAAAATTTATATGGGGCAACAAAAGACCCCGAATAGCTAAAGAAATCCTAAAGAAAAAGAACAAAGCAGGAGGCATCACAATTCCTGACTTTAAAACATACTACAAAGCAATAGTAATCAAAACAGCATGGTACTGGTACAAAAACAGACACACAGATCAATGGAACAGAATTGAAAGCCCAGAAATAAAACCACACATATACGGACAGCTAATTTTCGACAAAGGTGCTAAGGACATGCAATGGAGAAAGGAAAGTCTCTTCAATAAATGGTGTTGGGAAAACTGGACATCCACATGCAAAAGAATGAAAGTGGACCATGTGCTATCGCCATTCACAAAAATTAACTCAAAATGGATCAAAGACCTGAAGGTGAGACCTGAAACTATAAAACTCATAGAAGAAAATATAGGCAACACACTATTTGACATTGGGTTTAAAGGAATCTTTTCGGATGACATGCCTACCCAGACTAGGGAAACTAAAGAAAAAATAAACAAGTGGGACTTTATCAGACTAAAGAGCTTTTATAAGACAAATGAAATCAGAATCAAGATGAACAAACAACCAACCAGCTGGGAGAGAATATTTGCAAAACATACATCTGACAAGGGGTTGATCTCCATAATATATAAAGAACTCACACAATTGAACAACAAAAAAACAAACAACCCGATCAAAAAATGGGCAGAGGAAATGAACAGACACTTCTCCAAGGAAGATATACAGATGGCCAATAGGCACATGAAAAGATGCTCAACATCACTAATCATCAGGGAAATGCAAATCAAAACAACACTAAGATACCACCTCACGCCCGTTAGAATGGCTATAATCACCAAGACAAAAAACAACAAATGTTGGAGAGGATGTGGAGAAACAGGAACCCTCATACACAGCTGGTGGGAATGCAAATTGGTGCAGCCTCTATGGAAAACGGTATGGAGATTCCTCAAAGAATTAAAAATAGAGATGCCCTATGATCCAGCCATCCCACTACTGGGAATCTATCCAACGCACCTGAAATCAACAATCCAAAGAGGCTTATGCACCCCTATGTTCATTGCAGCATTATTCACCATAGCCAAGAAGTGGAAGCAACCTAAGTGTCCCTCGACTGACGATTGGATTAAGAAAATGTGGTATATATATACAATGGAATACTACTCAGCCATAAAAAAAGACAAAATCGTCCCATTTGCAACAACATGGATGGGCCTGGAGCGTATTATGTTAAGTGAAATAAGCCAGAAAGAGAAAGACAAACACTGTATGATCTCACTCATATGTGGAATATAAACCAACACATGGACAGAGAAAACTGGACTGTGGTTACCCAGGAAGTGGGGGTGGGGGGTGGGCACAAGGGGTGAAGGGAGTCATATATGGGGTGATGGACAAACAAAAATGTACAACCCAAAATTTCACAATGTTAGAAACCATTAAAATATCAATAAAAATCAAAAAAAAAAAAAAAAACATTATGCTAAGTGAAAGAAGCCAGACATAAAAGGTCTTATATTGTACAATTCCATTTACATGAAATATCCAGATAATTAATAGAGAGATAGAAAGCAGATTTGTGGTTGCCAGGAACTGGGGGGAGGACGGAGTAGGGAGTGACTATTTAATGGGTATGGGGTTTTCTTTGGGGATGATGAAATGTTTTGGAACCATGCAGAGGTATGGTTGCACAACACTGTGAATGTACTAAATGCCACTGAATTAACTGTATACTTTAAAATGTTATGTTGAGAACTTCCAGTTTCTGGTCCAGCATGTAAGGAACTTAGAAGTCACCACTCCGTCCTAACAAGTAAAAAGCTGAACAAACTGAAATATCAACAACTCTTCTTCTTAGATCCATCAGAGAAGTGAGATCACAGGGCAAACCACTGCCCCCAAAACTGCAGAGACAGAGGAACACAGAGAATCACAACTTACCAGAGCAGAAGCCTCCCAGGGAACCAGCACTGGGTAGGAAACCAGAGCCGTAAATTGACAAATTGCTAGAGGCTCAGTGTAGACAACTCTGAGAGTTAGAAAGTCCAGGAGTACCCAGTCATCAGGAGGCCACTACACTTTTGTGAGTTTTACCTCCAGGAGCCCTACTAGTTCCTCACAGTGAATATCAGAGAAAAGTCCCCTTGTGCTTCCAGCAGGGGGAGAGGAAAGGAACCTTTTTGAAATACCCTAGAGTATTCTGTTCTTCTTCACAAGGCCTGCCCTCAGGAGAAACAATTTAACCAGAGCCTAACCTGCTATGGTTTTATCAGAGCCTAACCTACTTAGGGGAAGGGAAATACCCAACTCCAGCCTACTCTAGCCATCCTGTCCCACATAAGGATGAGGAGTGCCTGAGAAGCAGTGATGAAGTTCACAGCCCAGGGGCACAGGTTCACAGAAAGACTGAGACCTCATCATAGGACTAAGAACACTTCCTCTCCTCTATCTTACTGCTCCATCACTCAAGGCCTGTCTACCAGTTCCTTTCACCAACACATCATGCGTCCACCTTTCAACAAAAAATTACAAGGCATACTAAAAGGCAAAAACACAGTCTGAAGGGCCTGAACAAGCATCAGAACCAGAGTCACATATGCCAGGAATGTTGGAATTGTCAGACCTGGGATTTTAAAAAACTACGATTAATATGCTAAGAGCTTTAACGGCAAAAGTAAGCAACATGCAAGAACAGATAGATAATGTAAACAGATGAAAACTCTAAAAAGAATGAAAAAGAAATGCTAGGGGCCGGCCCGGTGGCTTAGCGGTTAAGTGCGCGCGCTCCGCTACTGGCAGCCCGGGTTCGGATCCCGGGCGCGCGGCGACGCGTTGCTTCTCCAGCCATGCTGAGGCCGCGTCCCCATGCAGCAACTAGAAGGATGTGCAACTATGGCATACAACTATCTACTGGGGCTTTGGGGAAGGAAAAAAAAAAGGAGGAGGATTGGCAATAGATGTTAGCTCAGAGCCAGTCTTCCTCAGCAAAAAGAGGAGGATTGGCATGGATGTTAGCTCAGGGCTGATCTCCCTCAAAAAAAAAAAAAAAAAGAAATGCTAGAGCTCAAGAACTCTGTAACAGAAATGAAGAATGCCTTTGATGGGCTCGTTAGTAGACTGGACACGGCTGAGGAAACACTCTTTGAACTTGAGGATATGACAACAGAAACGTCCAAAACTGGAAAGCAAAGAGAAAATGACCGGAAAAAAAAAACAGAACAGAATATCCAAGGAGTGTGGGACAACTACAAAAGGTATAACATATCCATAATGGGACTATCTGAAGAAGAAAAGAAAGAACAGAGCAATATTTGAGGCAATAATGAAAGAATTTCTCCCAAATTAATGTCAGTCACCAAACCACAGATCCAAGAAGCTCAGAGAACACCAACTAGGATAAATGCAAAAAAAAAAAAAAAAAAAAAGAACACTACACCTAGGTATATCATATTTAAACTGCAGAAAATCAAAGATAAAGAAAAAATCTTGAAAGAAGCCAGAAGAAAAAAATACTTTACTTACAGAGGAGCAAAGATAAGAATTACATCCAACTTCCCAGAATCCATGCAAGCAAGAAGAGAGTACAGCGAAATATTTCAAGAGTTGAGAAAAAAAAAACCCAACCTAGAATTCTGTGCCCTGTGAAATTATCCTTCAAAAGTGAAGGAGACATATAGGCTTTCTTAGACGAACAAAAACTGAGGGAATTTGTTGCCAGTAAGAAATGTTAAAAGAAGTTCTTCAGAGAGAAGGAAAATTATATGTCAGAAATTCAGGTCTGTATAAAGAAAGGTAGAGCAATGGAGTATGAATAAGTGAAGATAAAATATTTTTATTATTTTTATTTTATTTTTCTTATTCTTAGTTGATCTGACAGATAACAGTTAGTTCAAAATAATAAAATCAACAATGTACTTGATAATGTATGCTTGTGTGTGTGTGTGTGTGTGTGTGTGTATGCTTTTGTATGCTTATGCATAAGTGAAACAATGAAAGCAATGATACAAGGGACAAGAGGGAAGAATCAGGAATATTTTGTTATTACAACGTACTCACACTACCCATGAAGTGGTATAGTGTTATCTGAAAGTGGACTTGGATTAGCTGTAAAAGTACAGTGGAAACTCTAGGGCAACCACTAAAAAAAGTAAGAAAATAAGTATAACTGACATGCTAAGAAAAGAGAGAAAATGGAATCATACTAAATGTTCAATTAAAATCACCAAAGGCAGAAAAAGTATGGAAGACATAAAGAGGAACAAGGAACAGGGGCAACAAACAGAAAACAGTAACAAATACAATAGATATTAAACCAATTACATCAATAATCACTTTAAACATCAAAGGTCTAAATATACAAATTAAAAGACAGAGATTGTCCAAGTGGATCAAAAAATAAGACTCAAATATCTGTTTTCTACAAGAAACCCACTTTAAATATAAAGATACATACAGATTAAAAGTAGAAGGATAGAGAGGAAGATGGGCACGGATGTTAGCCCAGGGCCAGTCTTCCTCAGCAAAAAGAGGAGGACTGGCAGATGTTAGCTCAGGGCTGATCTTCCTCACACACACAAAAAAAACCCCAGAAAAAGTAGAAAGATAGAGAAGTATACACCATGTTAACATTAATCAAAAGAAAGCAAGAGTAGCTATATTAATTTCAGACATAGACAACTTCAGAGCAAGCAGCTTATCCAAAGATAAAGGACATTTCATAATGATAAAAGGGTCAGTTCTCCAAGAAGACAAAACAATCCTTAAATGTTAACATTAGCCACATTTATATATGCCTAACAACAGAGCATCAAAAAAAGCGAGGCAAAAACTGACAGAAGTGCAAGGAGAAACAGATGAATCCACTACTATAGTTGAAGACTTTAACATCTATCTATCAGAAATGAACAGATCCATCAGACAGAACATCAGTAAGGACACAGTTGAACTCAAGAGCACCAATCAACTGAATATAATTAACATCTACAGACTACTTCACTTCATCCAACAGCAGCAGATTATTACACATTCTTCTCAGGCTAACATGGAACATTCACCAAGAAAGACCACATTCTGGGCCATAAAACACCTCTTAATAAATAAAAATCATACAATGTCTTCTCTCAGACTACAATAGAATTAAACTAGAATCAATAACAGAAAGATAGTTGAAAAATCCCAAAATACTTGGAGATTAAACAACATACTTCTAAATAACACATGGATCAAAGCAGAAATCTCAAGAGAAATTTAAAAATATTTTGAACTTACAAAAATTAAAATACAGCTTATCAAAATTTGTGGGATGCAGCAAAAGCAGTGCTATGAGGGAAACTGATAGCACTGAATGTACACATTAGAAAAGACGACAGATCTAAAATCAACAATCTAAGCTTCCATCTTAGGAAACTAGAAAAAGAGCAAATTAAATCCAAAGAGAGCAGAAGAAAAGAAATGAGAAAAATTAGAGCAGAAATCAATGAAATTGAACACAGGAAATGAACAAAGAAAAAAAGAATCAACAAAACCAAAAGCTGGTTCTGGGAAAAGATCAGTAAAATCAATACACCTCTCGCCAGGAGAACAAAAAAAAAGAGACACAGAGCGAGAGAAGACACCATTTACTAATATCAGAAATGAAAGGGGACATCATTATAGATTCTATGGACATTAAAATAAAGGAATATTCTGAACAACTCTACGCCCACAAATTTGATAACCTAGATGAAATGGACTAATTCCTTAAAAGACACAATCTGCCAAAACTCAGACAAGAAACAGTCAATCTGAACAGGCCATATCTATAAAAAAATTAAATCAATAATTAATAACCTTCCAAAACAGAAACACCACTCCCAGGTGGGTTCACTGCTGAATTCTATCAAACATTTAAGAAAAAAATTATATCAATTCTCTATAATCTCCTCCAGAAAACAGAAGCAGAGGGAATACTTCCTAACTCATCCTATGAGGCCAGCATTACCCTAATACCAAAACCAAACAAAGATATTAAAGAAAACTACTGACTAATAGCTGTCATGAACATGGGTGGAAAAATCCTCAACAAAACACTGGCAAATCTAAACTAACAATGTACAAAAAGAATTATACACCATGACCAAGCTGGATTTATCCTAGGTATGCAAGGCTGGTTCAACATTCGAAAATCAGTTAATGTAACCCATCACACCTCAACACGTGAAAGAAGAAAAACCACACAATCACATCAATAGATGCAGAAAAAGCATTTGACAAAATCAACACTCATTCTTGATTAAAAAAAAAAAAATCCTTAGCAAGCTAGGAATAAAAAGGAACTTCCTCAACTTGATAAAGAATATCTACAAAAAACCTACAGCTAACACCATACTTAATGGTGAGAAACTCAAAGTTTTCCTGCTAAGATCAGAAATAAGACAAAGATGTGCCTCATCACCGCTGCTTTTCAACACTGTACTGGAAATCCTAGCTAATGTGATGAGACGATAAAAGGCATACAGACTGGGAAGGAAGAAATAAAACTGTCTTTGTTCTCAGATGACTCGATCATTTACATAGAAAATCTGAAAGAACTGAAAAAAAAAAATCTCCTGGAACTGATAAACGATTGTAACAAAGTTGCAGATTAGAAGGTTAATATGCAAAAATCATTCACTTTCCTATACACCAGCAATGAACAAGTAGAATATGAAATTAAAAACAAGTTACCATTTATATTAGCACCCTCCAAAATGAAATACTTAGGTATAAATCTAACAAAATGATGTATAAAATTTATGAGGAAAACTACAAAACTCTGGTCAAAAATATCAAGAAAGAACTAAATAAATGGAGAGATATTCCATGTTCATGGACAGAAAGATTCAATATTGTCAAGACATCAGTCCTTCCTAACTTGACCTACAGAATGAACATAATCCCAATCAAAATCCTAGCAAGTTATTTTGTGGATATGGATAAACTGATTTTAAAATTTATATAGAAAGGCAAAAGACCCAGAATAGCCAACTCAATCTTGAAGGAGAAGAACAAAGCTTTACATAAGCTACATTAATCAAGACAGTGTGGTACTGGTGAAAGAACAGACAGACAGATCAATGGAACAGACAGAAAGCCCAGAAACAGACCCACATAAATACAGTCAACTGATCTTTGACAAAGGTGCAAAGGCAATACAATGGAGAAAAGACAGTCTTTCCAACGAATGGTTCTGGAACAAATGGACAACCATATGCAAAAAAATTAATCTAGCCACAGATCTTACACCCTTCACAAAAATAAACTCCAAATGGATATACACCTAAACGTAAAATGTGAAACTATAAAACTCCTAGAAGATAACACAGGAGGAAACCTACATGACCTTGGACACAGTGGTAACTTTTTAGATACAACATCAAAGGCACAATCCATGAAATAACTGATAAGCTGGACTACATTAAAATTAAAAACTTCTGCTCTACAAAAGACAATATCAAGAGAATGAGAAGACGAGCCATAAACTGGGAGAAAATATTCGCAAAAGACACATCTAATAAAGGACTGTCCTCCGAAATATACAAAGAACTCAATAATAAGAAAAACAATACAATTTTAAAATGGGCAAAAGACTTGAACAGACACCTCATCAAAGAAGATATACAGATGGAAGGAAAGTAAGCACATGAAAAGATGTTCAACATCATATGTCATTAGGGAATTGGAAATTAAAACAACAATGATACCACTGCACATCTATTAGAAAGGCCAAAATCTACAACACTGATGATACCAAAAGCTGGTGAGGATATAAACCAACAGGAACTCTCATTCATTGTTAGTGGGAATGCAAAATGGTACAGCCACTTTGGAAGACAGTTCGGCAGTTTCTTACAAAACTAAACAAACTCTTACCATGTGATCCAGCATTCGTGCTCCTTGGTATTTACCCAAATGAATGGAAAACTTACGTCCACACAAAACTTGCACACGGATGTTTACAGCAGCTTTATTCTTCTGTAATTGCCAAAAACTTGGAAGTAACCAAGATGACCTTCAGTAGGTGAATAGATAAATAAACTGCAGTACATCCAGACAATGGAATATTATTCAAAGCTAAAAAGAAATGAGCTATCAAGCCATGAAAAGACATGGAGGAAACTTAAATGCATTACTAAGTGAAAGAAGCCTTTCTGAAAAGGATACGTACTGCAAAACACCAATTATATGACATTCCGGAAAAAGCAAAACTATCGAGACAATAAAAGGATCAGTGGCCACCAGGAGTTCAAGGGGAGGGAGGGACAAAAAGACAGAGCACAGAGGATTTTTAGGGCAGTGAAACTATTCTGTACGATACTACAATGGTGGATATACGTCATTATACATTTGTCAAAACCCACAGAATGTACAACACTAAGAGTGAACTTTAATGTAAACTAAGGACTTTGGGTGATGATGTGTCGATATAGGTTTCTCATTGTAATAAACACACCACTATGGTGTGGGACGCACGTGTGGGGACATGCTAATTTATGTTATGTAAATTTCACCTCAATTTAAAAAGGGGGGCAGTTATATGGAATTGAGTTAATAAAACAGCAAACACATAGTGTTTACTGTAGTGTCCTAAACAGTTACAAAATCTGTTTAATCTTCCTAACAACCCTGAGACAGGCACCATTATCCCTCTTTTACAGACCAAGAAACTGAGGCACAGAGAGATTAAGTAGCCTGTTCAAGAGCACACACAAGCGGACAGCAGAACTGGACCTGATCCCCAACAGCTTGGCTCCAGAGTCTATGTTCTTAACCATTCCACTACACTCCTACAGTGCCAGCATTTATTCTGTGGGGATCCAGAAACAGAACTGAGACCAAGGACTTTCTGAAAATGAAGGCTACCCTCCAAAATGAAAGGGTTCCCTAATTAGATGAGTTCCAGCAGAGCCTGGCTAACTGATGTCAGTACTCACTGTAGACAAGAATCACACATCAAAAGCTGCTCGAGCTGATTTCTAAAGCTCTTGTCAACTCCAAAACTGATCTCAGCACAGTGTGCAAATTTCTAAGATATTTGCATAAAGAAGTGCTACAAAATTAAGAATGTAACATTGTTAATACAACATACCCTTTCTCCAGAATTTTTAAAACTCCCCTATAATTTTATAATCTTTCCTGAATCAAGGGCACATGAAAGGTTTGTAACAAGTCACCAAATTTAGGCTTTCTGAATATTATTTATTACAGAAAGAAATAGGGTTAAAGACAGTCTAGATTGGTCTCCACCAGATTCCTTCTTTTCAGATTCTGAGTTATAAAAGGATCATACTGACAACAATAACTTCACTTGTTTCCTCTTTGGTAAAATGGGCTGACTGAACTAAATGACTTTGAAAACCCCTTCCATTTCTAGAATTCTAGCCATATAATTCAGAAACTGACTTTTTCAGATAGATTAGGAGATATTTTAAGTTTAGAGATTTAAAAGTACTTAATATTCTAATGCAATGATATACAAGTAACCAGAGATTATTTAAGCAGGAAGACAAATTGCCAGATTTTAAAAGTCAAGGACTTGATTATAAAAGGGGAGAAAGGATTAGATGACCTCTCAAGGGGAAAGTGGATTTAAGGAATGTAGTTGAACCAAAAACTGGATCATTGGTAATCAAGCAAAATGCCAAATCAAACAACAAACATTTCCACAAAACAAACAGGGCAGGTACATCTCCAAGCAGAAGTGACTCCAGATTCTGAGAAAACTCCAGGAGATTCTCCAGGAAAATAAAGCAAACAGCAGTACAGGTAGTTTTATAAAAAGCATTTCTACAACGAAATCAGGGGCCGGCCCGGTGGTGCAAGCGTTTAGGTGTGCGCACTCCGCTGCAGCGACCCGGGGTTCACTGGTTCAGATCCCGGGCGTGCACCGATGCACCGCTTGGCAAGCCATGCTGTGGCGGCGTCCCATACAAAGTGGAGGAAGATGGGCACAGATGTTAGCCCAGGGCCAGTCTTCCTCAGCAAAAAAAGAGGAGGATTGGCAGATGTTAGCACAGGGCTGATCTCCTCACAAAAAAAAAAAAAGCATTTCCACAATGAAATCAGCCATTTAAGGGTCTAAAAAGGGCCATCTTGTGAGGAAAAACAAAGATGGTAATCTTTTTTTTAAGTATTGAACCTTAAAAAAAAAATAGGCTTGATTTTTTTTTCTAGATCTCATTCCACAGAAAATACTAATAAGGTAAATGTATACTACCAAAGAAAAGGCCCAAAGAAACCTGATTTTAACGTCTACTTATACTTTTTCACCTATTCTTGCCTTTTCCCTCAAAAATGTGTTCCATGGCAAAACTAAAAAGAAAACCAGGGGGCCGGGCCGTGGCTTAGCGGTTAAGTGCGCGCGCTTCGCTACTGGAGGCCCAGGTTGGGATCCCGGGCGCGCACCGACGCATGGCTTCTCCGGCCATGCTGAGGCCACGTCCCACATACAGCAACTAGAAGCATGTGCAACTATGACATACAACTGTCTAGTGGGGCTTTGGGGAGAAAAAGGGAAAAAAAAGAAGGAGGATTGGCAATAGATGTTAGCTCAGGGCAGGTCTTCCTCAGCAAAAAGAGGAGGATTGGTATGCATGTTAGCTCGGGGCCGATCTTCCTCACCGAAAAAAAAAGAAAGAAAGAAAAAGAAAACCAGGTGCCAGCCCCGGGGCGTAGCGGTTAAGTTCGTGCGCTCCACTTTGATGGCCCGGGGTTCGCCGGTTCAGATCCTGGGCACAGACCTACGCACTGCTCATCAAGACACTCTGAAGCAGCATCCCACATAGAGCAACTAGAAGGATGTACAACCATGACATACAACTATCTACTGGCGCTTTGGGGAGAAAAAAGGAAAAAAGGAGGAAGATTGGCAACAGATGTTAGCTCAGGGCCAATCTTCCTCAAAAAAAAAAAAGAAAGAAAACCAAAGCAATAATCCATAACCCACAAGCACACAAGATCCTGATCCCACACATGTGGGTACTGACTGTCCACCCATAAGGGTCCCTCACTGGGGGGCAGCAGAATGTGCTGGACACTACAGGCAAACCCAGGCCTGAGGGCCCTACTGTACTGCTGTCTTCTACACCCAAGAAAGCAAGTGACAATGTAAATAAGAGAGACATGATTATAGGAATAAGTGAATTAATTCCAATTTCTTTTTTTTTAAGTAAATCATTTGCAAGCTTTGCTTTGCTACCTCAACTATTATTTAGAAGTAAATTACTGGAGACACATCTCCCAACTGTATTTTGACATCAACCCCTGCCCTAGAGCGGCAGTTATCAGAATGTGGTTTACAGACTCCTGGGGGTCCCCAAGACCCTCCAGGGGGCCCCCAAAGCCCTTTCTTTTCCTGCAACATATCCGTGTGAGGCCTAATTTTCTTCATCTACTTCACCCCAACAACAGATAGCAACAGGTTAAATGCAGAATTCCGTCTTCTCTTAAACACATTAAAGAGATTAGCAAAAATGTAAAACAATGGCAGTCTCCTTACTAAATTGTTTTCTGTTTTGGAAAATGTAGTTATTTTTCATTAAAAGTCTGTTGTTACCATCTAATGGGTTTATTATTACTGTTTTAAATTAACTATTAAATATTTTAATAGGTTCTCAATTTAATTTCTCAGAGTAAATATTGATAGATAAAACTCACACAAACACAAGCTCTCTGAGGTCTTCAATAATTTTTGAGAGCATAGAGGTTCTGACACCAAACAGTCTGGGAATCCTAAAGGATTAGTTAAATATATGCTACTACATCCTTCTAATGGATTATTACACCCACTGTACCCAGGACAAATGTTTAATGAATCATGACATTGAGAAAGTTACAGAACACCCTGTATAAAATGACTTCTAGTAAATGACACATACAAATTCAATCAAGAACAATTCGGGGTTATGTAAAACACACTTTTTACATTTGCTTTAGAAAAATAACTCCACAAAGGAGTAAATTTAATTCACATAGATTTAGGAACTTGGAAAATCCAAGGAACGGTTTTATTTTGTTGTTTTTTTTTTTTTTTTGGTGAGCAAGATTTGCCCTAAGCTAACATCGACTGGCTATCTTCCTCTTTTTTTCCCACTTGAGGAAGATTAGCCCTGAGCTAACAGCCGTGCCAATCTTCCTCTGTTTTCTATGTGGGATGCCTCCACAGCATGGCCAACGAGTGGAGTAGGTCCACGCCCGATACCCGAACCCGCGAACCCAGCCGCTGAAGTGGAGCACGTGGAACTTGAACCACTTGGCCACGGGCCAGCCCCAAGGAACAGTTTTAAATAGTGATTCTTCGGTAAAATTTTCTTTGATGAAAAACATTAAATACGTTTGACCGTAAGTCATTCCTTTAAATGACGCACATTAGTAAGTATTCTCTGAAAGGGAAGACCCGCATATACAAGCAGGTCCTGGCCCGGTGGACACAGCACCTGCAGACGGCCTGAGTTTGCAGAAGGCCCACTGCACGGGCCCCTCTCCTCCACCTCACCCACCTTCCATCCCCCTACCCAGCCACTCCTGGGCAGTGCTGCCACCTGGGCACCAGAGGGCTTGTTGGCCCATGTCTCCCCCCTTCTGCTTCCTTTCTTCTTGTGAAGATCACAAAGAGCAGGCTATTTTCCCTCCTCCTCTCACAGACTGGCTCACTTAGGAGTCAAGTAATTGGGCTCCTTCCTCCTCCTCAACCTTTCTCTCACTTCAGTCTCCTCTTCATTCCAGGTGTGAGCCAAGGAGAGAGACTGATCATGGCTGACCCTCCCCACAAAATCTTTTAGAGCTACTTCAAGACCTATGTACCACAAAATTTTAACCAGCATGTCATCATTGGTTTATATAATTACTAATGTTGCAATGGTGTGTGTGCTATGTTTTACTGCAAATTTGCCTGATTTTCACTTGTTATGGGTTAAATAGGTTTCTGATGATCACTTTTAGAGTTTAAACAATTTATAACAATATTTCTAGGGGAAAATACAATTTGAGTTCCAATTTGAATTCCCAATAGTTGGATATGAATTGCCTTTTCAGGTCCTCTGGGAATCAGAAATGGGCCCCAGGAAACAATACCTCAAGACAAAGCTAGGCTAAGGCAGCTAACAACAGTCACTAGACAATGGTACAGAGCTGAGGAAGTCAAGGCGTCTCAGCCAGGGGTCAGTCCCCTTTACCCAGGCAATAGAATCTGAGAATGGCGAAATAAAACGTGCCTGAGCAATTCAGAAGAAAAATCTCAATCTGACAGAACTAGACACGGACTAACTTCTGCTAGCCACCACTGAGGGTTTCTCAGATGCCGGGGTTCCATCACTGCCCACTGCATCAGTTCACGTGTCTGTCCTTGGGTTTCCAAAAGATAAGAAGGTACAGTCAGGACTGCTCTATTCTAAGCCAAGGCTTTTGCCCCTAAATCCCTATCTGCTCTCCTATCCCACTGAGCTGAGTTTCTAGATAAAACGGAAACTTGTTCAGCCTTCTCCCTTCAGGCCTAAACAACCAAAGCCTGGCCTAAACCTATACTTGCTTTCTCTTTGCCCCTGGCTTCATTCTGTCCATCAGCACTGAAAACCACATAAGCACATACTCAACAAGAAAAGAAAAAAAATGGAATGAAGATATAGTCTGTTCAGATCCACTTGCATTACTTTTTTAAAGTAGTGGTAAAAATCTCAAACCTTTCAAGAATACTCAGAATAATTCTAGGAAAAAAATGGGATTAGTAAACTATATCAGGGGCCAGCCCGGTGGCATAGTGGTTAAGTTCGAAAACTCCGCTTCGGCGGCCTGGGGTTCACAGGTTCAGATCCCGGGTGTGGACCTACACGCCGCTCATCAACCCATGCTGTGGCAGCGCCACATACAAAATGGAGGAATTGGCACAGATGTTAGCTCTGCAACAATCTTCCCCAAGCAAAAAGAGGAAGATTGGCAATAGATGTTAGCTCAGGGCCAATCTTCCTCACCAAAAAATAAATTAAAAAAAAGATAAACTCTATCAACTGAATAAGCAAATATATATTAATCACTGGCATTTATGATCTAAGACATTTCATCAAATATTAATGTTGCAGTTATTATTAATTAAAGTTACCATGAGGGGGAGGCAGGAGACTATGTTACAAAATTATCCCACTGGTATATGTTTCTCCAGTTAGAAGAAGTTTTAAAATGTCAGATTTCATATAAAAAAAGAATTTAAGTCATTTTCTATTCTAGGCTTTAAATGTTTAAATGATGCTTATTAGTTGCTTCTCTTAATTAAGCAAGAGAAGGCTTCATACACTTGGGCACGGACTTTTTAAACTCTTGCCAAACGAAAATGCTTTGTTCAGGAATCATGGGCAGATATTAACAGATATTTACAAACAACTCAGAAACAAGATCAGAAACACTGCCAGTTCAGAGCTTTCTAATCCAGGTTGAGGATTATCAAGGTAACCTACCATTAACACAGCACCACTAACCGAGGTGCCCAAACACTGAGAATGGCTGCTGCCCACCTTTCGTCCTCCCACGGATCCTTTAATAATTGTAGCCCAAAGTGAGTGGGGCGGAGCGAGAACATTACATTCAAACCAGGGCATTTTGCTACTTACTAGCTACTCTGATAAACGTTTGAAACACATGGCAAAAAAAGATTAGGGATTATCCAAGAATTTTAATTATTTCTGTTATCCTTGTTACTAATTCCATAAGTAATAGGAAACTGGCATGAATTAGTCAAGGCATTTTAAAGGTAAACATAATCCGCTTGACGCAAAGGCTTTAATCCCCCAACCAAAAGCGACGCTATTCCTCAGTTAGCCTCTACCTCCAATTGGCTCCCATTGTCTATTATGAACTTATATCATCTGTCCTTTGCTGGGTGCTGGGGGCAGAGAAGAGCGTGCAGCCCCTGGGACCAGCAGAGAATAAAAGTCTTCCAACGAGGAGAGGGGGCATCAGCCGGGAGGCGCCGCCGAGGAGGCTGTGCATCAGCTGGTTCATCTGAGAGGGTGCCCATAGGACCACCTCCTCCTATTGACACCCAGCCACATAAGTCAATCAATTCTCAGGACCAGTTTCCTAGGTGTGCCGGGCCCCTTGCTTGGTTTAATGCTCCGCTGCCATCTTGAAATTCTTAATAATTTTTGAACCAAGGAGCCCCACACTTTGATTTTGCACTTCACCCCACGTATTATGCAGCTGGTCTTATCAATATGCATCACTAACTACATCTGAAATATGCAAAATTAAATATGACTGGATTCTGCATTTCAGATGGAATAAATTATGTTCTTTATAATCTCTTTGTGTGTGTGTGAGGAAGATTTGCCCTGAGCTAACATCTGTGCCAATCTTCCTCTATTTTGTATGTGGGTCACAGCCACAGCATGGCCAATGAGTGGTGTAGGTCTGAGCTCTGGATCCAAACCCGAGAACCCCAGGCCACTGACGGCACACCGACCTTAACCACTACACCACGGGACTGGCCCCAATTTATGTTCTTTAAAAGCCACTTAATAGACAACCTTATACAAATCATTCTCAAGTTTTGCTTATCTTCAATTTAAGTTTATGACAATTTTTTTCTTGGTGGTCCTTAAAATGAAAGTGCTGTATTATATTAAAAAATGTTTTTAAGTATTAGGAAGAGCTCAGAATAAATGTCTCTGTTACACTTGAAGTGGGTATTAAACAAAGACGACATTTGTTTTTACTGAGTTTTAAAATTCACTTTGAATCTAAAGACATATTTCCAAGTGTTTTTATACTATGAGTGAAGATTGGGTAAATAACGAATAGGTAATTAAACAATAAAATCAAAGAATCAGGCAAAATAATTTACTTCAACAAAGCACACTTTTTAGCCAATTAGCATAACAAAGATGTCATGAATGAAGAAATGTCATTTTCTAAACTACTTGTAGTGTAAGAATCCTAGTGTTTCTTCCAGTTCCTTTCACAGAGTGAAACTCTGCTCGGGGAACCTAGATTATTTCCTCTGCTTGTGACTGGGGGCGTATCCCCCAGCCACTGAGTCTGCAGGTCTGTAGCTCATTCCTCAGATCACAGCCAGAAAGCAGGGCCTGGGGGACCGATGCTGGGCCAGGCTCTCAGCCTTGCTCAAAGTGAAGGTGGTAAAAACAACACTACAGGGCCGAATGCCAGCAGAGATTGGAAGGTTGATAAGATTTAGTCCTGAGGAGAACCGACCACATCTCAAACAATGTTGGTAAGAAAAGGGTTGCTCTGTGTGCTAACAAGTGCCCAGGGTTGACCCTACAATTGTCAGGGACGTGTGAAGAAACGTCGGCTTACAGGGAAGGCTACTCTACAGGGAAGGCTACTCGAGTGTAGAGGACAGACCTTTCAACTCCAAGTCTGAGATCCTGGGTGGAAATGACATGAGAGATAATGGCAGTAGGAAGCGGCTGGTTGGATGAAATGCCAGTCTATCTAGAACAAGAAAAAAATCAGCAACCTAAATAAAACTCTCCTAAGAAAACTCTTCTTCACCAACTGTGAAATATGTATCTGATTAGAAAGATGCTCCCAGGAGTGACTGTGGAGGTCAGGAGTGAATGTAGGATGGTGCAGCCACTTTGGAAAACAGTTCGGCAGTTCCCCAAAATGTTAAACGTAGAGTCATCATAAGACCCAGCAATTGCACTCCCAAGTATGTATCCGAGAGAACTGAAATACATGTCCACACAAAAACCTGTATGTGAAGGTTCACAGTAGCATTATTCATAATAGCCACAAAGTGGAAAACAACCCAAACGTCCATCAACTGATGAATGGATAAACCAAATGTGATATATCCATACAATGGAATATTGTCTTAGTCTGTTTGGGCTGCCATAATAAAATACCATAGACTGGGTGGCTTATAAACAACAGAAATTTATTTCTCACAGTTCTAGAGGCTGGGAAGTACAAGATCAAGGCGCCAGCAGATTCAGTGTCCAGTGAGATCCTGCTTCCTGGTTCATGGACAGTGGTCTTCTCCACATGTCCTCACGTGGCAGAAGGGGCAAGGGAGCTCTCTGAGGTCTCTTTTACAAGGGCACTAATCCCATTCGTGAGGGCTGCATCCTCATGACCTAATCACCTCCCATAAGCCCCACCCCCAAATACTATCACATTGGGCATTAGGTTTCAAGATATGAATTCTGGAGGGACACAAACATTCAGTCCACAACAAATATTATTCAGCCATAAACAGAAATGAAGTTCTGACACATGCTACATGGATGAACCTTGAAAACACTGTGCTAACTGAAAGAAGCTAGTCACAAAAGGCCACATATTGTATGATTCCATTGATATGAAATGTCCAGAACAGGCAAATCCATAGAGATAGAAAGTAGGTAAGCGGTTGCCAGGGAATGGGGAAAAGGGACAATTTGGAGTGATTCCTAACAGGTATGGAGTTTCTTTTTGGGGTGATGAAAATGTGCTGAAATTAGAGAGTGGTGATGGTTGCACAACTTTATGAATACACTAAAATCACTGAATTGTAAACCTTAAAAGGGTGAATTTTATAGTATTTGAATTATATTTCAATAAAGTTGTTGAAAAATAAAAAAAGAGTGGACATAGGAAAAGAAAGTCTTCTTCTGCCGTAAACAATGAGTTCAAGAAAGTAGCGCTCAAGGTAGACTTGAAAAGTAGCCGACTCTATAGAAGTTCTTGTCACAAGAGAACCAGACTGGTCCAAAACAGATGACTGAAAGATAACATCCACGTCTGACCAAAGGTAAAAATGAAAAACACAACTCTTCTTTTCCCATGCTACCACCTACTTATTGGGGTTTAGGAAAACACAACTTTCAGATGTGTTTTACAGGTTTTTAAGATGTTCTAAATTCAGTTACTTTGAAGTAACTGAATCTTTCCCTAGGACTTTAAAAATAAAAAAGCCTTAGCAACAGATCTTGTGAAAAATTTTAATCTAATAATAATATCCTACAGTTAAATGAGAAAATTAACGGAAATATGCCTAAAACATAGGAGAGAAAGGACCTATCAAATCAGGGACAAATGCAGTACCCCAATTCCTAGGTGGTGGTGGCTCTATGGAAAAGAGGGGTATTGTGCATCTATCAGTTTGAGGGTTCCTCTCTCTGGCCTTTGCAGTCTCTACTAGTGTCAAAATGTCACTTTTGAGGCTTTTTTTTTTTACCCTTGCAAGAACATGACACTGCATAAATCATTTCCACCAATCCTGAATCCATATTCCTTAAGCTCTACTAAAATCTGTATTTTATAGCAAATCAATAATTTAAATTTCATTTACAAAGACACATTTCTGCAAGTACCTCTGCTCCTACCAAATCAATACCACAGAAAAAGCAAGGTATATTTTCAAAAGTATAATGATCTAAAGCCTCAATTAACCAGAATATGTGAGAAATAGACTCTTGGTGATTTTTCAGGATAATCAGATCTCCTATTTTGTTTCAATTTTTTTTTTATAATTTTATTTATTTATTTTTTTCCCCCAAAGCCCCAGTAGATAGTTGTATGTCATAGCTGCACATCCTTCCAGTTGCTGTATGTGGGACGCGGCCTCAGCATGGCCGGAGAAGCGGTGCGTGGGTGCATGCCCGGGATCCGAACCTGGGCTGCCAGCAGCAGAGCGCACACACCTAACAGCTAAGCCACGGGGCCGGCCCTGTTTCAATTTTTATAAATGAAAACTCTATCCAAAAAATTATATTTTCCTGTCTTAGGAAGCAATAATAAAAATAATTCAATCCTTTTTCTTCATGTCTTAAAATTTTAACATCCCCCAGGTTCTTCATTTTAAACATTAAAAGTTGGCTTAATAAGCTTAACCAAGTCCTGAAACTGGTGTCACGGAATTACAGCATTTTCTAATTTCAAAAACAATGTTATCATATTTCATAAAAATTTCATTTATCAATCATATTCTTCATATCTAAAATATGAAATATTAATTGTTCTTTTTGGCTCAAAAATCAAATAGTCCTAGGGCTGGCCCAGTGGTGTAGTGGTTGAGTTCACGCACTCCGCTTCTGCAACCCAGGGTTCGCAGGTTCAGATCCTGGGCGCGGACCTACATGCCACTCATCAAGCCATGCTGTGGCGGCAGGCCCACATACAAAAGAGAGGAAGACTGGCACAGACGTTAGCTCAGTGCCACTCTGCCTCAAGCAAAAAGAGGAAGATTGGCAACAGAAGTTAGCTTAGGGCCAATCTTCCTCACCAAAAAAAATAAATTAATTAATTAAATTAAATAGTACTGACACAGATAATATATGACATGAACTCCTAAAACTTCTTTTTGAAAAAGAATTTCGGGGCCAGCCCAGTAGCGCAAGTGGTTGAGTGCACGCTGCAGCGGCCCAGGGTCCGCCGGTTCAGATCCCAGGCGCGCACTGTCGCACCACTTGTCAGGCCATGCTGTGGCGGCGTCCCATATAAAGCAGAGGAAGATGGGCATGGATGTTAGCCCAGGGCCAGTCTTCCTCAGCAAAAAGAGGAGGATTGGCAGATGTTAGCTCAGGGCCAATCTTCCTCACCAAAAAAAAAAAAAAAAGAAAGAATTTCTATGAAACTGCTTGGTTTTAAGCTTCTTTTCCTAATAGTAGTACACAGCCAAAAGATGGATTCCAGTTAACTGAAGATTCCAGTTAATCAAGCTACAGCTCTTAAATTGGAATACATTCAGAATTATTAATATTTTATTATTTCTTTAGCAGTTACATGTCTTCTACATAAAATAAATATTTACTCTCAGCAATAAAAACGTTAGATTAAGTATAGTATTGAAGCCTATATTCAAATAACTTTTTCCTCAAAGTTGCTTCTGAAAAACAAGGTAACAAATTAAGAAATCATTTTCAAAAAAAGCTGAGAATTACAGTATTTTTTAAAAAATGGACTCAAAGTGGTAGCCACAAAGCTACAGCCTTCAAAGGCTGCTACAGATTTTTATGATCTAAGATCCCTAACACTGCAATCAACAGAATGGGTCCTTGAAAAATTATCTGCTAATGAATTCCTATATCTACACTACAGAATTTAAGTTTGTTTTATACTCTATGTCTGTAATGTTTTTTGCAGTATATAACATTTATCTGACAGGTGAAAATAGGATACATATGCAAAAAAAAAAACACCCCATACCAAAACACCCTTCCATCTTGGGGCTTATGTTCTAATGAGGGGTAACAGACAATAAACAACATAAACAAAATAAGTAAATAAATGAGATAAGTGCTATGGAAAAAATAAAGTGAAGCAGGGAAGGGAGGATTCAGGGGTTCAGAGAGATGAAATTTCCAATAAGATGGTGAGAAGAGACCTCACTGAGAAGTTTGTGCGCAAATGGGAAAATAATAGTGACTATTATTTATTTGGCTTTGAAATGCATTACATGATTGTATTTATTTTTATTTAATGTTCATATAAGCTTTCTATTTTCTCTACTTCACTTTTCTATTTCCTGATCATTGACTGATTAAAGAGAAGGCAGCCTGCAGACATGGCCATGCAGGGCATGCCAAGGATATTTCTCCTAATATTTTGGTTTACTTGATGTTTTTTGAGAACTATAGCTACAATTAAAGTAAAATTTAGGGTTCTCCATACAGCAATGAATTGTGAAAGTGCAATTTATATTAAAAAAAAAACAACATTCTCTCCAGTAATTTGTGATCTTTATTCCACTGACAATTATTAGAGGTAGCTCCAGTATCAACAGCAGATCATAACGTCATACTGCCTTGAAGCAATAAAAAATGCAGACATTAGTGGAAATGATCATCTTTTAAAACGAGCCCACAGAATGTGTCTCCACAAATTTCATATTTACACATAAAATTCATTTGTAACATTTCAAAATGAAATGTTTTATTAGCATTTCATGTAACATTCAGGAGACATTTTATAACTTGCAAGCTGAAACAAAAACAACAAATGCAACAGAATAACTGATGTTTAAAATGTCTTTTTATTTTGAAGACTAACAATTCTTAAGTACTATAAATGCACCAAGAAAAGCTTAGAGAAAGTTAGCAGATTACAAAGGACTCAAGTACTCAACGCGTCTTTCACATAAGATTTGTTAATCCGCCACAAGGAAGATATCTGATAGTTGTTTAAGTATCCCAAGTAATTCAATCACGAATTGCAAATGTAGGTGAATGGACAAACTGAAGAAAATACGGATTTTCACAAGAAATGTTATCAATGACTAAACTAAATATACTTGAACAGTTCCCAAAATACCCAATCCAAGCATATATTTTTTAACTGTGTGGGTTTTCTCCAAGAGAAACAAAACTTTGACATTTTTTCTTGGATATATTAGACTTTCAGACCTCCATCCCACATCTGGAAAGAACATTTCAAACTTAGCTTGCTGTAACTTCTAAAAACCAAAATGAGAACAATTAAATACTTAGTGACTAAGATCTGAATTTGACAAGTCAAAAGAATGTTAGAAATGAAATGCAAGAAGTATTCAAAGTTTATCATCCTCGATGTGAAGAAAGGAACACGGAACAAAAGATGCATTTGCCTCTCCTGCCCTTTAATTTGTGAACACCATACTTCTCTCGATATGTCATACCAAGCAAGAGAAAAGGAGAATTTTTTAAAAGCTTGCTAAATTGAAATACGACCGTTTCGTCTAGACCTCCAACAATCCTTCCCCCAAAATTTTTTGATTAAAAAAAATGAGAAGACTAGATCCAAGTAATCTATAGGCTACACCTAGAATACTTTGCTCCAAGGCCAAGGAAAATGTTTACGATTCCAAGATCCATTCGGAAGCATATATCTGCAATGCGTAAGTTTTTCGTTGGCAAGATCAGTCAATATCAGAAAGCATGTAACGTCTGAAAGGTTAAGTGAATGAGGGTTAAAACAACAACAACAAAATAATCAATTCGCTCAGAAATATTTTTTGCCAAGTAACCATAAAATAATTTTGGCACTAAGGAATCAAAGGGGCTTCTCGTTTCTGTTGGAGCCATCTAAACCCTCGCACGATGTTAATTACCGTCAGAAAAACTGCACCAAGGCGTCGGGGTTGGAGGAGACGAAGATTTCTAACACAGGGTGAGACCTCAGTCGTAAACCTCATCACAGTATCACCTTTGGGTGAAAAGGTGGGAGGGGAGCAAGAAGTTTCAGCCTTTGCTCGTTTGAAAATAGACGTTTAAAGGACCTCGGAGGAGGCGGAAAGGGGCGAAGATGAGGTGTCCGCGGTGCAGCAGCAGAGGACCGGGATCGCGGAGAGGGATGCGGGGGAGTGGGCTCTTATGTAAGCACACACCAAAAATTGTGCCTGCACCCCCAGCCCGATGCACATCTGAGCACACAACACACGCACCCGGCATGTTACCCCAGGGGTGCACCCCAGCCTGCGGGGGCTTCTGAGGAAGGTGAACCGACCCTTCGGCCGGTTTGCACGTCCCCCCAAATCCGCGCAGCCACCACCGGGGCTGCCATGGGGGCAGCCAGGGCCCAAGCGCCCCGCCCGGGATGGAGCCCGGCTTCCCCGGACCCTGCATCGCGCACCCACGGTAACCCGCGCCCCGCCCGCGCGCCTGCCCCGAAGCCCGCGTCCCGACCCGGCTCCCGGCGCTCGGCCCTGCGCCCCGACCCGCCGCCCCCGCGCCCGGGCCCGGCCCCCACGCTTACCTCGCGCGGCGCAGACCCCGCCGCCGCACAGCAGCCCGGCCAGCAGCAGCCAGGCGGCCGGGGCCAGCGCGGGCGCAGGGCGGCGCAGCATCGCTCGGGCTGCGGGCGCCGCGGCCGGCCCGAGGCGGGAGCGGCAGGGACGCGCGCGGGGCGCCGAGCGGGGCTCTCGCGGCCCGGGGCCGGCTGCTTGGCGCCGCGGCGAGCTCCGGGGTCCGAGGAGGGGCCGCCGCCGTGACGCGGGCCGCGCGCTCGGGCCGCGGGCGCCCTCCCCTCCGCCGAGGCAGCGCTTCGCTGGAGGCAGCGGCAGCAACTAAGATGGCGGCGGCGCTCTCTCTCGGGTCCGGCGAGGGTACCCGGCCGGGGGCGGGGTGGCGGCGGGAGGGGCGGGGAGGGGAGCGGCGGCGAGGCGCGCGCGCGCGGCGGGCCCGGGGAGCGCGCGGGGCGGGGGAGGGGCGCGCGCCTCCGACCCCCCCGCGGAGCCGGGAGCGCGCGCCCGCGGGGACGCGCCCGGGGGTTGGTTCCGGAGAGGCTGGGAGGGGCCCCGGGGGCTGCACCCGTGCCCCCGCAGCAGCAGAGAGCATCAACTCCTCATCCCCACGCGCGCTCCCAGGCTCCTGAGCCGAGCGAGCGGTACCCTGGGGCCTGCGCCTCCCTTTCTGCCCTTCCACCCCCACCCCAAGGAGTGCAGACCCCCCCGGAGGGTGCAGCCCCGGGCCCCTGAGCGCCAGCACCCTGTGCCACTTCGGGCAAGTCACGTCGCCTCCCAGAACCTCGGTGTCCTCGTATGCTAAGTGGAGGTGATGAGCGGGAGCTCGCGGGGTCGTGAAAGGTGTTCAAGGAGATGAGGTCATGGAAACCCGCTTTATAAACAGTCAAGGGCTGCGCAGCACGTGCTGCGGGGGTTCCAGCCCTCGGAGGGGGATCGCCGGTCCCAGGGAGTCGGTCTTGAATTTGTAACTCAAGATTCCTACATTTGGTGAAGAAATCCGTTTGTGGCTTTTTAAAGGTGGCTTGTGCACACGCCCTTTCTAGAAGGTCTTCATATGATGTTAATGGTCACTTAGAAATGCAGAGATCCAGGTGAATAAAGAAGTGTCCCTCTGGTGGATCCCTACCGGGGTCTTGGGTCCTCCCCTTTTCCTCCTGTCCTGGGACCGCCCACACTAGAGGGAAGGACTGGAACAGTCATGGATGGGCTCCTGTGTGCCAGGCACTGTGCCCTAGGAGACATTCTTGGCTCCATTTTGCAGATGAGGGAACTAAGACAGAAAGGTGAAATGACATCCCCAGTGGAGACAACTATGCTGCAAAGAAGAATCAGCCCTCAAGGACAGGGCAGTGGGATTAGGGAGACACCAACAGCAAAAGTTAAATGACAATAAAATGTAATTGTTCAAGACTGTGCTGGAAGAGCTATCAAAGGTGACTTACTGCACAATGATTGTCACGGCCATGTTTGCTGAGAGGGTCTGGCGGGCTGGTGGGCTTTGTGGAGGCCAGCTTGGGGTGGGGTAGATAGAGGAGGGCGGGTGGGCTTGGAGGCTGGGAGGAGAAGGAGTCACTTGGTGTGGAGAGCAGAGGACTTGTTTAGGAGAGTGGTGGGTGAAGAGCCCAACAAGGTGGATGGAGGCCAGGTTGTGAGGTGCCCTAACTGACAGGGTGAGGGATTGGGCCTTAATCCTACAGGCCACAAGAAGACCTTGAACAGCAGTGAACAGAGGTGGGTTGTGAGCCAGGAGGAGTTTCAAAGCAATCGGTAATGGAATATGCTCTTCCCTGGCCTTTGTCTCTCAAAGGCACCCTCCACTGAAGCCTGAAGATTCCATCTCTGCTTCCCCCGCCGTCTCCTCCCAAGTCCAAGAGGACTAGACTCCCCTTGGGTGGAGCCCTCCCAAGGCACCTGCCTTCTCCAGGCCACGCCCCTCCACTCTTTCCAGCCAGCACTGCAGAGTCATCCTCTCCAGGCGCTGCTGTTGCTTCCGTCCCTCCCTAGCTCTGGGTGGCTCCCTGCTGCCACCTCATCAGGTCCAGACAGCCCTGCCGGGCTTCCCACCCCTAAACCCCAGGCCCCACCCAGCTGACATCAGGGCCCGCTGTCTCACCACTATCTGCACTCAAGTTCATTCCTTCCCAGGGCCAGCATCACATGGCACACCCTCCCTCTCTCTGCCCTGAGCCTCAGGTCCTTACAGCACACCTCTGGGCTGCCTCCTCCAGGAAGTCCTCCTGACTATCAGGCGCTCCCTCCCCAACTCCCACTTGCTCTTAACCAGACAGTCCGGCCTTGATAATCTGCTACTTTGTGCCGTTGTGCTACTTGTGCACAATGCTTGTACTCTTTGTGCTGTTGATTGGCTATCCACATGTGTCCTTTTCTCCTCTACACTTTCTAGTGGGAAGAACCCAGATGGTACAATCACACAGCACTGGACGGGAATTCCAGCTCCTGCACCTACGGATGACCTTGGACAAGTTATGGAACTTTCTGAGTCTCTTTTGTCACCTGTGAAATGGGATAACAATTTTTGAGAGCTGTGAGAATTATTTAAATGAAATGAGGCAATTAAAGGGCCTCGCAGAGCCCAGTACACAGTAGGTCTAAACGTGTGGCGGTTTCTCTTGTTCCTTCAGGAGGCTTCTGAGCTCCTGGTAAACTGCTGAACACACAGAAGCTACTCAATAAATACTCAGCGAAGAACTAAATGAATTGCAGTGTTCGTTTTTTTATTATGGAGATCACACCTCAGAGGGTAAAAAAAACGTACCCTGTAGGTTTCCGGGGACCTTAGAGATTTACAAAACATAAAATCAGAAAGGTATAATCTCAGAATGGTGTTTTGAGTCAATAAGCTGATGCCAAGAGGGAAAATGTAATGTATTCAGTTCTATTAGAAACACAAACAAAAGCTCTTGGGTGTCTGGAATCCTGATCCCTTTATCTTCTCACTCTTGCTGTCCCTTAAAGAAACAAAGAGGTGGATCAGAAAGGTCCAGCGGCAGGTGGGCAGACAGACTGCCGGTGAGCTCAGCGCAACCTGCACACACTGAGATTTTGCCCGCTGGAGAGTTGGTCCAGCTGCAAGGCTCAGCTTGAGTGTCTTGGAAGCCAGGGAAACCAGTGAACTCGGTTTCCAATCGGTGTGACAATCGCCTCGGCCATATTGGCAATTTTTAAAGGTCTCCACGTGATGGATTAGTTAATCCTCAAAATGACCCTGAGATGGGGATCGATCCAGAGTTACGGTTAGCAGGGAGGAACGTTGCCTGAGCTGAGCCAGCTGCTGACAGAGCAGCAGCGCAGGGGAGCCGTGGAGCAGGGGAAGTGCAGTATCACCTGGGCCTGCCCTTAGTGGGGGTGTAGACGGGAGGAAAGGAGGTGGCTTTGTCAGCCTGGCAAGGAAGGCTTGGACATTTGAACCTATAGTCAGCCCATCTGCACAGTAGATAGAGAGGACACAGAATTTCCAGGGTGTTACATCTTTTGAAAGGACTCTTGCTAATAATAACAGCCTCTTATACTCAACTCTTCACCTGTAAGTGACGTCTCATTGACACCTCCAGCAACCCTTTCCAGAATGTACTTTTATTGAGAAATATGTAAAATTTACTCAAGCACATTGCTAGACACCTGGGATTCAATTTCACATCCGTCCGAGCCCAGAACAGTGCCTTAGCCCCTACATGAAATTACACCCCAGATGCTAAAAAAAAAAAGCCCTGTGCGGGGTCCCACAGCTCGGAGCAGGCTGCTCTACCATAGTCAGAGGTGGGGCTTGCCACCCTCCAGCCGTATGAGGCCGTGGGGGGCAGTCCTCGGCCAACCTTGGGATCCTCACTGGGACCTTCATTCCCGGGTCCAGAGTTGCCATGAGGATGAAACAAGGTCGAGTGCGGGAAAGCTCTTTGCCAGGAAGCCGAGCCATTCTCAGGTGGGCGTGTTATTACTGTTAGCACCGCGTGCACTGGGCGAGTGTGGAACTGAGCTGGAGGCAGGTAAGCGGTCACTGCAGCCACTCTCCTAATGAGGTGCTTGGGAGCAAACACACCTCAGGGCTGCTGCCGGAGAACGTTGTGAAAATCTTGATGAGAGCCGCTGATTACAAACTCCCGAAAGTCCTCAAACCACAGCCCCCAGCACGACCAACAGGGTCCCCCTGGAGCCCCAGAATGTGCAAGGTCTGGCCTCATCTCTGCCTTCTGGTGGCCTGGCCAGGTCACTCCGTTGCTCTTAGAAGGGATAATAAATGAGAGGCAAAAGGATGTTTGCTTCAAGTAGGGACTCTGGTTGGATAGACCTCATTCAAACCCGTATCTATCCATTTCCTTCCCTTTTGTAAAATTTCTATTTAATTTTGTTTTATGGTTATATTAAATATTTGCATGGTTCTAAAGTCAAATCTAGAAAGCACGGTGCTCAGAGAAGTCTAGTTCCATTCCTGTCTCCTCTTGCCTGTGCCCGCCTCCCCTTATAGATTACCATTTTGTCTCTTTCTGGCTAACCCTTCCATTGTGGGTTTTTTTTTTTTTTAACACAAGTGAATATTTGAATATATTTCTCTCCCCTTTCTTAGATAAAAAGCAGCATATCACACCTGCTGTTCTGCATCTTGCTTTTTCCACTTAATAAAATATCCTGGAAATGGCTCCATCTCAGTATACAAACATAGTCTTCATTCCTTTTCATAGCTGCGTAGTACTTCCTTGTATGGTGTGATATTGTGATATAATAAGAAATTGATATTTGGTCTTCATCCTCGGTTCCTAGCACAGAGCTCCTGAATCCCTTGGAATTTCCTGGGCGATAGGAGCGTCTTTTGTTCTAATGAGGCGACTCTTGGTGGGCTCCTGATAGTTCCAGGATGGGGGCCAGTCACCAGAAAGACCAAGCCATGATTAGAAGCTTGGAAATTTCAGCCCCACTCCACCCCCAACCTCAGGGAGGGGAGAGGGGCTGGAGATTGAGTTAATAATCAATCATGCCTACATGATGAAGCCTCCATAAAAATCCCTGAACTTCAGGATTCGGAGAGCTTCTGGGTTGGTGAACACATCCATGTGCTGGGAGCAAGGGGCACCCCAACTGCACAGGGACAGAAGCTCCTGCACTCAGGACACTTCCAGACCTTGACCCATGTACCTCTTCATCTGCCTGTCCATTTATATCCTTTATAATAAACCAGTAAAAGTAAGGAAAGTGTTTCCCTGAGTTCCATGAGCCATTTTGACAAATTATCGAACGTGAAGAGGGGGTCGTGGGAATTCCCAGAATTGTAGCCAAATCGGACAGAAGTATGGGTAACCTGGGGACCTACTACTTGCGATTGGCATCTGAAGTGGGGGCAGCCTTGTGGGACTGAGCCCTTAACCTGTGAGGTCTGCACTGACTCTGGGTAGTTAGTGTCAGAATTGAATTAAATTGCAGGACACCTCATTGGTGTCCACAGAGAATTAGAGAATCGCTTGGTGTGGAAAACCCATACATTTGGTGTCAGAAGAGTTGTGAGTAGAGAAACCGTTTCCTTTACGCGGACATGCCCGAGTGTATCTCATCAGTTTCCTGTTGAGGGATTCTTTCCAGTCTTTTGCTTGTACAAGGAGTGCAGCGATGAGCCTTTCTGTATTTTTTCCAGTCGTGCTTTCTCCTTCTGCGGCCTTGGGTAAGGTCCCTCACCTCCACTCTCACTCTGGAGGTGTCAGTGCCCGCCTCGCGGGGTGCTGAGAGGAACAGATGAAGCAGTGCACAGCAGCAGCTGTTATGACTCGCTACCATCCGAGGCTCGCAGCTTTAAGCCTCTGGCAGTGGCAGAAACCCTGACTTAAGAAGGGGAGTTCCCGTGGTCTCCAGGGAATCAGGTGAGGACCTGTGGGTTTATTTCAGACTCTAACGCTTTCTATGTCTCTTCATTTGCAAGGGAACTAAGAATTCCCGCACTTGAAGCATCAGCTATCACTGGCTGGTGAAAATTTCCAGGGAAGGAAAACCTCACTTCCCACAGAAGCCAGGCAGCTCGCTTTTGCACTCCCAAAAGATGGGACAAGGATTGGGTTTCCTGCTTATACTCTCTCCCAAAGGTAACACACGGCATATTCCCCTGCCCGCTTTGGATGGGCAGCGGGATGCAGGTGAGCCCCTCACTCTGCGTGTGGTGGAGGGGAGGGGGCGGCTGTTTTATTCCATGGCATGAACTGTACACCCCAATGCACTCCACACACACACAGCATATGGACAAACCTGGTCCCTCTGAGGGCACGCAAGCCAAACGTGCCCTCTCTGCACACGACACCCCAATGGGAAGGACTGAACTGGGTTTCCCAGGAGGAGGGCAAGCCGAGGGCAGAAATGCGGCTGCTTCCCCAGCACACAGAGGAAACATAGCCACTGTTTGGGCACAGTGGCAACAGCACAAACTGGGATTCTATCTGTAGCTCCATCATGTTTCCTGCAATGGGGGAGACTGTAGGATAAAGTGGTTAAGAAAATAGGAAGAATGTCTTACTCACATGGTCTTGCTTCAGACAGACCTGGGTTCCAGTTATGAGCAGAAAAGACCAGACAACCTAATTACTCTGAGCTTCAGTCTCCTCATCTATAAAATGGACATCATCATCCTCATCATCATACCTCCTTCAGATGCTTGTAAGGATTAAATGAGAAGATGCATAGAAAGGGTTTAGCTCAGCCTGCGACAAGTAGTAGCTGTTCAGTTGGTGGTAACTGCTCTCACAATGATGATGGTGGTGATGATATGCGTGAACGTACTTTGAGAAGTCTGAGGAGATGACGGTTATAATAACTACTTTCACACAGCACTCTAGAGTTTGCGTGTCTCTAGCAGACTCCCTTTCTCAAGGGCATCTGTATGCATTTGGGACTCACAACAATCTCCCTCGTCAAGGTTTTGACTCATCCCTGTTTAACTGGTGGGAAGCAGGAGATCAGAGGGGTTGAGTGACTTGCCAAGACCGCCCAGCACAGGTAGCAGAGCCGGCCTCAGCTGAGGCTGCTCCGGTCTTTTTGCGCTCTTTCCTTGGCCCTGAAGCTCCGGGTCCAGCAAACCCCAATAAATACCAAGAGCTAGATTTCAGAATTTCTGGCCCTGTCAAACCTCCAGCTCATTTAGTTGCTCGGGGATACTTCTTTCTTCCTCCTCATCTGTGTAGCAGGGAGTAATCACCCCCCAGAGATCAAGAAATAACGAGCACGACTCCCAGAGCGTTTGCCGTGGGCCGGTCCCTGCGCAGAGCATTCAGTGTGCATTATCTGATTTCATTCTGGCAGCAATCACGTGCAATGGATACAATGAGGATCCTGCTTCACAGAGGAGGACACGGGGGCTGAGAGAGGGTAAGTAATTTGTCTAACGTCACACAGCTAAGTATTAGAGTCAGGATTCGAGCCTAGATCTCTCTGGCCCCAAAGCCGAAGCTCTTATGAGCCAAGACGCTGGGGTGGAGCAGTGAGGGGAAGCAGATGTCCTGACCCAGGACCAGGCCCCCCACCCCATCCCAAAGGAGGGCCAGGAAGTCCCCTCTGTACAAGGACAGGCCTGTCCTGATCATCCCAGTCTGGCTCCGCCCTCACACACATGCAAGACATGGCCTTCTCACCTGCATTGGCCCTTTTCAGTTACCAAGCCCTTCCTGGGCCTTCTCTCATTTAACCCTGAGTCTGCCACTTCCTGGCTCTGTGGCCTCTCCTCTCTGTTTCTTCATCTATAAAATGGGATGATAATGACACGTGCCTCATGGGGCTGTTGTACGGATTAAGCATCATAATGCACAGAAAGCTCTCAGCACTGTTTCTGGCATGTCGTGGGTGCTCAGAAGATGGTGGCTATCCTTCCAGCGAGGTCCATTCTCCATCAGCCCCACCCCTCAGGGTGTGGACAGGGCAGGAGTAACTAACCCTCCTCTCTCTGCCTGCCAGTATCCTGAATCCCGCCTGTTCTTTAAGAGCCCCGAGGCCCGAGTCCTGGCATGTCTGACGAAGGAGGCCGAGCCTGTCCTCCCAGAGCCTCCCCTCCCCATGGCCCTGACCCAGGGCCAGGCATCTTTATGCCCGGAACATCACAGCAAGCCTTGCTGCCACAGGCCTGGCACTGCCCCCTTCTCTGTGCAGCCTGCAGAAAAAGTTCACCTAGGGAGGGACTTCTGCTCCTTTCCAGTGCCCCTTAGGCCTCAAGGGGCAGCAGGAAGCGGCGGGGGTCGGGGGGCGGTGCCCTGTGCGGAGTGTGGGGGGTGAGGGGGCCAACTCCTGCCCCTTCTCCCCTCCCTGCTCACTCACCATTCTCACTGAAGTGGCAGTGCTGGGCTTCAATCATCTGAGGCCATTGATCTAGGGGATGCAAATGAGGAGGCTGCCCGTGGGAGGATGATAGTCTTCTCCCCAACCAGCCAACGGCAGATCAGGCCCCCAGAATTCTCAATGAGCCTTGCTGTGGGTGGCTTAGCAGGAGCCAGGGGAAAGGCAGGGAGGCAAATTGCAGGAAAGCGCTGGAGTGAGAAGGGCAGGGGCAGCCCTGCCCTGGAGTGGCCTGGAGAGGAGGGGAGGGGACCCATCTGAGGAGTCTGTTAGTCCCGCTCCCACCCTGGCCCCCTGGCTGCACAGGCCCAGTTAGGAGCAGTGATAGATAGGCAAGGGAGGACTGGGTGAGCTGCAGGCTGCAGGCTCAGTCCACCCCTGCGTCTGCTGCAGCAAGGCCCGGGAGCTGGAGGAACAGGGAGGAGGAAGATGGGGAGGCCAAGGGCGAGGAGCCCCAGAGACTAGCTGGGCAGGGGATGCTGCATGTTAGGACTAAAGCTCGTGCCAGCTGCCTCCAGGCCTGAGCAGGGCACCTTCCAGCTGAAGGAGGCAAGCACGGGCAGGGCAGACTCCAGACCGCCTGTCCCTGGGGCCATGGAGACGCAAGGCAGTCAGGCCTGCGTGTTAAGAGGGCAGAAGGAAGACGGGCCAAGAGTGCTGTTATCTGCTCCTCTAAGGGAGGCCTGCCATCTGCGCCTGGACTTGACGGCCACCCCCGGAATGGAGGAGGAGAGGTTGCAGCACTGAGCCTCAGGTCTCCAAGTCCCAACCGATACTGCCCCAGGGCCCAAAATAGTCACCACTCAACATGTGAGTCACTCCAATGTCCTCATCACCAGAATCCCTGCCGCCTTGGGTGGGTGTCTGCCAAAGCCCCAGTCAGGCTGCCGCAGCGTCAGGACTTGCAGAAAGGTCTGGATTCCTCACTCTTTCGACGCCCTCACCTTGCCCATAGCTCCAAAGGCCAGGCCTGGGTGCCTGGCTCCAGACAAGATCCAACCAGGGTGACCCGCCAAGCATCCCCATCCCCGAGGTTCCCCCGCACCTCCCCTCTGAGCAGGGTGAAGGGGAAAAGGATGTTATTTCCTCGTCTTTGCTAATTTGAAAAGGAGCATAAACAGCGGAGCTCAGTTGCACAGCTCTGCTGAGGGTGTAGTTTAAGTCCAATTATGTGCTATTAGTGCGTTTGCTCTTTGTTCCCATGGCATATTAATTGCAGATCTGGTATTGTGGCAATTAACACAATTATGGGCTCTCTCTCTTCCGGCAGGCCCCAATCCACATGCTTTCCGCCAAGGAGTTGGGCTGGTGTGATGCAGGGAGATGCCCACTGGGGAGAATGCCCACTGTGATGGGTTGAATTGTGCCCCCACAAAATTTGTATGTTGAAGTCCTAACCCCCAGTACCTCAGAATGCAACCTTATTTGGAGACAGGGTCTTGACAGAAGTTAAAATTAGGTCATTAGGGTGGGCCCTAATCCAATATGACTGGCATCCTCATACAGGGAGAAATTGAGCCACACAGAGGGAAGACAAGGTGAAGAGACACAGGGAGAAGATGGCCATCTACAAGCTGAAGAGAGAGGCCTGGTGCAGATTTCTCCCTCACAGCCCTCAGAAGGAACCACTCTGTCAACACTGATTTTGGACTTGTAGCCTCCAGAAGTGTGAGGCAATACATTTCTGCTACTCAAGTCACCTATGGTGTTTTGTTAAGGCAGCTCAAGCAAACTCATAGACCCACCTCTGTCCCAGGCAGAGTTCCCCGGGTGGGACAAGGAAGGCTGGGGGAGGGGGCACCAACATTGCTGTCTGTCCAGAAGTCTCCAGAAGGGATCAGCAGCAATAGCCAGCACCTCCCTCCCGCCAGTGCACCTCTTCCCCAGGGCTTGCCTGCCCACGTCACCTCTGTTCTGGCCCCTGGGCCTTTATCCTCCACGGCACAGCTACTGGAGTTCCTCCTTCCCTCTGCACTGGTCTCTAATTAGTCACCTGGCTGGGCCAATCCTGGGTGTGTCACTTCCTTTCCCTTCATCATCCCCGACTCCTGATGAAGGAGGGTTACCACCTTGTAAGGCAAACAGGGTATGTGTTGTTTTCCAGGTTAAACCAGTTATAACAGTCAGGTATCCGCACAGTGCTTTACAGCTTATGAGATACTTATCAAAGACTTGTTCTCATTCCATGCTTACATCAACCCCATGGGGGTTGGTATTGTCACCCATTTTACAGATGGGGAAACTGAGGTTTGGAGAAGTCACGCACAACCCGTAAGTAGCTGGGCTCAGACTTAGCTCAGATTTTACACCTTGTGCTCTTTCTCCATAGTGGCAGTTCTCATGGGATGTTCCATGGGATATTTTTAAAAAATTTAAATGACTTTTGTGGTCCAAAAATGAAGGAAACCTGAATGAAATGATGTCTTTACCACAGGACTTCTCAGAACCTTCAATACACTGGGACTCTCCAAAAAAATGCATAAAGCATGCAGCATTTTACAGCCTTCTTTTACTTTTGTGGGACACCTGCTATTCCAGGCAGGGCTGCATGACACCACAGAGCCGCTCTAGGATGGCAAAACCAGTCTACGTGGGGAAGAAGAAAACTCAGTCTTAGTAGAAAGGTCCCCTTTGTACCCCGCTCTTCCCCTCCCCCAGGGCAGGCTGGCTGAGCACCAGGGTTGGTGTCACCGTGGGATTTCTCACTCCCTGGGGTTCAGCCAGCAGCAGACCCAGGTGGTGGACAGCTTGTCCCTGGCCACACAGGATTCTTCTCTTTAGGCACCACCCTTGCCCCCTGCACGTAGCTCTGGTGGTGATGTCACCTGAAATAGCCTGCCCCACCCCGAGGAACAGGAAGGGGATATGACTAAATCCCCAGCAACTGTGATTGGTCCAACAGGTGGCACATGAACCAAGCAGGGCCAATCAGAGACTGCCCTGGGATTATTCGGGGCACTGAGAGAAAGACCCTTTCCTTCCACTGAAGCTGCCAGGAGGCGTGTTCTGCTGTAGGAGAAAGTCAGTCTGAAAGGAGATGATGAGGCCAAAAGGCAAGATCAAGCAGAAACAAGCAGAGATGGACCTAGAGGGAGAGAATGTTCCAGAAGCATCAAGTCCCCAGTTCCAGTCCCTGAGGCCCTGGTTCCTGCAGCAATTGCCTTAATCCTATGAGCTACCCTCAGAGCCTCCCCAGCAACATGAGCCAGTTCGAGTTGGGTTTCTGTTGCCTGAAAGCCAAAAAGTCCTGACCAATACAAGTCCCCAGACCCCTTCACTAGCCCAGAATTGATTTACCAGCCAAGACAGGCACAACAGGGCTGTGGGTGTGGGGTGCCATACAGGTGCCAGGGCCCAGCCCCAACAAAACACTCCCTGAGGCCTCAGCCAGAGAAACAGAGATGATGCCCTCCTCCCTGTAGGTCCCAGATTTCCTTGTTGTCAGAACAATTTTAGTTCAGAAAATAGGGTCACTGTACCTATGGGTCACAGAGAGCTCAGCAGAGAAGCATTTCAAGGTCAAGGTTATTCATTCATTTAACAAACCTTTATTGAGAGCCCACAATATGTCAGGTATTGGGGACACAGCAGTGAAGAAGCAATGAGGTCCCTACTCCTACCAGCTTACCTTCTAGTGAGAGGAGCGAGAGAGAAACAAGCAAAGAGAGAAACTGATAAATAAGGTTATTTCAGATAGGAAATAAATAGGAAAGTGGGATAGAGCCTGTCAGAGAGTGGAAAGCAAAATAGGGTGGTCAGTGAAGACCCTCTGAGGGGGTGCTACAGTCTGAATGTTTGTGTCTCCCTCAAAATTCCTACGTGGAAATCCTAACCCCCAATGTGATGGTATTAGGAGGCGGGGCCTTTGGGAGGTGATTAGGTCATGAGGGTGGAGCCCTCATGAATGGGATTAGTGTTCTTATAAAAGAGACCCCACAGAGCTCCCTAGCCCCTTCCACTGTGTGAGGACACAGCACACAGCGAGAAGTTGGCAGTCTGGAAAAGGGCTCTCACCAGAACCCGACCATGCTGGCACCCAGATCTTAGATTTCCAGCCTCCAGAACTTCAAGAAATAAATTTCTGTTGTTTATAAGCCACCCCGTCTGTTGTGTTTTGTTATAGCAGCCTGCATGGACTAAGACAGGGGGTGACATTTGAGCTGACATCTGAAAATTGAAGATTCAGCCATGTGGAAGGATTGCAGACGGAGGGAACAGCAAGTACATAGCCCTGAGGTGGGGGCAGGCTCAGCGTGTTTGAGGGACAGAAGGGGCCCACGGGCTCTGGGCGAAGAGCAGGGCAGAGAGTAGGAGATGAGATCAGAGATTAGCAGCAGCCAGGTCACCAAGGCCTTGGGCTGCCCACGATAGGGACAGAGAAGGTATCCTGAGGGCAAAGGACAGCCACTGCCTTGCAGGGTCCAGGGTGGGGACCCGGGCAGCCTTACTTGTGTTTTCTCAGGTCTCAGAAAAGCAAGCAGCTCCCAGACACAACCTTTCAGGGAAGCCCTTGGGCTGGGAGCTGAAGAGAGTATTCTCTGATACAGCAAGAGTCAGAATGCCATGCGGCTTCCAAGGCTCGAGGTCACCGATGGAATCTAGTGGTCAGGAGAGGCCGATGATGCTGCAGAAACAAGCCCAGGACTCTCAGGGCACAAAACGACAACACGCTTCCTTCCTCACTCATGCACTGGCCGGGGGCTCTGCCAGGACCCAGGCTGATGGGGCAGCCTCCTCTGGAACATTTCCAAGCTGCTCTTAAAGCTTCCACCTGGGATGGCCCGTCACTTCTGCCCACATTTCATTGCCCAAACCAAGTCAGGGCTGCACTTAACTGGAAAGAGGGGGAGAAGGGGACACGATCCTACCACATACCTGGAAGGTAGAGAGCTGGGAGTATTTGGGGAGCAGCACTAATGACTCTCACAACTCCCTGTTTTACAGATGGGAAACTGAGGCTCAGACATATGGAGTGGAATCACCCAAGGATGATGGGAGAGTGGACGAGAGCACCGCATGGTCCAGTGCTCTCTCTGCACTGCCCCACCCCCTCCCCACCCTGCCCCAGCCTCCTTTTCTGCCTAATGACCTTCAAGAGCTTAATCTCCTAAGCCTCTGTGCCCTCCACACACAGGCATGAGCTCATCGTCCCAGCATCTTGGAGGAGGGACAGGGGACTAGGACACCCGCTCTCGCTCTTCCTCTCCCCCCGGACAAATGTTTGGGGCCCTGAATAGATCACACAGCCTGGGGAGGGGGTGGCAAGAGCAGGCTGGAGCTAATGCTGGCAGCTGCCCATCCGGCAGCAGCAGCAGGAATGCTCCGGGCTGGGCTGGGTACTGATGTGCTGCCGGCTCTCCCGCCACCGCCAGGCTCTAGCCTGAACTCCCGGGCTTGCCCTGACACATCACCGCCAAATGTGTTCTCCTTCCGAAGCAGCTTCCTGGGCTCCTCCAGCTGCCCTCTCTGGGCTGGCTACTAGGGAGGCCTCCACCACTACGGTGCCCTAATCCCCCCATGAGCCACATGACACGGCAGGGGAAGGATGGCCCCACAGCCAGTGCAGGAGCTCCGAGGGACCCTCCTGACTGCCTCGGCTCCCCGCACAGGCCTAGGTCCGCCAGATCCCGCTCCACCTCCCCAGGACGAGAGTTTTTCTTTTCTGCGGGACACCACACTGTTGCCTACTTCAAGTCAGCCTGCCCCAGCAGCCTCTGTGACTGCAGCGCAGGGCTGTGTCCCTGTCACCACTGCCTTCCCAGCTTGTGCACAGTAGGGCATGTTTCCTGACTGGCTGAATGCCTGGCAGGGACCCAGTTGGTGCTCCTGGGCCAGGTAACTCTCCAGGACTCTGGAGAAGTCTTGGGGGGCAGCCAGACGGCTCAGGGCTCACCTCTGAAGCAAGCTTCATGAGCTGGGAGGACCTGTGAGAGCAACGAAGGAAGGTTCCGGATAGAAACCCTGAGGTGCCAGAGTCCAGGCTGCGTCTCTCAAGGGTATGGCTTCTCTGCAGTCTCGGCAGCTCCAGATGGAGTGTGGGGGATGGTTCAGCCAGGGAAACATTCACAGATCACCTTGCCCTGGGATGCTGGCCTACCCCCGAGACAAGTTCCCAAGGGCCAAGCCAGCAGGAGCAACTGGCTGAGAAGGGGGTGGGTGGGCACGGGCCGCCAGCCCCGCCGGGCCTGCCACAGGCCTCCTCTGGCCTGGGCTCTGTGGGGCAGAGGGTTTCTGAGGGAGCACAGAGGTGGCTACACAATAGGCCTGGCCAGAAGTGGTTGACTCAGTCCAGTGAGGCCCAGTGGACGCTGCTTTGGGCACTGCAGGGGGTAGAAGGATCTGTGGAAACAGCCGCAGGTGAGGCTGGCCCCACCTGGGACCTGTCACGCCTCCCCCCTCCGCCAGACCCCTTCCCCAGGCACAGCTCAGCTCATTCCACCACACCTGGACCTGGTCTTGTGGCTCTGGCTCCCCAGGGTGGTCAGTATTTTCTTTCACACAAGGACACGTGAGGATGTGTGGCCTACGGTAAACAAAGGGCTATTTTTACCGCCTCATTGTTTCCTCTCTCTGCATCCTGGCTCCCTGGCCAAGGTACACCTCAGTCCCCCTCCTTGTGCCTGGCCACCCGCCCGCACCGCAGGCTCTGCCCTGCCAGGTGCCAGCAGCTCAGCCACCGCGCTCTCCCTCAGGTGCCACCTCGGAGCAGGCCAGGCTGCAGGTGAGGAGAGGTACTCTCCCTGGTCTGCAGATGGTGGTGGTGAGGCTGGGACGGGGCACAGATGGTGCCTGAGCCAGGCCTGGGAGACCCAGCACCAAGGCCGGCATCTCAGCTTGTGTGCCCCTCCCACACCCAGCTGTCTCCAGCCGCAGCCCACCCAGACCCACGGCCTGTTCAGAAGAGCCCGGCTCCTGCCTCACGGGAGGTCAAAGGTTAGGGGCAGCCCCACTCAGCCCCAGGCTTCAAGTTGCTAGTGCACGGAGACAACAAAAGGAGACTATGCCCTATTGCCTGACTCCAGGCAGGCATGCCAGTGCCGGTGTTCACCCACTGAATCCAGACAACAACCCATGAGGTGGGCATCATTTTTGTTCCCATGTTCCAGATTGAGAAACAGGCTTGGAAACATTGACTGACTTGCCCACATCACACAGCTTGTAACAGGCAGATCCTGGATTCGAACCCAATCTGTGCAGCTCTGAGCCCAGAGTCCAGGGAGGCCTCCCCCGACAGTAGCCACCGCCTCGCCCTGAGGCAGACAGGGGCTTTTGATACTGGCTCAAGACAAGGTTGACATAAGGGAAGCCATATTGTAGAAAAGAAAAATGCTATTGTAACATTGAATGACCTCTGACAAACTAACCCAGCTGGATCTGCACCCTCCAGGGGATCTAACTGCTCCGTAGATTTTACGACCCCTGCTTGTGCATGTACCTCCCAGCTGCAATAAGATGATAACTTTGTTCTTTTGAGTTTCTTAGGAATGTGATGACCCCGTTAAATAGAGAGTCTATGCTGATAGCCATCATCAGTGAAAACTGAAAGATCTGGTGTGGCACTCCCAGTCTGTAACACCAGAAGGTCAACATTCGTAACCCCCTCCCCAATAACCCAATGGCCTCTATAACTGCTGCAAGATCTCGTGCCCCCTTAAGCTGGTTCTTTTGGACAGGAGTCGGCCATCTTCCCTCTTGCTAGCAAGCTGTAATAAAAAGTCCTTTTTCTCCTACCACCTTGCCTCTTGACTATTGGCATGTTTTGTGGCCAGCAGAAGGCTCCATGTTGGGCGGTAACACTTTGTCCCACTCTTCAAGTCTCGGTGCAGGGGGGACCCCCTTGGGCCCTGGGGCCTGGGATCTGCGACCTGGGAGGGGGCAGGAGGAGGGGCGGGGAGGAAGGGGTACTGGGTGCTCAGTGCTGGGGCACAGCGGCTCCCGTCCTCCTCCTGTTTGTTCTGTAGCAGAGCTGGCTGCAGTGGGAAGGAGCCTCTGGCTGTGACGGTTTTTTTTTAACCACTTGATCATGATCAAGGATTTAATTTTATCCCCTCTCTGGCTGGCTCTGATTCTATTTGGAGTTTAGGCACGAGCTAGTGAGCAGGAGGGTCCCTGGAAGATAGGACTCCCACCCTCAGGCTCTGCGAGGCCCCTCTCTGCCTGTCCAGCCCTGACAAGGTCCATCTTGGGGACCCCCGTCAGCTCTGCAGGTTCCGGGAGGCTCCTATTATTGGAGGGACGGCTCCAATTAATGCCCTTCCCCCACCAAAGCTCCTTAGCAGCGGGAGCAGTCCAGGGTGGGGGTGGGGAGCAGGAGGCAGCTCTTGCTTTGCTTCTATCAAGGGATCATCTCAGCTCTTTCATCCTCATCAAAAAAGCGTTTAACAAGCACCTGATTGGACCCGGGGCCACGCTCCTCCCCACCAGGAGCTGCAGACAAGGCCTTGCTCTGAATGACTTATAAGCAGAGAGGGTGGGGGCGGGGGACACTGGCATGGGGACTTAATGATGACCATATGTGGGACCCCCACTGTGGGCAGGTCACTCTGTTAAACTTGTCACGTGCATTATCTCATTAATTCTCAGCAACAGCCTTATGGGATAGATGCTCTTGTTTTTTCCATTTTTCCAATAAGTTGGATAATTTGCCCCAAGTCACACAGCTGCCAAGTGGCAGATCCAGCCTTCAATTCCACCAGCCGGCCTCCAGAGTTCTCGCTGTCTCCCAGCCTCCAACTACATGGACATAAAGATTTATACTGTGAGAGTAAACAGTATAAACCAAGGTCAAGAGAGAATAATGTTTGTCCAGGGCTTTATTGGTTTCAAAGGATTTTGTTGCAGAGTTTGTCAAAGGTACAATTGTTTTTATTATCATCCTCATTTCATTTATTTATTTGGTGAGGAAGATTGGCCCTAATCTAACATCTGTTACCAATCTTCCTCTATTTTTGTATATAGGATGCCACAACAGCATGGTTTGATGAGCAGTGTATAGGTCTGTGCCCAGGATCCAAACCCACCAACCCCAGGCCACCAAAGCGGAGCGTGCCAACTTAACCACTATGCCACCGGGCCGGCCCCTATTCCCATTTTATAGATGAGATAATTAAGGCTGAGACCTGCCCAAGGGTACAGAGGTCATAGTAGGGAGGCAGGGCTCCAACCTTGGCCTGTGATCCCCAAATTCTGAGCTCTTTGGCTGACCTCACTTGGGGACAGGTGTGCTTCAAGGGTGGACTGCCAGATGCTGGCCAGTGGCTGTGAACAGGAATAGGCAGGGCAAAGTAGAAGAGGAACTTATTCTAGAAAAACCAGCTTAGCCTGGAGAACTGCCAGGTACACACAAGGAGGCATTAGCGTGGGGACAGGCGAGGAGCAGGAGTTACAAAGGCCAATGGCTGGCTCAGGGGAAAAGCTGGGGCATCTTGAGTTGGTGGAAGACCAGCTGCCCAGGCCAGAAAGGCAGTGGCTTCATCCTGGAGGTGAGGGACGGCTTGAGGACCCCACATGGGGTCAACTCACCTGCCAAATACTTGTTAACAACTTACTGCAGCCGGACAAAAGGATTGGAGAACAACAGCAAACACCAGACTGGCCCTGGGGTCACAGAACTGCCTGGCCAAGAGGGTACTGAGCAAGCCGGTGACAAAAGATGTACTCCCCACCCCAACCTGCCCCTGTCAAAGCTGGAAGTAGTGGCTACAAACATGGTGCCTGGGGTCAGACAACCTGGGTCTGAGTTCTGGCTGTACCTTCAGCAAACTATGTAACCCCCATTTCATCATCTGTAAAATGGGGATAATAACATACCTACCTCATAGGACTGAAGATGGTGTATACACAGTGCTGCGCACCTGCACACAGGTAGCACCCAACACATAGTCGCTGCGTTATTAAGACTGGGACAACGGTCGGCTCTGTGGAGTAGTGGTTAAGTGTGTGTGCGCTCCACTGCTGGCGGTCCAGGTTCGGATCCTGGGCGCACACCGACACACCATTTGTCAGGCCATGCTGTGGCGGCGTCCCAAATAAAAATTCTGAGGCCAGTCTTCCTCAGAAAAAAGAGGAGGATTGGCATGGATGTTAGTTCAGGGCTGATCTTTCTCACACACACACACAAAAGACTGAGACAAGGGAGACACCTGCATAAAAGATGTTTGTGAAAACCCACCTCCTTCCAGGGCCAAGGCCAAGGGCCAGGAGGTGGAAACCCTCAGAGGCTCTGGGTCTGAAGTCACCTCCTGGGGCTTTGCAAGTAGGGTGGGGCTCCCATAGGTGTGTAAACAGGGCAGCCACCTGTTGCACACTCTGCTCCTTCCCTGGGGACTCAGGAAGAGGCCAGGCAGGGCGGGCAGGCAGGGCAAGGCTCAGCTCCAGCAAACAGCTCTCCTGACTTCCCTGCTGGGCAGGACTGGCAGGGCGCTCTGGGAAACCATCCGTGTGGGGGCAGTTCCAAGGTTAAGGAGAAAACGAAGGCAAGGCATGGGCTGATATTCAGAAAGCATTTCACTGCCCTTGTCTTCTGAAGAGGACTTTCTCTAAATTAGGACTAGCAGCTATGGTCCCCAAGTCCCCCAAATCTCCTAAACACCCAGTCGTTGCCCCAGAAGAGAAATTTCCTTCACTGGACAGAGAAGAGTTTTCTAAACATGGCTTCAGGTTAGTCTGGGCCTATTTCATCCTGGGGAAAGGCGTGGATGCCCATGAGCAACAGCAAGAGAGAGAGAGAGGACCTGCCCACCAAGCCTGGGCAGGTGGGTAGCGGTGGGGTCCCCTGGGGCCCACGGAGCTCCCCTGCTCCGGAAGCTGGCTCCTGCCCCTCCACTGAAACAGGTGCCATGGAGGGATTGTTTTCCCTGCTACAAAGGGGCCCCTTCAAAGGCTGAGCAGCCTGGATTCTCACAGCGGCTTAGGCTTACTCACCTGTGGGGACAGGGAGAAGCGCTTCATTCATTCTCAACCACCCTCTCCCCAGGGCTGGGAAACACCAACAAAAGGCAGGGTGCCCTGCCTCCCCCAGGCTCAGCCTGGCCCCCAGCTGTCTCTGGCCTCAGCAGTCCCAGTCCCACACCTACGTTCATTAAGGGCTGCATGCACCTGTACCCAGAAGGTTGTCTGCTGTGTGGGCTGAGGGACCTTGAAAGACCCAGCACTGCCCCCAAAGGTTTTTCCTTCGCCTGCTTAAGTGTCCGACTCATCTCTCTGGCGTGGCCTAACTCCCATTAGAGACCCGAGTTAGACAGCTCTGGGAAGACTTCTCCCTCCAAGCTCCAGTTCCAGGCTCTGTGCTGGGGACTGGGCAGGTGGGACCAGGGCCAGCCAGCCTCTCCCGCTGCTCAATGGCCCAGTTTAGAAGATCGGATTAACTCCAAGGTTAGTTACCAACAGTACCACTCAGAACACCGTGTGTGTGTGTAGGGGGGGATTCTACACATAATTTACCTGATCTGGGCCCTTGCTATGTGTCTCTGTTTAATTTTTGGCTAACACGGCTGTCTTTTTTTTTTGTCTTTCTCCCCATAACTATAAACTCCTTCCTGGAAAAGGAAATTATAGAGAAAGGCAGGCCAACTCAATATAAGAACGAACATAAACTACCTGAAGGTGGAATGGGCTATCTTGTGAGGTAGTGAGTTCCCCAGTCCTGGAGAGAATTCAAGCAACATCCAGACAAGCCCTTTTCAGAGATGTTTCTGAGGGGACTCACACACCTGGCCACTGCACGGGCTGCTAGACAACCTCCAATATCTCTTCCAACACTAAGATTTAATGATGTCAATTGGGCTGTCCGTCCCTGTATTCTATAAACCCCATAGCATTTAGGACCAAGTGAAACTCTTTGAAAAGGAAATAGAAGCAGTGAGTCCATATAAGCAGCAAAAACAAAACCAAGACCTAAAATGGGATGATGAAGGGTGGAAATGAAAAATTCTAGAAAATGCTTCCAAAGCAAAAATTCCTAAAGCAAAAATCATCTCAGCTTCGAAACTTGAATATATAGCTGAATACCAATCAATCTTCCATTTCTGGGATGATGGAAGAGACAGATATTCTGTTCAGACTTTTGTTACAACCCTTCTAAGACCACTGCCATCACACAGGATGTTGGGGCGTCTAGGAGGGAAGGGTCCCCACACCCTTACGGGGTACTGAGTATCTGCTCAAAAGCATGGAGGGGTGAGGTTACCTCTGATGATTACTGACCTCAGCCCAATCTAGCATGATATTTGGAATCTCCAGGTCACAAAAGGGCTCAACATTCTTATGGATCTGTCAGCTGGGCTGGGTAGATCTGGAAATTCTTCCAAACCCCGAGCTCCACTCCAGATCACAGGCAATTAAACTAGCGAACATGGGGTTTTTGTGCCTCCTTGCAGTGCCTCCTTGGGGAGGAAGGGCCCCAGCAGCAGAGCCCACGTGATGTGAGGAAATCAGAGAATGTACCCAACCCCATGGGAGATAACTCAGCTCATGCACCAAGCTATTAAAAATCTTTATTGTTAATTTCTTTCTCAACAGATATATTTTTAGTTGAAATATGAAGCCACAGCAACGCTTTCACTTTTCTCCTTCAGAAGATGAGACAGATCAGGGCCATCACTGTTACAAGAGGGAGGCCCATGACCTTGACAAGGACAGGCTGGCGCAGAGAATACACCATCGGCCAGGACACGGACGCTTCAGGGGAGCTACAGGTACAAAGAGAAGGGGCAGCAGGCAGCATGGACACTTGATAACAGATGTTACAGCCTGGGGGGGAGGGGACTGAAAAAACTCACCTTTCCCCAGGGGCTCAGCTAGAGCTGCAGGCCACTGAGTGGGAGTGAGTGTGCATGTGTGTGTGTGTGTGTGCATGCATGTGCACACACGCACTGCTTCTCCTGAAGGAAGATGCTCTCAGGCCCCTGCTGGGGTACCCACAGTCCTCGTCCCCTGGGGATCAGTGGCCTTTGCAGGCTAACGGTCAGCTAACCAGGGCCACAGGTATGTGGAGGAGGACACAGGTATTTGGGCCATGACATTCGACTCCTCTTCCTGGGATGAGGCTCAGACAATGCTCAGGGCACAGCGTGAACTGCCCACTGACCACGAGGCTCTCTCCAGGGCTCGGGTATAGAACATGTCAGCATTTAGCTCCTGTGCTCCACAATAGCCCCAAGTCCTGAGAAGGGGGAAATTTGGTTCTGAGAGTCTTCTCCTGGCTCTGGGTACCAGGGGCAAGAAGGGGGCCTCAGCCATCTACTTCTTCAAGGGGGGAGGGGAGAGGCTTCCCTCCGAGGCCTGCCTCTTTCTCCAACTCCCCACCCAGATTCCACCCCTGTGAGAGAGGCAGGGAGAAGGGTGAACCGCCTCCAGGAGAAGAAGGGGGGCAGGTGGAAGACTTGGGGTTGCTGTAGCCCTTCAAAGACCACTGCTCTGCAATGTGTTTCTGGGGGCCGGGGTTGAGGGCCAGCCTGGTGGGACTTGCTCAGTGAAGGCCCAGCCAGGGTCCCCAGTGGGCACTTCACAAATAACGATGCTGTCACTTTCAGGCTGACATGGAGAGAGACCCTTCTGAAGGCAGTGCAGTGAGGGGCAAGTGCAGTGAGGGGCACGGGCCTTGGACAAGAGAACTCTCAGTGCTGCCAGGACCTACTGCCCCAGCGGCAGACACCTCGGGGGCCCGGCTGAGGGAGGTCATGGGTGGGTGCTTGGAGCCTAAGGCCTCCTGGGCCTTGTGAGGCAGCCAGGGCCTCTGTGTGGATTCCGGGCTCCCAGGCAGACTTCTGCTACATTGTGGGGTCTTGCAGCTGGGAGCAGCTCCTGCCCTTTACAGGAGCCCCCAGATGAGGCCTCAGGAAGCAGGATAGGGAGGGAATGGCTGAGGGGACAGAGCTGCCCAGTGCAGCGCTCCTCTGCTCAGCCTGGGGAGGCCAGAGAGGCCCGGACAGCGTTTGAGCAATTCCACTCTCGCCAAGGGAAGCTGGCCGGTTGCCAGCTCATGGAAGTGATGGACATAAATCCTGGCTAATGGTCAACTCTAAGCTCTGGGCTGCTCTTCAGCAGAGCGCAAACCTCCTCGGGGCCCTGTTTTCCAGCTTTGACCCTGCGTGGGGTCCTCGAGGCCCCCTTGCTGGTGGAGCCAGGTGTGGTCATTAAAGCAAAGGCGCTCGGCTCTCCAGGTGGATCCCCCGGCTGGAGGGGGACTGCACGCAGCAAAGTGGGGGGGAGCCCATGGCAACGGGAGTCATGAGTGAGCCAATGGGAAACCAGACACACATACGGAAAGCCAATCAAATCAAACACAAACCAACATGGGAAAGCAGCAGCAAGCTCTGTGTGTAATAAATATTGCAGAGCACACTTGGTTTCTTTCTTTCTTTTTTTTTTTTTCAAGTCAAACATAACCAATGTCCCAAACCCTGTTTTCAGCATTCAAAGAGAGAAGCTGTTGTTATCAGCAGAACACCTGCAGCCAATCAAAGAAAAAAACCGTTTCCCATTAGCCAGCCAATCAAAATCCTTTTCCAGTTTAAGCAGCCAATCGGACCTCTTCACATTCCTAAAAAGTGACCTAAATAAAGCACCAGAGCTCGGAGAGCTTCCTAAGAAGCTGTATACCGAGGCGCAAATTTTTAAAAAAATAAGAGTCAGAAATAAAAATAAAAGGTTTCCGTTGGTCGATTTAAAAATAAAAAGGTTTCTTCCTGCAGCCAATCATGAGTCCATCCCTTTAAGCCAATCGTAACTGCATCACTGGTGTCTCCCGCGATGCCAGCCCCACCGAGTGGCCAGGAGGTGGGGTGGATGGGGTGGAGTGGGGGGTGGGGGACGGGGAAGGTGATCTGCTGCCACTCAGCTGGCCGAGGTCCACACAGATCTCTTGGCCCTTGCCAGCTTCCAGGGTGTTCCAAGGGGTTTGCAGCTACTGCCTCCGGTCCTCCGTCTCCGACCTGGAAAACGCCATCACCACATCCTCTGCACCTGCGGACCAGGGGAAAAGAACTGCTGGATGGGCCTCCGGCATCGAGCTGCCATCTGGCACAGGGCAAGGAGGCTGCAGCCCCCAGTTGCAGCATCAGTCCACCGTAGCATGGTGCTTTCTGAGTGCAAAGTGCTTTCAAGGAAGCCCACCTCCCCTCTGGGCCTCCCCACAGCCTGGCCAGGAGACATGCCAGCAACCTCGCTGCAGTGCTGCGGGCTGCAGGGGCAAGGCTCAGAGGCTTGCTCAAGGCTACACAGCTAAGCAGTGAGCACGGCAAGAACCCAGGGCTGCGGGTCCTGGAGCAGGGCTCTGCTCCCAGCCTTGCTCCAAGGTCACCAAAGCCAAGGCCCTTGGGAACCTCCCTCTTGCTTCTTAAGACTCTTGTCTTGATCCCTTTGGAGGATCTTGCTCATTATGATTCCCAATAGCCATTCCTCTCTGCCCAAACGCAACACCTGCTCAAAGGAGCAGGGCCAGGCCCATTTCCAGCCTGCAGTTGGCCTGGCTCCTGTGGAGACAGATAATGGCCATAATCTTTATTATTGTTATTTTTAATCATGGATTTGAGATTCTGGTCCAGGCACTCATGAAATCACTTCCTTTGTCTTGTTTTCCATAAGACAGGCTCTGACATGCAGCCAGAAAAAGCAGGAGAGAGGAGGGAAAGAGCTCGAAAGACTGACCTGCCTCCCCCACCCAAAGCTGCTGGGGAGGGAAGGAGCTGACTGAGCCGGCAGACTCTGCAGGGCAGGTGAGGTGACCAGCGGTCCCACCCTGCTGCCCTGGCCCTCACTGGGTCCTGCTGCTTTCTCCCCTTTCTCTAAGGACGGTTCTTGGTTGTGCCCTGAACGATAACAGTTGGCTGCCTGCGGCTTTTCTGACATACTTCTCTTCAGTACTTCTGGAGGAATTCTCCCCGGGAGGGGAGGACTGGAATGGCAGACACAGGAAAGGCCACTGAAGGGTGGGCCGGTGTGGGTGGTGCTCAGTGGAGCTTCTGGCATGTGAAATGGAGCTGGGGAGAGGGCAGGATTCTGCCCACCCACACCTGGCGTTGGCCATCTTCGTCCACACCACAGAGGAGTCTCCCCATCACAGTGGCAGCCTCCTATTGATCTCCTTCCTAACTGCCCTGCCACACGGCGGAGCAGAGGAGGCTCCCAGCCATGGGTGCTGCAGGAGGGCCCATGCACCAGGATGTAACATTACAGAGACGTGTCTTCAATTTGGCACCAGAGCGCCAAGGTGCTGCCAATGGAACTAACCCTGCACATGCACCCAACCTGCCTTGCTGGGGTTCTGCTGTTATCAGCATAACCTCTATTCCTGAAAAGGGCAACAAGCCTCTAGAAGGGAGCTCAAATCGTCTGACTTCATGGGACGGGGCTCCTTTGCTTGGGAAGCCTTACAAATCCTTCCCCTGTCTTCTCAGGAACATTCTGTTCTTGCCTTAGTCCTAGGACCACGCAATATCACTGCAGGCAGAATTTTCCTAGCAACCACAGAATCCAAGATTACATCATACCCTGGATGGCAGCTGAGCTGGTTACCTAACAGATGCTGGCTTTTCCCAAGTGCCGCCTCCCCAGCTTGCTAATCAGGAGGGGGCCGGAGGGAGACCGTGAAAGGGGACTTGTCAGCAAAAGATGCCTCGGCTGCAATGAACAGTGGCAGCCCACTCACTTCTTTCCTTGCCTGCCTCGTGGGCTTTCTCACAGGGACCTTGGGCCTCTGTACTGAGCTGCAGGCACAAAAATAGCACAGGCTGCCCCAGGAGGGAATGGTGAGTGTGCAGAGGAACGGCCGTTGGCTCCTTGGAGGAGCCCAGACCCAGGGGCTCAGGCTTCTGACACTGCAGCTTGCCTGGTACCTGAACCACACTCTGAAAGCTAGGGAGGAAGGAACCTCCTCAAGGTCACACAGGGACTCGCATGATTATTTAACAAGACACCTGAAGCAGAGGATTTGCCACTCGTGCCACACTGCCAGCTGGTCGCCCCATCCTTGGCTGGGGTGGGGAAGGCTGGGGATCCGGTGTGGCAAGGGCCCACAGAGCTGCTGCCCATCCATGGCCCTGTTTTGTTCCCAAAGGACTTGCTGTTTTCCAGGCCTCACCACAGAGACCAGCCTTCTTTTGGGGCCTGAGAGGGGGCAGGCTCTTCTAAAGCATTCTCTGACCTACCTTTATCATCGGCTGGCCTAGTACTCATCACTTAACAAGGGTCTGACCATGAACTTGGCAGGCCTCCAGGCAAGGACTCTGCTTTCCCCTCTCCTCTTCTCCATGAAATCTGGGCCAGTTATCTACCAGGGAGGGTGACCTGCTCAGTTAGTTATCATGATTGGAGCTCTTAGAGCTTTAGAACCAGGAGGGGACTCAAGAGGTTGATCCTCATGGTCCCTCCTTCTCCCATTTAAAGGCCAGCATGTGGCGACTCCCTTGGGTGCTCTCACTGTCCTGGAACCACAGGGCTCAGAACAGGAAGACACCACAAAGAAGCCAGCAGGCCCGGCCCACTGCCTCCAGGCCGTTAGCTAGGTTTCCTATCCCATTTTACAGATGAGGAGTGTCCACCCCATTGGTACGTCTACTGACACTGTCTGGACTTGGGCTCAGGGCTTCGTCTGTCCTTTCCCACCAGATGCAGGTGAGCACAGGAGGGGAGAAGCTGGTCATTCTCTCCTGTTCCACACTCTCTGACGCATTAAAAGATAAAGACAGCCAAAAGCACAGGAAGCTATCACAAGAAAAGAGAACTGCAGACCTGTATGTCTTACAAATATAGATATTCATAATACCTATGCTATGCAAAAAATACTCAACAAGGTACTAGCAAACTGAATACAGCAACAAATAAAAAGGATTATAGACTCTAAGTGAGATTTGTCCCAGGAATGCAAGGTTGGTTTAACATCCGAAAACCAATTAATTTAATATATCATATCAATAGAAAAAAGAAGAAAAACCAGATAATTATCTGAACAGACACAGAAAACACATCTGACAAAATTCAAGATGTCTTATGTTAAAAACACTCAACACACTAGGAATAGAAGGGAACTTCCTCAATCTGATAAAAGGCATTTACTAAAAACCCACAGCTATTACCATACTTAATGGTGAAAACTGAAACCTCTCTCCCTTCAAGATTAGGAACAAGAAAAGGATATCCACTCTCACGATTTCTATTCAATATTTTTTTGAAGGTTCTATCCAGGGCAATTAGGCAAGAAAAAGAAATAAAAGGAAGAAGTAAAACTACAGGCATACCTCAGAGATATTGTGGGTTTGATTCCAGATCACTGTGATAAAGCAAATATCACAATAAAGTGAATATCACAATACAAAGAGTCACACAAATTTTTTGGCTTTCCAGCATATATAAAAGTTATGTTTACACTATACTGTAGTCTATTAAGTGTGCAACAGCATTATGTCTAAAAACACAATGTACATATCAATTAAAAAATTAAGCGAGCAAACGCTATTGGAAAGATGGCACCAATAGACTTGCTCAATGCAGGGTTACCACAAACCTCCAATTTGTAAAAAATGCAATATCTGCAAAGCGTAATAAAGCAAAGTGCAATTAAAGAAGGTATGCCTGTATATTTATAGATGACATGGATCTTAGAAAATATAGAAAATCCTAAGGAAGTCACTAAAAAGCTATTACAACTAATAAGTTAAAGTCGCAGGGTATAAGATGAATATACAAAAATCATTTGTATCTATATACACTAGCAATGAACAATCTCAAAATGAAACTAAGAAAACAATTTCATTTACAATAGCATCAAAAATAATAAAATACTTAGGAATAAATTTAACAAATGAAGTACAAAATTTATACTCTACAGTTGGCCACGTGGTGTAGCGGTTAAGTGTGCGCCTCCACTGCTGGTGACCCGGGTGTGTACCGAAGCACTGCTTGTCAGGCCATGCTGTGGCGGCATCCCACATAAAGTGGAGGAAGATTGGCATGGATTTTGTCTCAGGGCCAGTCTTCCTCGGCAAAAAAAAAAAAAAAAAAGAGGTGGCTTGGCATGGATGTTGGCTCAGGGCTGATCTTCCTCACAAAATTTATACTCTAAAAAGTATAAAATATCATTGTTCAAAACATCATGGAAAGAAATTCAACACAATCTCTATAAAAATTCCAGCTGCCTTTTTTGTAGAAATTGACAAGTTGCTCCTAAAATTCATATGGAAACACAAAGGATCCAGAAAGCCAAAATAATCCTGAGAAAGAAGAATAAAGTTGGACTCACACTTTTAGATTTCAAAACTTACTACAAAGCTACAGTAAAAAAGACTGAGTGGAATTGGCATAAGGATAGACATATGGATCAATAGAACAGAATTGAGAGTTCAGAAATGAACCCTCCCATTTACGGTCAATTAAAATTTTTGTTTGTTTGTTTTTTGTGAGGAAGATCAGCCCTGAACTAACATCCATGCCAATCCTCCTCTTTTGGCTGAGGAAGACTGGCCCTGGGCTAACATCCATGCCCATCTTCCTCCACTTTATGTGGGACGCTGCCACAGCACGGCCTGACAAGCGGTGCATGGGTGCGCACCCGGGGTTCCGAACCCAGGGCGCCAGCAGTGGAGCGCGCGCACTTAACCACTGCGCCACGGGGCCAGCCCATGGTCAATTAAATTTTGATGAGGGTGCCACGACAACTCAATGGAAAAGAACTGGACAAATGGTGCAAGGACAACCGGATATTCACATGTAAAGGACGAAGTTGGAGCTCTACCTTGCACTATATATTAAAATTAACTCAAAACGGACCAATGACCTAAATATAAGAGCTAAAGTTATAAAACTCTTAGAAGAAAACAGGGGTAAATCTTCATGACCTCGGGTTAGGAAATGGTTTCTTATATGTGACACCTAAAGCACAAGCAACAAAAGAAAAAATAGATAAATTAGGCTTTATCAAAGTTAAAAACTTTTTTTGTGTGTGTGAGGAAAATCAGCCCTGAGCTAACATCCATGCCAATCTTCCTCTTTTTTTTTTTTTTGCTGAGGAAGACTGGCCCTGGGCTAACATCCATGCCCATCTTCCTCCACTTTATATGGGATGCTGCCACAGCACGGCTTGACAAGCGGTGCATCGGTGCATCGGTGTACGCCCAGGATCCAAACCCAGGCCGCCAGCAGTGGAGCACGTGCACTTAACCGCTATGCCTCCGAGCCATCCCCCAAAGCTAAAAACTTTTATGCCTCAAAGGATACTATCCAAAAAGTGCATTGTGAAGGCCCACGGCACGTTTTGACGCGACGTGATTTCTGCCCAGTGCCCTGAACGTCAAAGTGAAGAAATTCAATGAAGCGCGGGTAAACAGCTGGAGTAACTATGACTCTCTTAAGGTAGCCAAATGCTTCATCATCTAATTCGTGATGTGCATGAATGGATGAACGAGATTCCCACTTTCCCTACCTACTACCCAGTGAAACCACAGCCAAGGAAAAAAAAACAGTGGAAAGGTAACCCACAGAACGGGAGAAAGTATCTGCAAGTCATATATCTGGTAAGGGACTGGTATCTGGAATATATAAATAACACAACTTAATAATAATAAAACGTCAAACAATCTAAGTTTTAAAATGGGCTAAGAACTTGAAAAGACGTTTTTCCAAATAAGATAGACGAATGGTCAACAACATGAAAAGATGCTCAACATCATCAGTCGTTATGGAAACAAATCAAAACCACAATGAGATACCACTTTACAGCCACTAGGATGGCTGGATCAAAAAGGCAGACAACAAGCGTTAGCAAGGATGTGGAGAAATGGGACCCCTCATCCACTTCTGGTAGAATGTCAAATGGTGCAGCTCCCAAGCCCGCCCCACCTGCAGCCGTCCCCATCTCAGCCGACGGCACCTCCATCCTCTGGATGCTCAGGTCAAAAACCCTGGGGTCTTCCTCACTACCCACCCCCACACACAGACATACTCCACATACAACACGTCAGCAAATCCTGTTGACTCTACTTTTAAAATATATCCTGAATACACCACCATTTCTCCTACCACTACCCTCGTCCAGGCCACCACTATCCCTCACTGGCCTCCTGTACCCCCTCTTCCTGGATCTCCCCTCTCTGGCTCCTCATGGTCCCTTCTCCACACAGCAGGAAGAAGGAAGTTCTTAAAAACGTTAAGTCAGACCCTGCCACTCCTTTGCTCAAATCTCTCCAAAAGCTTCTTACTGCAAGATTTCTTATCATACTCAAAGTAAACTCCAAACTCCACACCATGGCCTGCAAGACCCAACATAATCTGGCCTTTGGCTGCCTCTTCACCTTCCTTCATACACTCCCACTCCTCACTCCACTCCAGCCACATGGGGCTCCAGGCTGTCCTCCAGCCACAAGTAACTTGCGTGCACCTCAGGACCTTTGCACTCGCTGTTTCCTTTGCCTCAATGTTCTTCCTCAAGTCCACCTCACAGCTCTTGCACTTCATGCCAGTCTCTGTGCAAAATCACCTCCCCAGGCCCTCCCTGATCACAATTTCTAAACTAGTGCCCCATGTTAATTCCTCGGGCAGCTGTAGTCCACTTCAGAACCCTCAGCACTACCCTCAGAGTTATATATTGATGGGCTCTTTATTCCCCACTGGAAAGTACATTCCATACCATCAGGGGCTTGGTCTTTTTTTTTTTTTTGCGAGAAAGATCAGCCCTGAGCTAACATCCACGCCAATCCTCCTCTTTTTGCCAAGGAAGACTGGCCCTGAGCTAATGTCCGTGCCCATCTCCCACCACTTTATGTGGGACGCCACCACAGCATGGCCGGAGAAGCGGTGCATCGGTGCGCGCCGGGGATCCAAACCCAGGCCGCCAGCAGCGGAGTGCACGCACTTAACCACTAAGCCACAGGGCCAGCCCGAAGGGCTTGGTCTTTTCACTCACATAGTCACAGCACCTGGGAAAGTTCCTGGGACACAGGATGAATCGTTATTTTGTCGATGAGGAACCTGAGCTCAGAGAGATGAAGGAACTCAGTGAATCAGAGGGAGGACCCAGACCTAGACTCCCAAGGCCATGCCTTCACCACTACAATACACTTTGCCATCTCCTCTCAGGAGAAGGAAATAACTGACCTGCCCAGTCACCCAGAGCACTGAGGCTGCTCAGGCCTCCCAGGAGATGGACCAACCCATCCACCCCCATCAGAATGGAACCAAGACCCAGGATTTAAACAATGCCACCAAAGCAGCCCTGGGATGCCTGGGAGGAAATTCAACATGGGACCCAGATTGTCAACCTGGGAGGAGCCCTGTCCCCAGATCCCTGTGTCCCCTCTCCCCCACCCCCTGGCCCAGCCTACTGCTCTGCCAGACGCCTCCCTAGTCCCATGGCTCACCTGTTATGAAAGCAGGGCCAAGGCACTGTGGGGGCACAACTCTCGGAACCAGGGTAGGGCATCCAGCGGGCCACCCCTTCCCACGCCCAGTACCAGCTCTGCCCCTTTAACAGAGTCCAGTCAAGTGACTGGGGAGAGAAAAATGACAAATATGCAAGAGCTTAGAAAAGGCAAGCTGGCCCCTCGCCGAGGGCAGTAGACAGACAATGGGGTCACTGGTCTGTTTGCAAGCTCAGGATGAATTCACACCAGCAGAATTGAAAGCCCAGCACAGGCTCCACACACCAGCACCAGCCTCAGCCCACATCCACCCCTGGCCCACGTCCGGAGCAGTGTGGTTTCGAGAAAGCCCTCACGGCACTCAGACACAATCCCCAACATCCGGAGAATCACTCTTGCTACTTAAGGCTCTAAGTTAAAGTCTTTCAAAGGTCTTTTCATCAACACCCTAGGCAACTCAATGTTTCCCGAATTGCCAGAACACACTCCTATCGGCCACATAGGTTTAGAGTTGGGTCAGTGATAGTAGATGAAAAAGAACAGAAAAGAGGAAGCTGGAGATGGCTCCAGCCCTGAGGCCGATGGATGGAGCAAGGGTGCACACGGCCTCTATTTCTCAGACCCGGCAGAGGAGTCCTAGAGGAGCCCTCGTCCTTTCCCAGGAACGGCAGGGCTCGGTCTTGGAAAAGCACAGACCCTGGAGCTCACAAGGAGCTGGGGCCCAGGTCCCGGGGCAGACAAGGACTGCTCCCAACACCACCCTCTCTCTCTGGAGTGACGCTGCAGGGAGAGAGATCAGGCGGTGGGGAAGGAAGGGACAAGGCCTCCCAGGTGTCTATGATGTGCTGACCGAGCAGTTCCTGCTGCATTCCACCAAAGCGCGCGGCTGCAGGGGGACAAGCTGACCCGAGAGCTCTTCCAGCTCCAGATTCTGCAAAGTCCAGCTCAGAGCTGGGGCTCAAAGGTGGCCAGGGAGAGAAAACAACCCTAAGGACAAACCCTACCCAAGAAACCAACACAACATACAAAAAGTCCAGCTCCCAAAGGCTGTCGGCCTGGAGGCCCACAGTCCAGGACAGAGCCCTGTACAGATGTCACCAGAGAAAAGGGGGCACTCTCAGCGCCAGCATCAGCCATGGGTAGGGGCACCCACATCACCCGATTCAGAGTCACAGGATCCTCCAAGCCCAGCCCCCACGACCACACGCTCTGAAAACAGGGGGCCTCTCTGAAACCCCCACACCCCTTGCTGGCCCGAGCTTCCCAGGACTACTACGGGGTCACAGACCTTATGACATTCCAACCTCCTAAGGGGCCTAACACCTTCCTAATGAGGGTAAACGACTGGGGCAGCCTGAAAAACTCAGAAATACAACCCTGAAACCCCAGAGACTCCAAATTCCCCGGCTGCTGGAAGGGGAGAGAGTGGAGGGAGGGGACTTTGGCTCAGTGCTTCAAAGCCATCCGGGGAACCCGACCTGCCAGGCCCAGGCCATCCTCCGCGCACACGGCCCATGAGCTGAAGAGGAAACGCGACTACATGCTCCAAAGCGCCCAGGGCGAGTTCCATTCCCAACATTCCGTCCCGCCTTTGACCCTGTGATTTTTCATTGCAGTACTTCCTCCTCGCCCCATGAGCTCATTATCTCGCTGTGATACCAACTAGCGGCTGCTACCTGCTACCCAAAACTGCAGCGGCTCAGCCACCAGCTCCGGGGAGACAAGCCAGGCAGCAAGGCTCCTGGAAGAACAGGTCTTGGACACTCTTCCGAAGAGGAGTTTCCACGGGGTGAGGCTCGGGCCCACCCTGGACTGGCCTCTTCCCAGACAAACCCAGACCTGCTCGTGGCATGCACTGTTTTTAGCAGCTGGGGCCTAGGAGCCCGGGGGCTCTACACATCTCAGCTCTGATGCCCAGAGTTCCCAGGAGATGGTTTTTACCCAGAGACAGCAAGACACTGGTTGCCATGGGGACAGCAGCCCCAGATCCACCAAGGTCTCAGCAGCCAAAGCAGGCTCCAGGCTCAGTGGCGCCTTCTGGGCTCCAGGCTGACAACCACATCAGCAGGCACTCAGGCTGCCGGAAGGTGGGGCATGTGGACCGAGACATGCAGCCGGCTCCCGGCAGGGGCGCTGGGCCTCCTGCCTGGCCGATGAGGGCCCTCCCTGGGCTTAGGCTCCCTCAGTGGACCCCAGTAGCCAGGCCTGGGTCCGACCCTGCCAACCTGTGTGACACAGGGAAGTCCCTGCACATCCACCTTGTTTTCTCATCTGCAAAACGTGATGAGTCGCACCTATCCCACCCATCTGACAGACCAGGATAACGTCTGCAGCATAAAGCATCATAAAACCATCTTGTGGGGTCACAATGTGGGGTTTTATTACTCCTGCTCTGCTCTAGTCCCAGACCTGCTCCTCCAAACCCACCTCGCCCCCCCCACCCTTCAACACCACTGCTGAGCCCAACACACATACACACACTACCTCTAGATTTGTTTTCCCAGGTGAGGTACCCATTATCCTCACTCAAATTCTTTGGTCCCCCAAAACATAAGCTCTCCTCGACCAGAGAGCTTGGTTGTGTGAAGGGACAGAATCTGGGAGGAGGGGTCAAAAATGACCAAGTCTTCACTAATATCCTGGTATATTCTCAAATTCTAGCAGGCATCAGAATCACCTTGGGGATGTGTTTCAAATGCAGATTCCCAAGCTCGCCTGGCAGGCTGGGGCAGGGCCCAGGACTCTGCTTTTTTTTTTAAGGAAGATTAGCCCTGCGCTAACATCCGATGCCAATCCTCCTCTTTTTGCTGACGAAGATTGGCCCTGGGCTAACATCCGTGCCCCTCTTCCTCTACTTTACATGGGATGCCACCACAGCATGGCTTGACAAGCAGTGCATCAGTGTGCACCCGGGATCCGAACCTGTGAACCCCAGGCCACTGAAGCGGAGCGCACACACTTAACCACTATGCCACTGGGCCAGCCCCCGACTCTGCATTTTTAACAAGTACTCTCGGTGATTCGCAGGCAGTGGTCTGTGGTCCACACTCCGAGACCTGGATGCTACAGGCTGTCCCTTGACACCCACCCCCACCCCTGAGCCACTGTCCCTTCTCTGCCAACTTTCTGAAAGAGACGTCTGTCCTGCTTCCATTTCTTCATTTCCCATTTACTCCCTGGCCCCTGGCAATCTGGCTTCTAGCCCAGGGCTCCACAGAAACTGTTTTGGGAGAAGTCATCACTGATCTCTTAATTACCAGCCCAGGGGACTCTGACAGTGACATCCTCCCCTCCTTTCAGAGCTCCCCTGTGTCGCTCCCCTCACCCCGCTGTCCTCAGTGTTGTGCTCACTGAGTCCCCACCTCCTCTCACTCAACTCCACACTTCACCCTCACCCACAACCAATCCTCCTACCTTGCACCTGAACTCTGATCTCACTCCCGCCCCCTCCTGGACCCCCACAGGCACCTCCTACTTGGAGCTCCCTTTCCTGCCTCTCCACGGCAGCTACTCAGATCAGGTGCCTCGTCCACTGGGCCCTGGGTCTCAAACTCCATCCCCACCTGCTCACCCCTGCCTGCAGGTTCTCTGTCCTAAATGTCCCGCCTGTGAAATGCATCCGTAACCTCGCACCTGGACATCACTGAGACCTTCCCGCTGTCTCCCTGCCTTACCCTCTGCCCCGTGACCTCTCCCCAATGCTCACTCTAAATGGACAACAATCTGACAGGGCTATCCCCCACCTTCAGGCCCATGGTGACCCCTTGTGGTCTTCAGACTAAACTCCGTTCAGAGCCCATCTGCCTTTTCCAGCCACTTACCACCCAGCAACTGCCACAAGCCAATCTCTTAGGGGAACACGAAGACACCCAACACTCACACGCACTGGGCAGGCTCCAGGGGCTCCCTGGCCAGTGACATCCTGCTCCCCAGTTTGCCCACACACACATTCCCACGCATCCTTCAAGGCCCAGGCAAACAGCACATCTTCTCTCTGGCTTTCTAGGTGAGTTTCCCTTCCCTCAGGATTAGTCACACTCTGATCTGTGCGCCCAGAGTTCTTTACGCACTTGTCATTGTGTCTGTCTGTCCTGCTGAACCAGCAGCTTGAGGGCGGGGGCCATTGCCTGGCACACAGACCGACGGGGTAAGGTGAGCAAAACTGTTGCATTGCAGGATTGCGTGGCCCCTTGATGCTCTTCTCCGACAGAGGTCTGCCTCTTACGGGGTGACGGGAAGAAGTGAATGTAGGGTTGCAGGAGGGCCTCTGAGGCCTTTGTTCTCAGTTCTAAACAACAGAACCCATTACGCTGCTGAAGGAAGGGTCAGAGCCGCCCTTCACAGGCCAGAACTAGAATGCTCCATTGAGAACTGGCCCTGCATTTCAGCACATTCCTTACCCTTTCTTGGGATTTTATTTTCTTTTTCTGTGACATAAGTTATCACATAGTAAGTCCTCCTGGTTGACTTTTCACTTTGAGTCAATGTATATGTGATTTCTTTGTTCAATTTTATCATTATTAGGTTACAGGTAATTTTCATGTTAGTATTGATTAAAGTTAAAAAAGATTAGCTTCCCATCCCATAGACTGAAACTCTCCCGAGGCCTGACTATAAATTCAGTCCAGAGTTTGGTATCACCAGGAGCCTCTCATGGGGAGAGAGGGGACCCAGAACCCCCAGCAGATGGCCCACGCAGAACAGCAGCCTGGCACAGAAGAGGAGCTCTTACAGGACTCGCCTTCCCAAGGCATCCAGCAAATCCCTGCTCTGTACCCGATGCTGGACCACAGGCTGAATGTGTGACAGCACAGACCCTGGCCCCCAGGGGCTCCTGACATAATGCGATAATGGCTACACAGAAGGAAAGATCACAGGGAGCTCAGGAGCCAGTGGAGGAGCAGAGCTGCCCCGGAAGGGGTCAGAGAGGGCTGCATGGACAAGAGAAAGAGCAGAGGCTAGAAGGGGGTGGGAGAGGATTCCAGGAAAAACGCTGGCTGCAAAATGGAGTCGAGGGTGCCAGCGCCCTTACTAGTGGGCTGCTGAGAGGGTCAAGTGGGGTGACAAGCAGAGGAGAGCACTCACTCGGTCAACTGTGAAGTGCTGTGCAATGGGGGGGCGATTCCCTCGAGCCACTGGCTCCCTGCTGGTTTGCCCCTGACCACAGCTATTTTAACAAGGTTCGCAGCGTAACCCTGAGACCAAATGACCTATTTTAGGCTCTCTGGCAGCATACCCTGAGCCAGCAGTCTTGGCTTCCAGGGGGGAAAGCCAGCAGAGCCCTAAGACAGCCCAGCTGGTTCCAGGCTGGGCACCTTCCCTGGAAAGTCTCTTGGAACAAGTGTGATCAGATGAAGGTTAGAACAGGCCCAAAGAGCCACCGTGCCAGCACCGTGGCTCCCAGGGCCAAGAGGGAGACCAGTGGATGCCCCGGGAGGCCCCTGGGCACAGAAAGGACAAGAGCTTCCTTAACAAAACGGGCCATGTCTAGACGGGTCCCCCATAGTCCTGAGACACCTGGACAAGGGCCTATAAGAGGCACTGCACGAAGACGACCGTTTGGCAGGCAGCTGGCCACAGGAGGCCTTTGCAAAGTGCACTGGGGGCCCGGAGTTGGCACTCGCAGGCCCCTGTGCAGAGCTGGAGCCCTCAGAGAACCAGCATATCCAAAGGCACCTGCAGGTGAAAGGCCCAGAACAAAAAAGAAGCAGGAAACTCCACATTTTTTCCTGTGCCCTCCTGAAATAACCATGTTAACTGCCTAAATCACACTTGTTCCTCGGGTAAAACACCGTCCTGCCTAAGAATGCATACGACCTGTAAGCCACTCCTAGAATTTATCTTAAAACAAATTATAAAGATGAAGATCGACAGGCAGAGATGTTCGACGTTTGCCACACCCTGGCCCCACAGTGACTGGCTCCACGGCCTTGAGCATGTTACTTAACCTCTCTGGGCTGTTTTCTCGTCTGAGAGTGGGGCCCGTGACAGCAGCTGCCTCACAGGGCTGCTGTGAGGATTCGCTGGGTAACCCTGGCATGCTACCCGACAAGGAACCCGGCACATAGGAGGAGCTCAGCAAATGTCTGCTGTTATTATAATTAATAGCAAAAATGAGAAACAAATGTCCAACAGGAGAGGATCTGTCAGTGAATTACGGCACGGCCATATGGCTGCATATTATGCAACTGCTAAAACATTTTCTTGAAAATTGTTTAAGAACACTGTAAACTTATCATAAGTAAAAAATGGATGTTAAAATGGATATTAAAATGTTTACACCATATGGTCCCAACTTTATGATGGAAATACATGCATATTTTTAAAAGGCTGATGTGAAATTTAACAAAAGGGAATAGTGATTACAGCTATGGAGTAGGATTCAATCTTTTAAGCATCTCTGCCGTTTCTACCTTTCCCTGGTTTTCTACAATGACTATGTATTATTTTATAGCCAGGAAAAATGACCAGTATGTGTTAGTCAGAGAGTAGCTCTGGTGATAAGAAAGGAATGAACTCAGCGTTCTGTCACCTGCTTTGGAAGCTACAGCTCTCAGTCCCCAGGCCTACTGATGGGCCTTCTCAGCAAGGTGATCTTCCCAGAGAAGTACTGATTTCCCGTGGTTCAAAGTCAGTCCCACCTGGCTGTGAGGTCTGCTCAGCCACCCTCAGGGGCCGAGAGACAAGTACCCAGAGATTTGGTTCCATGTTCCTGCCTTTCTGGGGGACCGTGGGCTCCTGGACCCAAAGCTAGCTCCATTCATTTGTCCAAGCACACACTGAGGCCCAGGGGGCCCAGCCCCACAAACACAAAGACGGAAGCCACAGTCCTAAGCTCAAGGAGCTCAGAGTGGGTCAAGAGACGGACCAGGAGACAGTGCGGGCAGCAGCACAGCCGAGGTGCACGTGTGTGACGGAAATCATAGGAGGGCCTGGCCCAGCCTGTGGGAGGCAGGGGAGGGCATGGGAGGGCAGGGCTGAACTCCTGGCAGCCAAGAGGCAAATGCAGAGGCAGAACGGCCAGCCTGAGACAGGAGCTGAAAGCCATTCACTACGGCTGTTTATGGTGGTGAGGTCACGGTGTTGAGGGTGGACAGGGCGTCTTGCTCATCATGCTAAGAGGGCTGGATTTTAACCTCATGGCAGCAGGGAGCCACTGAAAGATTTCAAGTCTGGGAGAGACCTGCTGACGTAGCTTTCAAAAGTCACCCTGGCTATGGGGTAGAAAGTCCACTGAAGGGGGCAAGAAGAGAAGCCAAGATGCCGGTTGGGAGCTGTTTGCAGCGATTGAGACAAGAATTAATATGGGCTCAGACCAAAACGGGGGTTCAAACTAAGATGGAGAAGATGAGCAGATCTGAGGAGTATTAAGGCAGGAGAATCCAAAGGATTTGGTTTAGTAGATACTTGGGGAAGAGAGGAGTCAGGGTAAGTCCCAGGACTCTGCATATTGCGTGGTACATTCGTCACAACAGAGACTAGAGGAGGAAGAATAGATTCTAGGGCTGGGAGAGGTTATGAATCTGGTTCTGCTGAGTGTGGGATGTCTGTAGCAAGATGGTCAGTAGAGAGGTGCACATGAAGTTCTGGGGGTCAGGAGAGGGGTCTGGGCTGAGAGTGTATATTTGGAAGAGCGTATGCAACTGAGAGGAGGGAGGACAGAAGCATGGGGAATATACGCATGATGAAGGGAGAGGAGCAGCTCACAGGGCAAACAGCAGAGAGAGGGAGAAAAATGTGCAGGCAGAGGAAGAGAGAGACGCACATCATGGAGGACAAGGGAGGGAAAGGGGGGCTTCTAGAGGGAGGCTGCCATGGGTGTTTCAGACCAGCACAGGCCAGGCAGGTCCACTGTTCAGTACTGGGGGGCCACTGGGGCCCTCTGCTGGGACCCTTTAGTGAGGCCCTAAGGGGCAGGCCCACACACCGGGGTCTCCAGCACCTGCCTGGACCCAGCAGATGCTGGAGACACATTCACCAAGGGAAAAATGGGAGGGCGGGAGGCCTGGGCACAGGCCAGACCACAGTGGGCAAGGGATGCCTAGCCATTCTCCTGCCTGGGTCTGGGGAGGGCAAGTACTGCCCCTGGTACCAGACCCCTAGAGCCCTGGAGAGGAAGTGCGTGTGGGTCTAAAGCTGGTGGGCGGGACTCTAGGACCAATGGCAAGCTCTGTCCCATTGGTGGGACAGCCTCAGGCCCCCCACCGAGGGGAACTGGAACAGTCTTTTCTGTCTCTGGAAACAGCATAGGTAAGGGGTGCAGAGGGCAGCACAGGGCATTTGCTGTGTGAGAGAGTGCCACCTAGTGGCAGGAGGTGCTCACACCAGGCTTCTGCCGCACCGTCACACCCATCGCCCTGACCGCTCCTAGGCTTTTGGGGGCCTTTCATGCTGGCGTCCCGTGCACAGGAAGCAATGATCCAGGGCTTTTACCACCTGGGCAGCACCTGAGCCTCTGACAGCAGCACGCCCTGCCGCATCAGCTGAGGTTGGCTCTGCCAATAGAGAAGGTGGGCAGGCTAGAATTTTAGCCAAGACCCATTCCGCCTGGGCAGAAATGTCGGGTGCTGCTCCCAGGGCTGTACCTCCACAGTGGGAGAGACTGGACTGCTTGCTTTCGCATGTCTTCCCGTGTGGTTCAGGTCAGAGGTGACCGTGGGGGCCGGGGGCAGTATGCAGGGCACCCCAGCAGCAGAGAACACTCCTGCTACCAGCCTCCCCAGACATTCTCCCCTGGCTCCAGCCTGCTCCCTGGAGACATATCTGAGGCTGGCCTGGCTGTCTTGTGGACACCCCACGCCCAGGACAGCCCAGATTCCAGGGTCACACCCACACGTCCACAGTTCACTTTTGACTGCTCAGCAGTTTCAGGCCAGGTGAGGTCACCGTGACCTCCTTAAACAACTCCACGGAGCTCATTTTTATTCTCAGCTCTTGGTTTAGCTAGGTAAGATAAAAAGAGTTCTCTTAAAAACACTTTTTAAGGGCTGGCCTGGTGGCATAGCAGTTAAGTTTGCGGGCTCCGCTTCGGCGGCCCGGGGTTCACAGGTTCGGATCCCGGGCACAGACTGACGCACCGCTTATCAAGCCATGCTGCGGCAGCATCCCATATAAAGTAGAGGAAGACGGGCACGGACGTTAACCCAGGGCCAATCTTCCTCAGCAAAAAGAGGAGGACTGGCAACAGATGCCAGCTCAGGGCTAATCTTCCTCACTAGAAAAAGAAAAAATCCACTTTTTAAACTTCCCCTTATTACAAAAGAAATGTTTTACAAAAATGTGTGACTTGCAAAGTGAAAATCCCTTATTTAGCTCAACCCACTATCAAAATTTCCTATTAACAGCCTGGTGTATATTCCTTCAGCTTTTAATTTCTATACACGTACGTGAATGTGTACGTGTCTGTGTGTGTGTATCTAGGGGGGTGTATGTGTTGTTGTTTTCTATACTGACATACAGTTCTACAACTTATTATGACTTTTTCCATTAACAGCATTCTGCTAGAGGCATTCTTACCACCCCATCCCAAATTCAGGTTAACTCAGTGACCCAAAACCAGGGTGGGAGGAAAGATGGTGCCCCAGGGACTCAGAAGTCTGAGGGTTTCAGGTAGATATGGTTCAGAAGCCAGGGGAGAGGGACTCATGCTAGAAACCCCGATCAGCCCTGGAAAAAATATCCCAGGAGCGGGACAGGGCAGACTCGACACTCCTTATCTCCTCTCCAGCCATGGCTGACGGTGCAGTCAGCACAGAACAGGCAGCTGCATGAGTGCAGCCCAGGCAAGCTGTGCACAGTGAGCGGCTGTCCCAGGGAGCTGCCTGAGCCACCAGGACGCCCTGTATGTTTCTGCTGAGTTAGGTGCACAGGCCGGGTCACACCCAGCATCAGAGCTTGGGAACTGGAACTTGCACCAGGGCAGAGCCCTGTGACATCCAGGAGAACAGGGCAGCTTCAAGCCAAGCAGCTGCATGTGCCAGCCCTGCTCTCCTCCTTGGCCTCACGGATCACAAACACCATCCTCAGCACTCTACTTCTGGGAGCCAGCTCACATCAGACACGCCACAGGCGGCACTATTTTATGGCCAATAATTCCAACTAAGCATAAAAATAAAAGGAAAGGACTAGATGGAGATGCTGGTCAGGATACCGGGCTGCAGGGTCCGGATAAGCCTTCCAGAAAGGGAGAGCCCCATAAGCACCCAAAAGCCTCCTGCTGCTCCAGTGACTTGCTGCTTCTGAACCCCACTGTCCTTGCCTGTTAAGTGGAAGTAATATAGACACCAGCTATCTACGATTACAATGAAGTGATGTGTGTCAAGCACTTAGCAGGTGCTTGCTGGACAATAAACACTCAAATGCTACCCACTGCCGTTATTATGATTGGCTGAGGGCACCCAGAAAAGAAATAACTCCCTTCGGCACATGGAGACCTCCAGGGCCATTGGGGCCTCCCCTGGGAACAGCTAGGAACACCTTGGCCCCCATGTCGCCAGAGTCCAGGCCAGATCCTAGCACACAAGGGGGTTTCACTGTCCTTGGACAGGGTGCTGGGTGGGCAGGGTCAGGCCAAAGGCTGAGGAAATTCAACAACCAGACCCTCTGCAATCACAGGGGCCCTCAGACACCTGCCTTTCTTGCCTCTCCCACACCTAGAAAGGGATCCTACCATTACCTGATTGGGTCCTTGGCTCCCAGCTGGGGTAGAAGATAGGCCCAGGCTGGTGGCTCCTTGTCTAGATGTTGTGGATGGGAGGGAGCTGCAGCCCCTCCTTGTCTGCCCTGGGAGCTACACTTTCTAAAGGAACCACAGCTTGGTGTCCTAGGAGGGGTGCGGCTGGCCACTCGCCCTTGACTCACCCTGGTCGATAGAGTGCTGTGGCAGCTGGCTGAGCTGGCTGTTGACTACCCCTGCATAGGTGCGCAGGAACTCCTCCTCGCTGGCCGTCAGCTGCAAGAGTGAGAGAGCTGCAGGTAAGGGGTGCATGCACCGGCTCCTGAAGGTACTTTCTCCTTTGCTCCCCAAGCCTCTATTCCTGAGATTTGACTTTTCAGTTCCAGAGCAAGCATCCCCTCCTACCCTCTTCCTGCTTCCCTGAAACTTGGTCCATGGGCCCCCAGGACCTGGCACTGGGATCAGATCTGAGGCTGGATTCTAGTGCAGCAGAAAGACAGGCCCTGCTTCAGGAGCCCCTCTCTCTCTTTTTGAGAAATGCCCCCACACATCTACTGCCCTCTCAGCACCCATCCTGCCCAGTGGCCCTCAGATGCCTCCGTGGGAGAAGACTCTCGGGGTTGGGAGAGGGGAAGAAGGAGGGATTAGGGCCTTTAGAACTCTCACCCACCTGGCCCAAACTCAGCATGGGGTGGGAAGAACTGGACATGCTGGGCTCCATGCCACATGAATTAGCTACAGAGCCAAACCACAGGCCCAGCATCCCCCTCCCCAGACCACGGCTGCTACAGGAGGTGGCTACAGTCCCTCTGCTCTGCCCGCATCAGGCACCCTCCATGGCGGGCCTGCTGCTCGACACCCCAAAGGCACTCACGTTTGATCCCATCTTTCTCAGCATGAGCAGCACTCGGACCTTCTGCTGAATGTACATTTCCTCCGGACTCTTCCCGGGAGCCCCCTCGCGGTTCATCCCCTGGCCAGCTCTGGTGACTCCTGCAGAGTGAGGAGAAGCACCAAAGAGGGGGGCGGGTGTCAGGACAAGACATACCCAGATACAGACAGGGTGCTTGGCAGGAGTTGTCAGGCAGCCCACAATGCTTCAGGGTCTCGTTTCTGAGAGCCCAGAGCAGGTGGCAAGTTGCATGTTCCTCCCTCACCCACAGTGGCCCCGGCCAGACCGAGCAGATATGTCTTAGAGCAGGCACTGGCGGCCAGTGCCCTCTGAGTGTGGAGCTGTCAGGCCCAGGGGGACTGAGCTGACCCAGACTTCTGGCCAACTCTACTGTCCAGCCACCCCCTCAGCAAGGCTCTGCTATGAGCCACAGGGCATGTGCTGCATGAAGCCCAAAGTGTCCCAGGTTTTCAAAGCAAGCAATTTCCACAAGAAGCAAAAGTGTGACATGATCAGAGACAGCTGGCTGGGGCCTTTGGCTTGAGAAAGCATGAGATCAGTACCCAGCCCCCAAACACCAAGACAGCGCCTTCTGCAAAAGCCACTGAAAGGTTCAAGAGGCCAGCTCTTGGGCTGGGTTCCAAGGAGTCCCTCGATGGGGACAGGAGGAGCCAGTGGTGTGGGGCACAGGCACCCGCCAAGGCTCGCTGCCGTCACCCTCACAGGCCCACCCCACCTGTCAGAGGGCAGCTCCTGTGGGCAGCAGCTGTGTCCAGGTGCAGCAGGGCCCTGACCTGCAGAAAGGTCCCAGGAGAGCAGTCCCAGGGTTTCCTCTCTCCAGGAGGAGCCGGCGGAGAGGAAGCTGGGCGTGGAGGGGTTTGGGTTACACACTTGTAACTCCTGGATGAGTCAGAAATAACGCAGCAGCTGGTGGGGGTGGAGCCTCAGCAGCCCTGGTGCCAAGGAGCTGTGCTCGGAGGACCAAGGGAACCGGGCTGGTGGGATAAGGACTCTCCTCACACCGTCCATCCCTCAGGGGCCAGCAATCCCTGGACCAGCAGGCTCTCCCGGGCAGGGCTGCTCTCTGTGCAAAGGGTGGACTCAGAAATGCACCAGAGCCTGGGCAGCAGCCTCCCTGGAGGTCCCTGTCAACTGCTTAGTCCCCATAAGCTAATAGGAGCTCTCGCCCTAAAGCCCACACAACAGGCTAAAAAGCTGGCAAGTTGGGGCTTAAGCAGCAGCTGTATGCTGGACGTGGCGGGGTCTCCTTTCAGGGCCTTCCTGTCCACCACTAAAGCCCCAGGCTGCCTATTCTACTATCTGCACCCTGCCACCTCTGGGCTCAGAAAAGGGCCTAATTAACAACTGGTAACCGGGAGAGAGGCGACATGCCTAACTTCCTAGCACAGCTGAGTGGGAAAGCTCGGTTCTGGGGTATCACTTCTCCTCACGTCGACCCCTCCTCACTTCCTTCCACTCCACCACCCCACTCGAGTAGCCAGAATGATCTTAAAAAAACCCAGAACTGATGGCATCACTCCCCGCTTCCACCTACCTCAGGATACATTGCCCCGTCCTTGCCAGGACCCCACGAAGCCCCGCATGGTCAGCCTACTTCCCTCTCCTCATTCCTCCCCTTGCTGCTTTGCCTTCCTGGCCCCCAATCTGGTTCTAGAACAGGCTAAGAAGCTCTTTCCCCCTTTGCACTGGGTGTCTCCTGGGCCTGGAACCAACTTCTTTTCATCCTTCACCTCACTTAGATGCCTTCCAGGGAAGCCTTTCCTGACAGCATAACCCAAGCAGGTTCTGCGCCCACCCCAGGCCCTCTCAGTCACATGGCCCTGTCTCGCCCCAATTTTCTGAAAGGACCCTGTTGGAGCACTTGCTTATTGTCTCTCCCCGGGCCAACTGGAAGGCCAGGGCCACATCTGCTTCACTCACCCCGTCACCCCGCAGCCCAGCACCACGCCTGGCGGGCGCTTAATAAATACTGCCTGTTGGCTGAACAGAATATCGAGACAGCCTGGTGTCTAAGCTCCCCACCCTCGACAACATCCACATCAATTCAGGGCCAAATGTCATCATGTTGAAAGAGACCAAAGTACCAATCTAGTCTCCATCACCAAATTTAGTTTTTCCAAAGGACTCTCATTCCTGAGTAATTTGAGTGCCTTGGGCTATCGTGCTCTCCAGAGGAAATCTGAAATGCCCCATAAAGCCTTAAAAACAGGAGTTAGGGCTTTCAGGAGTAAAAACCTTCCAGTTCTGTCCTGTGTCCAGGGGCTAACGGTCAGTTTGCTCTCTCCCTGTGGAAGACAGCATGGAAGACAAGTGACCGGCCACTAGGTGTCACCACAAACAAAAAAATCAGAGTTCAGTGCTTTCCCCCAACACACACAACACATCTCCAACTCCCCAACAGGCCCATCTAGTTCAAGCCCTTATTCTGACCCTACTGTCAAAAACCACACCCCAGTCCTGGGTCCCAGAGCAAGATCCATTCATTCACGCAGGGGGCCAGCTCCACCCAGGCAAGCACATGTATCTGGTCTTGCTGCGCACCCCAGGACCTAGGGTCCTGGCTTCACTCCAACAGAGATGTGGGCTCAGAACTAACAGGAGAGAGGGGGAGGGGAAGGGGGAGGGGAAGGGGGAGGGGAAGGGGGAGGGGAAGGGGGAGGGGAAGGGGGAGGGGGAGAAGGAGGGAGGGAGAGGGGGAAAGGGGGGGGAGGGAGAGGGGGAGGGAGGGAGAGAGGGAGGGAGGGAGGGAGAGAGGGAGAGAGGGAGGGAGAGAGGGAGAGAGGGAGGGAGAGAGGGAGAGAGGGAGGGAGAGAGGGAGGGAGGGAGGGAAAGAGGGAGAGGGGGAGAGGAGGAGAGGGGGAGAGGGGGAGAGAGAGAGGGGGAGAGAGGGAGAGAGGGGGAGAGGGAGGGAGGGACGGGGAGAGAGAGAGAGAGAGAGAGGGAGAGAGGGAGAGAGTGAGTGTGTGTGTGTGTGTGTGTGTGTGTGTGTGTGTGTGTGTGAGAATCATCTTACATGGGTCTATTTTACAGAATATTGCTCTGTCCAACAATCCTACAGCCGGCACCCCATAAAGATTGGTGTCACTCCACTGTTTCCCTCCATTGCAGCCTCACTATTCCCGGGGACCTCCCACACTCATGCTGTGATTACTAGGGTAGTTCACACAGCCCAGCTGTGGGCCTAGGGTGTGGGCATTGGTGCCTAAATGGGTCTTTGGTGCTGGGTTACTCCCACATCGGCATGCTTCCCTGGCAGAGATGGTTTCTGAAACTGTCTCTCCTGGCTTTGGGGAAGACTCCTATCATTTCTAAAAATTCTGGTCTTCTAGCATTCTTTAAGCTCTAGTTTGAGCTGATTCCATCCTGCTGCCTGACAGTGGGAACACCGAGGGCCAGATCTGGGGTAGAATGCGGCTGTGAGCACACATTCCTGCCTTCACACTCCTATCCTAATGGACGAGAACGTCATGACTGGGTTACATAATTCCATCCTAAACAGAATCTGCATCACAGGTGTCCATGTGAAGAAAATTAATAACTGAAGAGAATAAATCATAATCAACCCAAACAACACAGACATTTCAGTTGCTGATGTGCCACGAGCATATTAAAGTGTCTTTGGGTTTGGTGCCGATCCAAGCAAACACGTATTAAAGTTTCATCACAATTCTGACAAGCATCAGATCAACTTCATTTGAGAACTGTTATTCTCCCCTGTAGGGATCAGGAACTGGTCTCCATTAAAACGTGTTTCAATCACATATGTCCAAACTGCAACTAATTTAGACACACTAAGTATTCATTCAGCCCTCAGTCGTAAGAGCCAAAAGTAATAACAATGCTTCTCAATTATGGTCTCCCCACTAGCGCCATCAACATCCCATCACCTAAAATGGTGATGCTTCCATTCTAAATCCCAAAAAAATCTCTGTGTCAACTGCCCAAGTCAAAGACAGACCTGCTCCCTCCCATAAGATATAACATTCTGGAAACTAACTAGGGAAAAGCATAGATGAGTTCAAAAATGGAAAATGGAAAGCAACAGGTAACTATCAACTATCCAAAGGAATGGCGAGAGGAGAGGCCTGTGGCAGTACATTATGCCGTAGATATCCATGTGTTATGCAAAAAGTGGGTGTGAAATCACATCAGATTGGGACAAATGCCCGCACCTCTGCTGAAGGAAGGTTGGCTGGTAAAGGACAGTGAGGAAGGGGCTCCCAACCACTGGGAAGGATCCACACAAAGTGACAAATGTCGCCCGTGACCTGAGAGGCCACACTGCATTCTCTGGGAGACATCTGAGGTCATATGTAAGACATCACGCTCCTGCCAGGCTCTGCAGGGACCTAATCTCTACCAGCACATGATCTGCAGCTTTGAAGCAGTTGATCTCACTCTAGAAGAATCGGGAGGCAGTGCAGGAGGGACCTGGAGAGCAGGACGGCTGAATGTTACATGCAGCAATCAGAGCATTCTGATCAACAGCTCTGAAAGCTGGCCTCCCTTCGACAGGCATGAATGGCCCTGAACACAAACAGCCACCTGCACTCATTTTTATTTATAAACTTGAAGCTAACACTATTTGAACACCCACATTTATATAAATTGGAATTATATTTATATTTATAAATTTATAGCCAGGGTGGTCTTGCACCTGCTTGGAAAATACTGAGTAACCTCAGGCTGGGTCAGACAGCAGGGAGTCCTTTAGATACACCAGCCACCTCTGCCCCATGGGTCCCAGCACTAGTCTTTTGTCTGTTTTTTTTTTTTTAAATTGTGATATATTTTAAATGTTTACATTAAAAAAGGTACATTTACATTTGTACAATCTTTACACAGCACAAAAATACATCATATAATTGTGCAATTCATAGAGCTTACATAAAATATTAATTCAGAGACTGCACACATCCTAACAGCCTAAAAGAAACCAGCAGTCCCACAACATTCCCTGTAGGAACCCACACAGCTGAAGAAATGAGCATTATTAGGATGCTGGAAAAAGGAAACCAGATGAACTAACTCCACGGTCGGCCCGGGAGCCTATACCCAAGGCCCCTCCCCAACACTGCTCTATGGCCACAGTACCAGAAGTCCTTCCCCTGGGGTCCTTACCTGCTTCTGGAAATTAACTTCAGGCAAACAGGTGCTCAACTGTGACAGACGGGCTGTGGCCGGGGAGAAATAGGAAGGTGCGGCCCTGTGGAAACACATAACGTGGGTCATGGGAGGAGCCGGGAGGGCCCCAACGGCTGCCAGAGATTAACCTGGAGCATACGCCCCACGCTGACAGATGCAGGACCACTGACGGGAAGCTCATGGCAATGGGCTCTGCTGCAGTCCAGAAATACCTGTGTGTCTGGCCAACCCAGGGAACCTGCACCAACACCTCTGGGATGAGGTGCTGACTGCAGCAATGCTCGCCTGTCATTTCCGGCTGAAGCAGGTCACCACACACCCTCCTCCTCCCCTTGGGTTAGTCACCAAGTCCAATTGAGAGCTGTGCTCAGAGACGTCGAGGACCAGAGTGAATCACTCCAGGACAGCTGATGGGCATGTCCTGCACCTGCACGAGAAGGCGTCCCACCCACCAAACACAGCCTGACGAGCCAGGCACGGGTCCCTGGGCGCTCCACCTCCTCTGCGCTCAGATGTGCGTTATGTTTGTTGTGTGCCTGGTGAACAGCTGTAGTTGTGTATGTAAACATTAACATACACACACACAGAAACACAGTTGCAGATAATTTACAACCTACTAGCCTGACCACATGTCTACTTGCCCCAAACACACCTCTTCCAGGAATCAGAGAACACTGTCTTCTTTTCTCTTGCCTCCCCCACACAAGCTCATCGTTCGGGTCCTCTGAAGGTTAACCTGGCAGGAGTGTGACTGTGGATGGGCAGGGGGCACAGGGAGAGGCACGCAGGGGCACCAGAGAGTCTCACCCGCCCATGCAGCCCGGCCAGCTCGTCCACTGTGGTGCACAGACCTCAGAGCATCTAGTTTAAAGGTGGACTCCCAGCTCTCAGCCCTGTGCTGATGATCCAAAGGTCTGATGATAACCGTTTGAGAAATCTGTTCTGAGGGAGGTGCAGGACCAAGGGAGCTTTGAAACCCCCGTCTTCACTGATTTCTACAAAGAAAGCTGCTTATTCACCCAAGGGGCTGAGGAAAACATGTTTTACAGAGAAAGTGAGATTCTAAAAGCCTCTCCTACAGGTAGCCCTACAGGCCACTCCAACCTCTGGGTCTCTGTTCTGTGTATCCCTTCCACCAGCGGATGGCCCTGGGATGGAAGAGTGGTCACCCACCACTGCCACCCCCTCCGCCCTCAGACTACCCCTACAGGAACAGACATTTATAGCAGTTAATTGCTCTTTTATTCCTCTACATATCAAAGCACCAAAATACCAAGGAACCCTGGGGGAACTTTCCACCCAAGTCCCCACAGTCCTTCAAAAAGAGATGAAAAGAGACAACTTTCTCCCATTTCTGAGGGGCTTTAATTTCTTCAACTACCACAACAGCCAATTAGCCTCCCACTGTCTACAGGGCTCGGATCCTTCCAAGAAGCAGAGAGGAACTTCATATTCATGACTTTAAGGAGAAGGCATCAAAGGGATGCTGTGGTGTTCCCGATGGGACTGTCCAGGAACGCATGGCCAGCTGTTCTATTTGCCATTTTATGATCAGGTCAATGTTCCCAATTTACAGAGGAGGAAGCTGCGGCTCCAAGTCCCTGGGGCCCCAGACCAGCGTAAGACAGCATGCTCCAGGAGCTGGATTCTGTTTTGGTTCTGCTCTGTTGCTGATCGCTGTGCAACCTGAGGTCGGTCACTGCTCTTCTCGCCCTTCATTTCGTCATTTGTAGAAAGGAAATCATGATCTACCACGTTTCCCTCAGTGGACACAACGAGACCGGGGCTGGCTTCAGGAGCCTGAGGCCTGGGCACTGAGAAAAGCTCCACTCTTGGCTTAACGCTCTGCTGTTGCCATCTTGAAATTCTTAATAATTTTCGAAGAAGGGGCCCTGCCCCGGGCCCCACAAATTATGTAGCTGGTTTGGAATGAGAAAAAGGAGGTCACGGTGCCTCTCAAAGTGCCAAGGGCCCCATTACCTTAAGTAGACACTACATGAACTCAAGAAGGATTTACTAAAACCTTTCTAGGTGTACACAGCACCGAGTCAGGCTCAGGAGCGGCAGATACAAAAGTGGGGCTATGGTGAACATGATGTAGTCTACACAGAAATTGAAAAATAATGATGTACACCTGAAATTTATATAATGTTATAAACCAATGTTACTGCAATAAAAAAAAAAAAGTGGGGCTATGACACTGAGCCTGCCTTTCAGGAGGTGACCAAATGGCTGAGGAAACCACACTACAAAAGGCAAGTGGAAAACAATACAAAACAACACGTAACAATGAGCCAAAAAGATGTGCCAGGTTAAGATACAAACACTTCCAGAGTGCCATCCACATGTAATGTACCACACCCAGCACCTCCCCCTGAGCAGCTCAGCGGCAGGAGGAAAAAGACCCAGGGCCTTGATCCACTGTAAGAAGTGGCAGAGTAAGACGAAGTGTTTGCACTGCGAGAATATAGAGGAAGAGGAGGAACTAGCTGTCGAGGGCTCCAGGGAGTAGACACTGGAGCTGGGTCTTGAAGGATAAATAGGAGTTGGCTGGCAGAGAGCAAGGGAAAGGGACAGGGAACAGACGTTCTCCGAACAACAACTACTGAGCGTCTATTACATGTCAAGCCCTGTGCTGGGCACAGGTGAGCAAAATAGCCTTGGTCTGCTTGTGATGAAGGGCTCCCACTCAGCAGGGAAGACAGATGTTAATCAAGTCATACCCACGGAAACGCATTCTCAGACACTGTGATAAATGGCCCGAAGGGTAAACGCAAGGTGCCCTGAGGACACGCAGCTGGGAGACTGACCTAGCCCTGGGGGAAGGCATCCCCAGGAAGTGACTTCTGAGCCGTTACCTGAAGGATGAGGAGGAGCTAGGTGGGGGGCTACTTCTGTGTTCAGGGGCACACATGTGTAAAGGTCCTAAAGCAGGAAGAGCCGGGGCCTTTGGATAAACTGGAGGAAGAAGGTGTGGCTGAGGTCTTGGGAGCCAGGTGAATGGGCTCCAGGTGAGCCGGCGCTGGGCCAGGTGGGTCTCTATGAGGGTGAGCACAGGTATTCAACACTGGGGAGTCAGGTGGAGTCTGAGCTTTACAAGACCACTGTGGCTGCAGTGTGGAGAAGAGACTGGGGCAGAGCTGGAGGGCAAGTCCCCTCAGGACCAGGTGAGAGCCGGGTTTTGGCTAGGGGTGACGGAGAAGGGATGGTGAGGATGGCAGGGCTTGGGACACTTCGGCAAGTGGAAGTGCAGGCCGGGAGCAGTGTAGGAGCCGGGACTGTCACCGCGGCTGCAGGAAGGGGTGTGGCGAGGCCTGACGTGAGAGCTGCCCAGCCTGCCGGTGAAGGCCCTGAGGACACGCTGAACAGCTGGATGGGACTCCACAGGACACGGAGAAGACTACGGGGACTGGGAAGCAGAGTGGATTCATGCTTAAGACAGTCGGTAGCACTGTGAACATCTGTGAAGTGTTCCGGAGGCAGGGTCAAAACGTGGTGACCGACCAGATCTGGGAACTATCTAGGGCACTTCTGGGACACACTGTGCACTGGATGGGGTGGTGGGGTAGGGGCACTTTGGGAAGAAGGAGTAACACGAGTGAAGGTGAAGAACTGGAATCCTGGCGATGCCACTTAGCAGCCATGTGGCCTCGGCGAACATTCATTCATTCAATCAACAAATTTGTTGAGCACCTACTATGTATTGGGATACATCAGTGAAAAAACAGTCAAAAATCCCTATGTACATTCTAGTGAGAGGTGAGAACAGACAAAATAAAATAAACAAAAATTAACCAATGGGTATATAATGTAATATGGAAGAGGCAATAGGTGCTATGATAAAAAACCAAGCTGGATGAGGGGGAACAGGAGTGTGGGGTGGTCAGGTGGGCCTTCCCGCGCAAAGACATGAAGGAGGGGAGGAGTGAGCCATGGGAAGCCCAGAGCAGAGCTGGACAGAGGCCCTGGGGTGGGAGCGGGTGGGGTGTGTGTTGGAGGACCAGCAAGAAAGGCCCTGGATGGGGCAGGAAGGAAGAGAACGAGGGGAGGAGGGAGAACAGAGGAGCGCATCACAAGTGAGAACCCCACTTTGACCTGTAAGGAAGGGTAGCTACTGCGAGGCTGTGATCAGAGGCGTGGCCTGGCCTGACTTGGGTTTTAGCAGGGCCACCCTGACTCAGAGCAGAGATAGAGGGGCGAGAGTGGAAGCGGGGGGACCAATGAGGCCGTGGCAGGAATCCAGGCAAGAGGGAGGCAGCGGCAGTGGGGTGCGGGGCGGGCAGGACATCAGGAGGGCCAGCGGGCGTGGTGTGGGGCGTGACAGGAGAGGCGCATGACGGTGACTCCCAGGTTTTGGGGCTGAGTAACTGAAAGTGGGCGCTCCTATCAGCCAAGATGTGTGAGATACAAGTGAGCAGTTTTGGGGAAAGACAAGGACCTGAATTTTAGACAGCTTAGAGCCTTTCCCATCTCTAAGCCTCAGTTTCCCTATCTGTAGACACGAGTGACAACGGGACCTGCCTCAAGTGCTGGCTGTGAAGATTAAGTGAGGCAACACAGCAAGAAAGCACTAGGCACAGCGCCTGGTGCACAGCAAGTACTCAACAGATATTAGTTACTGTCACCAATGACAAGATCAGCAGGTGACATAGACAATGTAAGTAAATGATATTTTTGCTCTGGGATGAGGGGTGGGAGTAAAATTAAACAAACAATTAAGAATTCTCAGATTTAAAATACCCTACCTTCTTTTTCTCTCTTCTTCCCTCCCAGTTCACCCATCAGCCCCCAACTGGCTCCAAGGAACGATAAGGGGTGAAGAGCTATGCGGGGGCGGGGAGAACAGGACCTCATTTCCATGTTCCACGTGCTGCCCCAAATCATCGGGGGTGCCTTAAATTTATTTATTTTATTTATTTAGTGTGTTTGTGTGTGTGTGAGGAAGATCAGCCCTGAGCTAATATCCATGCCAATCCTTCTCTTTTTGCTGAGGAAGACTGGCCCTGAGCTAACATCTGTGCCCATCTTCCTCCACTTTTTATATGTGACGCCGCCACAGCATGGCCTGACAAGCGGTGCATCAGTGCGCGCCCGGGATCCGAACCCGGGCCACCAGCAGCAGAGCGTGCGCACTTAACCGCTACGCCACGGGGCCGGCCCCAGGGGATGCCTTAAAGCAGGGTCTCAACCTCGGCATTATCGACGTTTTGGACCGGATAATCCTTTGTGGTGGGGGCTGTCCTGCGTATTGCAGGGTATTTAACAGCATCCCTGGGCTCTACCCACTAGATGCCAGTAGCACCTCCCCCTAGGTTGTGACAGCCAAGAATGTCTGCAGACGTTGCCATGTGTCCCCTGGGGGGCAAAGTCACCCCCGGTTGAGAACACTGCTTTAAAGAAATAGCTGACACATACTCTGGCTTACTATTGGCCAGGCGCTATTCTTAACCCTTCACATATATGAATCATTCAGTCTTCACAACAAACATCCCTATAAGGTTTTACAAATGAGGACATGGAGACACAAAGAGGTAAAGTAACTCGCCTGTGCTCACCCAGCTAGTCTGTCCTGCTCTGTACTGGGGCAGGATTTGAACCCAGATTGTCTGGGCTCTTACCCCTACGCTATATTGCTCTCCAGTATACAAGTAAATGGATAAAAGTGCGCTCAGAGCCAGGGAGAGGGAGGCAGGACTGAGGCCTGACCTGCAGCTCTGGCTGGGAGTCCCACACCAGGCGGCACCTCAAGTTCCCTAGCGACATCAAAACTGGGACACCAGGGAGGATTTCCACAAGCTCCACACTCAGTAATTAAACTGCGACCTCCCAGACTCAGGGCCTCATGAGCAACTGCCTTAATTAATAAATTCCACCTTCCAGCCTCTGAGTCCAGAGCTGGGCTCAGCATTCCCGAACCACGCTCCACCAGCAGGGGCAAAGCAGGTCTAGTGATGCTCTGCGAGCCAGGGAGTTTGCACTATGAGGACCATTCTTAGGGGATGAGGTTGGGATAAGGAATTTGTTCTGAGGTCACCAACCCAAATTCAGACCTGATCCAAAGCTCCTTCCTGCTCCGTAAAGCCAGGCGACGTTACAGAACAACAGTGATAATTACTGTTGTTGCTAGAGCATTTTCTAAGGGCCAGGGACAATGTCAGTCACGGTGAGCATATTGTCTCATTTAATTTGAGTCCTCACAACAAGCCTGCAAGGTAGGAATTATTCCCATTTTATATATGAGACAACTGAGGCTCAGAGAAGGTAAGCAGCCTGCTCAGGGCCACGGAGCTAATAAGTGACAGAGCCTGGATCTGAAGTCATGCTTTCTCTCCATCCTATCAGCCCCTTCTCGCTCAGAAGTTGATAGAAGCATTAGCCATTTTAACTAAAACTAAAATGAAAACCCTCTTTACAGGAAAAAAGAAAGCCAGGGCCCCAAACTACTGCCAATCAGAAAATAAGATAAGGCAGCATAACAACTAAATACAGTGAATGGTCCTTGATGGGACCCAGGGAGGAGAGAGGGGAAGGAGTCACAAAGGCCATTACTGGGCAATTGGAGAAAATCTAATAGGGAGTATTTATTAGATAATAGTATCCTATCAATGTTATATGTGTTGATTGTGATGATTATATCGTGGTTATGTTGGAAAATATCCTGGTCCTTAAGAGATACAGGCTGTAGTATTTAAGGGTAAAATGTCTCAATGCTTGCAACTTACTCTCAAAGGGTTCAGGAAAAAGTGCGTGTGTGTGTGTGCGCGTGCAGAGAGAGAGACAGAGTACGTAAGCAAATACGGCAAAATGTTAACATTGGCGAATCTAGGTGAAGGCTTAGGGGTGTTCACTGTACTATTTCAACTCTTCTGTAGATTTGAAATCAAATTTAAAAGTCGAGAAAACATTAAAGAGCCGCTGGGAAATGGGGACGTGGAGAGGCCTACAGTCGCTCTCCAAAGGCCCCTCGATAGGTGTGGAGTTGTCTGTAACCCATCCTGATTGCCCCACATCTGCCAGGGCTGGCCCTCTTCGAGTGGGGTGCAGCTATGAAGCCCAAATAAAGACAGGCCCTCCTCCTCTCTGGCCGCAGGTCTGCTGGCACAGGAGTGATTCCCAACTCTCAACAATTACCCTCTGAACACCCCTACCTCAGAGCTGCGACATGCCGTCAAAGCAGTACGGTACATTCTGTTCCAGGTGTGAACCACTCGGATGAGGGCCCTTCGGTAAAGGTTCTTGAAGCACTAAAACCAAATCCACCTGACCTGATTTAAAACAGCCCAACAACAATCAGAGTGTTGCTGCCCTGCCCGGCCGTCCTGATGACCACGGGAAAGGCACCACAGAAAACCAAAGTGAGGCTGGGAAGGGGGCACCTGGAAGCACTAGGAGGGCTTTGGGGGTGCATCCTCCTGTCCACAGTGTGACTCCCCCTCAGAACAAGCCCTGAAGGCCACTCTTGCACACAGCACCTGCAGGCATGTTCCAGGACAGGCACAAACCTGCCCGGAGCCAGCTCCCTCAGGACCTGTGCGCTGGACAGGAAGCGAAAAGAAAGGGCTCTGTGATCTCGTGCAGGGGCAGGCGGTCAGATCCCAGCTGTCCACCACATTCCCTGCACACTGGTGGTTCTTAGTCGGTGCCATCTGGCAATGTCTGGAGACATTTTTGATCGTCATAACCGGGAGGGTGCTACTGGGTAGGGGCCAGGGGTGTTGCTAAACATCCTATGATACACAGGACAGCCCCCACAAGGCATTGTCCGGGCGCCGTGTCCACAGAACCGAGGGTGAGAAACCCTGCTTGGTGGTCACCTCGGAGTTACCAGTGGCACCAGGCTCCTTCAACACCTCTGGGCCTTCACGTCTGCTGGTCCCTCAGCCTAGAATGCCCTTCCCTACTTACTGTTCACTGTTCTACTGTCACCTTCTGCCCTGAAGCCTATGTCTGCACACCCGCCCAAATTTCCCCCACTCACAGCACTGCCCTGACACTGTGCCTGGGTGTCTGCGTACTGTTTCCACCTCCAAACCAGAAGTTCTCGGAGGGCAGGCCACAGGGTGGCTTTAAGGCCCTCACAGGCCCCAGGCAGCCTTATTCTCAGAGACATATTAAAATGGACTCACATCTCTCATTAAGTAGAATTCTCATAACTCATAAGCGTAGAGAGAGCTGATACATTTTTTTCAGGTCTCCAATATTTTTGTGGACCCTCGAGAAGGTGGTAGGTCATAGGCTCTGTGCTGGAGAATCCAGATGGACGAAACAGTGCTGCAGGTCACATCTGGTGCTCCATAAACAGTTAAGCGAATGAACAGATTTGAGGAGCCTGTGTTAGCTTCATTTGGGAACCATGAAGGAAGCCCCCAGCCCCAGAATGTCCTCCCCTCAGGGAATCTAAAACACCAAGGAATTGAAGGAGTCTGAATGCATATATTATATAATGTTGATGTAACTGGATTGGTATAAGACATCTGTTTAGAACTTCTGGTTTAAAACATTTATCCTATGATTTTGGCCTGATTGGTAGAAAAAGTTACCCAGACCTCGCTGTCTCTTCAAGTCCTGAATTGGGTGAAACCCAGCTTTTCACAGCTAAGGAAGAGCACCTGGCAGGCTTGCTCTGCTGGCCTCTTGCGGTTCAAGAACAATGCAAACAGGAAGGGAATGTGGAGCCGGAGGAAGTTTCCAGGCTGCACCGGGACACTCCCGATCCTGGGCTGTTGTTAGGCTCTGTAGTTCTGACCAAGGGACATGCAGGTGGTGGTTTTATCTCCACACAGTAGGGGAACAAGGACAGAAGGAGAGAAAGGCATCTTTTGACCTAATTTAAAAAAGATATTATTTTTTCTTTCCAGAGAACAGCTGGAATCTTGAAACCTGGCCAAGCCAAAGCCTGAGACCTAAGTCAGGAACCAGCGCCTACAGAATCCACCTCCGGATCTTCCTCTGATTCAGTCTAACTCGTCACCTTCGGCCTCTGGCAGGTTCCAGGGGAATGGGTCATGCAGACTCCAGAGCCCTTGTCTATTTATAAGTGGATGTAAGGGCTGGAACTCTCAGCTCTCAAGTGGGTGCAAGAAGCCCCCCACTCCTGGGCAGGAGGTCTCGCAGGCTGGATGACCTCCACCACGGGCTGAGCACCTGGCAGTGTCAAAAGCCCACCTGTGCAAGCTGATGGCAGAAGGACCCTTTTCTCTCCTGAGACTTAGATCAACATCTGAGATGCCCCCAGCATGCTGACAACCACGCCCCCCACTCCCCCGCCAAGGGAAAACTCAATTTGTATCACTGGTCAGATTTCTTAGGGACAGAGCTGAAGTCAACTTTAGGCTGGAAGGACCAGTTCCAAGCCTAATAATCCCAGGGAAGGAGCCTGGCCAGGAGGTTCCACAGACCTTGGATCACCTCCAGAGAAGGAGGCCAGAATGGAAATTTCAACCCATGGAAGCTCCGTCAACCCCGCTGCCCACAGCTATGTCAACTCTTACAGGGTCACCATTTAAAATTTTAATTAAATTGGGAAATTTAAAAGTTGTTTTTAAAGAGAAAGGGGAAAAACTGACACAGTGCTATTTATTTATCAGGAGCTGCACCAGGTCCCTTCACTCAGAGCCATACGGACATGTCCACACCACCCTCATTCTCTCAGGGACAAGCCTTGCTCTCGGAGGCAGGCCCCGGCACGGCAGGGCCCAGCCCTCCCAGCGCCCCATAGAGGCTGGCCTGTTCAAGAATCACCGCCCTCTCCAGCTCTTCTCCCTTTGCCCCTACTCTCCCTCCATCCCTCCCCTCATTAAAGTCTCCTATAATTGGTTTGAATACATGAGTTTTCTGAACGGGGTTCACTGCATCCCCCTAGAATCCCAGGACCAGGATGACCTCCAGCTTCCTGTTGGAGAATTAGGTCACTAAACCAATTGGGTCATGTGCAGGGTGAGGGCTCAGTCCCCTAGTCGCGCCCCCAGAGGCGGCAGGCTGGCAGCCTCTTGGCCTCCAGAGCCAGCGCCCTCCTCATTGCCCAGCTCTGGGGATGGCTGTCCTCAGGATCTAGCTGAGAGGCTCTAGGGATGGCCTCCTGGTTGAAATTTCTTCCTCTAAACTCTTAAGAAAATAAGTTTTACGGTTACTGCCTCCTCTTTCCTATAGACTTTCAGCATACAGATATGTGCTAATTTGCATAAAAATATAGGTAGGTTTGTTTACCTCGAAAGCATACCCATACCACTGCTACAAACTGCAAAGATTCATTACAGCCACACATCACATATGCCACACTGTTTGTTTGGATAACTGCTTCTGCCCTAATACACAGGCGGTGACCTTCCCTCTCCTTTCTCTCCAGCTACCTCTGAACAAAAAATAATCCAAGGAAGGAAGAAATCTCCCCCTAAGAGGCTGCTGAAGACTCAGTTTCCTTCCTCCCTCAATGTTTAACAAGCTGATAATCAAAATCAAAAATATTTTAGAAAAGGACAACTCCAGAATCTACATGCATTTATTCCATTAACTCGCTGGGGGAAGTAGCATGAAGATGAGAACTCCTGATGGGTCACAGAACTTGTCCAGTCTGAAGCCAAGGACGGTGGTGGCTGGAGGTGAGGTGAGGGATGATCAGAGAAAATATACATGCTCGGAGGAGATAGGAAAACACAGCGTCTAATACAGCAGGAATCTACCCACGGTCACCCAGAGGGTTTGCTCAGGGCTGGGGCCACTGTGGAAAAGCTCAGAAGAGTGGACAGAAACGGACTGGAGGCTGCAGGAGCCCGTGTGAGGGCTCTAAGAAAGAAACTGTCCCCATTCCCAATGGGTGTAGGCATAAACACCCAGACTAGGCACACCCAGATAATCCAGTTCAGGAGCCAAATCCCCATCACCCGTTTGTAATGACATCTCCCATTCCCAAAGCCACGAAATCATTAGTCACCAAGCTACGGAAAGGGAGCAGAAGCTCCTGGCAAAGCTGGCCTGTTAGCGCTCCCCTGGCAAAAAGACTCCTGCTTTCACAGGCCAGCTACTCACCCAAGACTGTCACATTTCATAAAAAGGAACCCAGGAGTCTTTACAAGCCCATATCCACAGAATGCAAGCAGAACCTGACCTCTCAAAAACTCTCAGCTGAGAGGAAAAAGCTTATATCAAAGTTCTCTGAGAGAGAGGTTAATTACACTACATTTTAGTTTGATGGTATTCCTGAGCATCAAGACTTTGTTTAAATCTCAGAGAACTAAACTTCCTTACAAATTTACTTGGAGCACAGAACACAGTGTTAAAACAAAACAAAACAAAAGTACAGGCACCAATGCACACCAGTTCTTACCCTCTTCTAGAAAAGTCATGTAAGTCTGCCAGAAAGATACGCAGTCATAAAAACTTCCAAGTCCAAAAAAGAATAACTTGCCCAAAAAAGAAGTTCCTAAGGGAAAGGGAAACAGATGACTGTAAGTTGTAAAAGAAGGGGAAAGAAACCAGAAATCCAGGACAATAACCCAGAAGGGCCAGGTGAAGCCGAGGGGACTGCAACCGAAATAAATTCCAGACGCAATAAGGTCGGTTTTTTCTCCTCACCTTTTTATTTTGAAAAATGTCAAAGCTGCAGAAAATCTGACAGAATAGTACAAGGACATCCCAATATCCTGTCCCTAGAGTCACAACTGTTAACATTTTGCCACACTCGTCTCAGACCTCTCCACATTGTGGGGTATGGGAGTACGGATGCTGCCTTTATCCTGAGACATTTGAAAGTAAATGCAGATATCACGGCACTTTGCTCAATTCTCCTCACGCTTCTCCTAAGGCTATTCTCCTACATAACCACAATACTATTTTCACCCCCAAGGAACTTAATAATGACCCAGTGGTGTTATTCTCTGATGTACAGCCCATATCCAAATTTCCCCAACCCCTCGCCCCTGACTTTGGCCGTTACTAGTTTTTAATCCAGGATCTAATCGAGGATCTCAATTGCATTTGGTTCCCATGCTCTTTCATCTCCTTTGGCCTAGAAGTGTTCACCAGCTTTTCTGTTTATCATGACATTAACATTTTTAGAGTCCAGGACTGTTGTTTTTAGGATATTCCACAATCTGGAATTTTCCAATTGTTGCTTAGAATTAGAGTAAGGTTAAACATTTTAGCAAGAAACTATCATAGCTGATGTTGTCAACGTCCCCCTGGAGGCACACACACAATGCCAGTTTGCCCCATTTCTGGTGATGCCGGGTTTGAACCCTTGGTTATGGAGCAAAGTTTTAAATGTATAAAATAGAGAGTAAGTATATTAGAAGAAAACAGTGAGAGAACAAAACAATACAAAATGAAACCTAGAAGTTATAAAAGAAAAGATTTAAAAATCTGATTAGATAAAAATCACAACTCTCTGCATGGAAAAAACAATATAATCAAAAGAACAATGACAAATTGTGAAAATATATGTAACATATATCACACTCATAGGACAAACTTCCATAATATATAAAGAACACTTATAGATCAATAGGAAAAAGACTGCCAACCCAAGAAAGAAATGGGCAAACAATAGATTGTTCATAAATGGCTCTTAAAAATATGAAATGATGCTCTATTACCTCATAAGGAAAATGCAAATTAAAATTATAATGATATACCACTCTTCATCTATCAGATTAGCAACAATCAAAAAGTTTGATGACTTCTGCCAAGGTATGGGGGAAACAAGTATTCTTGTACAATTTTAGTGGGCATATAAAAGGCTACCATCTCCATGGAGGGCAATTTGGCAATACTTAAAATTTAAACAGCTTTAGCAACTCAGCCTGTAGGAATTTATCCTATAGATACACTTACACAAATGCACAAAAATATACGTAGACGAATATTCCTTGTTAAACTCATAAAAGACAGAAAACTTAAATGCTCACCAATAGGGGACTGGTTAAAAAAAATTAAAATATAACCAATGAAAAGAATGCCATGGAACCATTAAAACGAGTGAGGTAGTTCTAAATGACCTTAGACAAGTAACTTAACCTCTCTTTGCCTCAGTTTACTCATCCGCAAACCATAGATAGTAACAGTACTTAGTTCAGAGGGTTGTTGTGAGGAGTAAATGAGTTAACACTTGCAACAACACCAGGCACCCAGGAAATGCTCAAGAAGTATTAGCCCAGCAACGACGATGATGGTGATAATGGTGGTATGGAATGAGTTCCAGTAGTTATTGTGAAGGGAAAAAGTAAGGTGCAGAACGCTGTGTATTACAGTGGGAAAAAAAATAGCATGTCAGGCGTCTGTGTGGTCACACGTGTGCATGATGCACTTGTACATATGTAGAATGTCTCTGGTTAAGGTACACAAGATGTTGGCCAACAGTGGTCTCTTTCGGGGCTGAGAATCCAGGGAGGGAGGAAAACTTAGTTTTCACCATATAGACTTTGAATTCTATATTATGTATAAATTACCTACTCCAATAATAATAACGATATTTTTTAAAGGAAGTAGAATGGAGTCAGAAGATGAGAATGAATAAAAGATCTTCCTCTGGGTGGTCCGGCCAGTTCAGTGCAGTGCCTGATGTTGCGCATTCAAGCTCTGCCATCATCGCTCACAGGCCTAAGAAACGTCTTCTCTTCCTAGGAGACAGGAAGTGAGGGTGGGTAGCCAACACCTAGAGCAAGTGTGAGGTGATGGGCACATGCTGCCTCCCAGGGGGCAGTGGCAGCTTCACCCCAGGAGGGAGGAAGGACTCTGCACTTGTTCTGGATGACTCTGCTCCACCTTGTCCCACCATAAACTCCGGAAGGCTGCTCAGTGCAGGAAAATAGAGCCAGAGCCCTGGAGAGACACCCCCACAGCCGGCACGCACACCTGTAAGCCCCACCATGTCCTCCTAAAAATCACCAACACCCCATCTTCCCGTAACTCCAGTAATCGCCTGAAGGAATGCCATATGCCCTATGAGGCCACTGAGCAGTGCCAACAGCAGGGACGGACACGGGGGCGGAGGGTACCCTCTGCCTCTGTCGGGAAGCCAAGTGTGGAGCACAGTCAGGAACGGCACTCACACAGGTCTGAGATCACAGCCTGGCCAGAGCTGACCTTGACAGTTTCCCTACCACCTTTTGCTCTCTCCTTTGTAAATAAGATTGGATCACTCAGGGCTCAGAACGACCACTTCACCACCTTAAAATCCTCAAGTCATTTTGGCAGTACTCACAGCTTCACATATTTAAATAAATCCTCCTTCCCTACACACACAAGAGAAACATAAAATTACAAATGGAAAATCATTCAAATGTCCTCTACCTGGAGAGAATAGAAGAAACCTAGAGGGTCCAAATCACATTTTAGCTCATATTCCTGCAGTAGAAAAACATTCTTCAAGGACAAGGGTCAGGATGGTCTGTCGGAAGCCAGGGCTGCCTGGGGCAGGAGGCTGTGAGGCCTTGCTCTGGGCAGGGAGGTCAAGGCTAACCCATCTCCTTGGAAACTGGGTCTCTGGTGCCTGGTGATTTAGCAGGAAGAACAAGGGCGGAGCCCACATTGTGAAAGGTATTTGAATCAGGCCCCACAAGGGACCCTGATCACCCCAGGAAGCCCCGCCTGCAGAATCCAGGACTGCAGATGACAAGGCCGTAACTTCATCTGTGTCGGGGTTGTTATTCAGTTCAGGGACTCGGACCACAGGATTCCAACAGCAGGAAATATGTGGGCTGGATACTCAGGAGACATTAAGGCCTGAAAAAACCTTAATTGGAGCTGGTCTCCAAAAGCCTCCCACCCAGCTCTCCACGTGGGAGAGGATATGGAAGTGGGTCACGTTCTCCCAGCTGAACCGGTGTTACTGTGGCCTCCAACCACACTTGAGGAAGCCGAGGGGCACGGAGTGACCTGGTCTCCTTGCTGGGCCAGCCATTTCCTCCTGATCAGATGCTGAATTGTTCTGGGGCCCCCAGATTGAAGGGGCAGCTGATTAGCACCAGGAAGGCTACACACAGCGACATGTCAGGGGCTGAGGAAAGTAACACCACCCAGGAGTCTACCACGCTGTCCTGGCACCCTCCTCACACTCCGAATGTGGGCAGACGCCTCTGCCAGTCCTTCACCCTCTGCACCCCAGCCCTGGCTGGAGGGAGAGAGGAAGAACACCGTGTGCTTTTGCATGAACTGCCGGGCCTCCCTGACCTCGCTCTTTGAAGAGATCCCGAGGCAGGTGCTGGGCAGACTAGGGGAAGAAAGATCCCTCCCCCACCCCATTCTGCACATACTGACCCCAAATGGGGGCTCGAGGACACAGGTGTCCCAGGTATCAGTTCCTTCAGGAACCCTGTGGGCATGCCAGAGAGCACGGAGCAGCTAGCCCCACAGCCCGCCTGCCTCCATATGCCTGCTTTCCCAAGTTGGCAGAGGGAGACCTGCCAGAAGGGAGAGAATTCGGGAGAGACAACGTGTGGCGGTCATTTCATAAGAAAGGCCCTGGATTGGTAGCATAACTTGAAAAAACTTCGGAAAGAGCCCACCACCATGATCATTCCTCCCTGACTTGAACCCAAGTAACAAAGGGTTAAGGCTTTAAGTGGAAAGGGAGTTCTTACTGACGGGGGGGGGGGGGGGGGGGGGGGGGGGGGGGGGGGGGGGGGCTGCCAAGGTGCTAATTGTTTCTCAAGATGCCCACACCAAGTGCAGCTTTTGTTAAGTGTGACACAGAAGGGCTCTAATCTATTAACTCTTCCTTTGCTCTTCTGGGAAGCCAAACACAGCCCTCTACCTTAAGGCCCACCCAGGCCAGGTACCCATGGGGGCCAACATGTGCATCTGGAAATTACATCCTGACCCTCCCGGAGAGTTCACAACACTCATCAACATGTTCTTTCTTTATTCACATGACTCCAACTAGATAATAAGCCTCTTGGCCTAGACTATAAGGAAGAACTATTTTTACCCTGCTCACCATAGTATTCCCTGCCTACCATGAGGCCCAGATCATAACAAAAGCTCAGTAAATATTTATTAATTGAATTAATGAATCATTAGAAGAAAGGAAGGATGGAAGGAAGGACGAATGGAAAACAGCCATCACTTCTTGGTCTCTCTGTGTTCCTGGCTTATATTATAAAGACATTATAGCCAGGATTAGAAACCAAGCCCTTAAAGCCCCTCTAAGGCCCTGCCATCAGTGGTCCCCAATCATGTTATGATGCACAGTATACACACAGAAGCTTATACAGTACAACATGACCATGGAAAACAGAGAGGCACTCAGGAGCCTCACTCCTTAAGAAACTTCAGAAGCAGAAAAATGATGTTTTGGTCCAGCTATGCCCGCACTGAAGGACACCTTTCCCTCTGTGGACTGTTGTCTTCCCCTTTTAACAAGGCTTCGAGGAGGATCAGGGCATAATAGGTCTTTAATAACCCAGTATAACAGCAGTTGGTGCTCAGCGCCCTTTCATGAAGTTCAAAAGCACTTTGGCTCCAACATCATAATGTCCCCAGGAGCTCTGATGGTATAAGTATCATTATCCCCATTTATAGTTGGGGAAAGTAAGGCAAAGGGAGGTTAATTAGCTTGCCCAAGGTCAGATGAGACAGAGAAAGGGCGTAGGATTCAAGCTCTTTACAGCAGCCAGTGAACTAACTGTGGCCACCCTAACAATGTCACCCACGCTGGGCTTAAGGGAGATTTTTTTCTTCTCTATTGCTTCTGCTCAGAAGCAGTACCTAATACGGTGCTCAGAGCTTGGGCTTGGGAGCCATACTGCCTGGGTTTGAATTCTGACACTGTTTGTGACAGGCCTGACCTCAAACTTTTCCAGGCCTCAGCTTCTTAATAGTAATATAATAGTAAAATAGTAATAATGGTACACATCTGAGAAACTACAGTGAGGATTAAATGAGACAACGTATGTAAAATGCCACTATCATTCATATTCTCATTTTCTAAATGAGCACATATTACTCTCATGATAAAAAAAACAATTACCTGAGAAAAAGGTTGCACCCACTCTGGGTTTAGTTTTTACAAGGCTACAGATGACATATGACTAACAGGCATTTTGGATTCCGCCAATGAAATGCCCCAGCACCCTGAAAGTGACTTGCAGCACAAAAGTTCTATTTGATTTCCACTAACTAGTGTTGGCCTCTCAAGATTAGCAGAGCAAGTGGTATCATGGACACTAACTGGCAAGTGGACGCCTGAGTGAGGATTTGAGAAGCCAGTCAACTGCACCCAGTCTATACAGGCCCGCTCTGGATCCCTGGAGAGCTGAGCCCCTGGGTTTGAAACACCATTTCTCTGAGTGCTCTGCTGAGCTTCCCAACTCTGCTCAGCCCAGACCAAAGAGAACCAATGCTTTCTAGGTACCACCATGTTCCTGATCACGCAGGAGGTGTTCAGAGCGGATGGTGTAGCCTGACCCTCTATAGAGAGTCTGGTGATACTTAGCAGAAGAGTGGAAGAGAAGTGAAGGTGGGGTGGAGGAGGAAAGCTGCCCAGTCAATCCTGGCATACTCCCAACAAGGACACTGTGACATATATGTGTGTGGGTGTCCTTGACGCACATATGAAGAACAGCAGCAAAACTCCAAGGTTATTCCAGAGTTACTGCCAAGATAAGAAGCTTTAATACATGCAGAGAGGAGCAGAGAACATAGGACACGCCACTGCACAGGACAAGTTGCTAAAAGCTGGCAATGCTCATTCATTCATGAAACACTTACTGATTACCTACGTACTCAGGGAGAAAAGACGCCTCAATGGAATCTACAGGACACACAGACACACACAACTGGACCTTCGTCAACATAGCCAATGGCGCCCATGCCTCCTGGGTACCCAGGCCAGAGAAATGAGGAACCTGACGGGAATAAAGTCAACACTGCTGGCCTCCAAAAGCCATCCCAGGACAAGGAGAGCCCACTCACTGCTCTTCCTAGTGTCTTGCTCTTTCTCCTAGGATGGACCCCCAGGAAATGTTCCCATGCAGTGACTTCCCACTGTTCAGAACTGACGAGTAAAATCCAAACTCACTACGACCACAGATCCAGCCCCTGCCATCTCCTCGCTCACCACACTCCAGCCCCACTGAGCTTATTGCTCCTGCTCTTGCTCTCCTCCCTGCCCATCATCCGGGTCTCCATTCAAAAGCTACCTCTTGGGCCGGCCTGTGGCTTAGCGGTTAAGTGTGCGTGCTCCGCTACTGGCGGCCCTGGTTCGGATCCCGGGCGCGCACTGACGCATCCCTCCTCCGGCCATGCTGAGGCCGCGTCCCACATACAGCAACTAGAAGGATGTGCAACTATGATGTACAACTATGTACTGGGGTTTTGGGGAAAAAAAGGAGGAGGAGGATTGGCAATAGATATTAGCTCAGAGCTGGTCTTCCTCAGCAAAAAAGAGGAGGGTTAGCACAGATGTTAGCTCAGGGCTGATCTCCCTCACCAAAAAAAAAAAAAAATAATAATAACAAAAGCTACCTCCTCAGAGCCAGCTAAAGTTATGACCCTAACCTTCATCCCAGTCAGTCTCCATCTCATTGCTCTGTTTTATTCTCTCTCTTTTCACCATCCTATGCTATTTTCTTCACTTGTTTACTGCCTGTCTCTCCCACTAGAATACAAACTTCATTAGACCAGATATCTTGGCGATCTTGTTCTTGCTACATCCTCAGCACCTACAACAGTGCCTGGCACAGAGTAGGTGTTCAGTAAGTCATTCAGTTTAACAAATACGGTGTGCCTACAAAGTTTAGGTACTGGACTATAATATTAGACTGAAAAAAAAAGGACAAAATCTACACTCTCAAAGAGCTTAAATTCCGGTGAGTGATAAGAAGCAGATAAATAAATAATGGTGAAATCATAGCTACTACTTCAACCAGGCACGTACTAAATGCTCGGTGCTCTTCTAAGCATCTAATAAGTATTACTTAACTTAATCCTCCCAACAACTGAGGCATGGAGAGGTTAAGTTACTTGCTGAAGGTCACGCAGCTCATAATGGCAGAACCAAGATCCAAACCCAGATAGTCTTGGTACGAAGTCCATGCTCTGATTAAGAGCTACACTTCATATTTGCTGAGTGTCGAATAACTCCTCGGTCAGCACCCTCAGCAGCTGTTCCCTGCAGGCAGGGCTGGAGAGAGCGCAGACCCATCAAGGAAGGGCTGCCCTGTTCTGCGAGCTCAGTGAGATAGACTGCCGGGTTTACCACTGAGCTGCACCCTGGATGAGGAGTCTGCAAGGGAGTGTGGTCGGATAAAAAGAAAGGGACAGGGACAGGACTCCTGGGTTCTAGTTTTAGGTGCTGTGAGACACTCAGGCAGGTCATCTGATATTTGATGAGTTTACTTTTTGTGCAGGACACTGATCTAAACACTGTGAGGGATGCAAAGATGAATCCAATGGAGGCTCTGGCCGCAGAAAGCCTGGAGTCATGCACATATACACGGAGCTGAAACAGAGGTAGAAAGTGGCAGGTGCCATAAGAAAACGTACAAACTGCTGTAGGATTTCAAAAGAGTTACTGAGCCTTTAGGGTCACAGGTGCCCAACCATAAAAGAGGGGACTGGCCTATGTAAACCCCAAGATCCTCTAGTTCTGACAGCATAGATTTGCAGCAGCATGGAGATCAAGCTTTATTCTGGTTAATGCTTCAAGTTCATGGCCACTGAGTTGTCTTCCCACTTACCATAAGAACAGTCCCAATTTCTTTGGGCAACATCTTACAGCAGAGGCAGGACAATAATGCTCTCATTTAAATAATGCAGCCGGATGTGGGAATGAAGCCCAGTGTATTCTGCTCTCCTCCACTTCTAACTGGTTTTTAAACCCACAAACCCTCTTCCATCAAGGAGGGGGATAACCCTTCTGTGAGCACGTTGTTATAACATGGAGAATGCTCCCTATTCACCTTGTTCATGTCTGTATCCTAGAGTCAAGCACAGTACCTGGCTCACTGAATGAGGTTTGCAGAGCTAAGCCCGAGCATAGTCAGGTCTAGAAATTCTCTGCTAGATATATAAATCTCAGTCGGTGCTCCCCGAAGTTTTGCTTTACAGATCTCAGACTCCCCCAGGGGGAGCAGACTGGTTCCACCTCTTCACTGGTACTGCTACCACCTTGGTCCCCCAAGCCACCACCATCTTTTGCCTGGCAGCTGCAATAGTCTGTCTCCCAACTGGCATCCCTGCTTCTACCTTTGCTCCTTATAATCCAGTCTCTATACAGTGGCCAGAATGATCTTTTAAAACATAAATCAGATCTTATCACCTTTCTGCTTAAAATCCTCCAATGGCTTCTAACTGCACTTGGAATAAAATCCAAACTGGTCCTTCCCACTTTTATAGCACTTACCACTGCTGAACTTACTTTGTCTGCTTATCTGTTTACTCCCTCCTCTTTAGAATGTCAGCTCCAGGAGGACAGGGGCTGTGTCTGTCTTCACCACTGAAGCCCTGGTGCCTGCAATAGTGCCTGCCACATAGTAAGCTCCCCCTAATGAATGGATAAATCTCCATCCCATAGAGGCAACACGTACTTACAAGGACCACTAACCCCACCAGGAAACCATGAATGACACACTGACATTTAACAGCCGGCACCTTTATTTATGATTCACAGTCCTGCTTTAAATCAGAGGAAACTTGGTATCTCTGGACATGTTAAGTGAGATCAGTATCACTTAGGGTCTAAAGCTAGGAACCAGAGCCCAGTGGTTGCAGTAGGGAGCTAAGAACAAAGGCACTTGAGAACAGAACCTCAGGACAAACTCTGACTTGCCTCCAGGACCCTTACCGTCACACCCTGTGCCTCAATTTACTCAGCGGTCGGCCAGGCACACTTCCCTAAGTTCTGTGAGTGACAAGAGACAAAATAATTAATAGTTATAGCATACTTAGATCCTCAGATAGCAGGTGCTGCAAGCCACACATCTTATTATTCATAAAACTCTTGATTTGCTGCCAACACAGGCCTCCTCAGCCTTCCCAGGGGCTAGCCTGACAGCAGGTACTGCTCAGACAAGTTCAGCACACAAGAAGAGGGAGGCATGTGGGGCCTCACAGAGGTTGGCTGTCCAGACCTATGTGTCTTGGTTACCAGGTTCGAGAAAAAGTAAGGTGGCTGGGGTGCAGGTGATGAAAAGGTGAGAAGTGTGGTTTGGGGCTCTGAGTGGTTAATTTTGCAGGCTCACGTATACACGCCCGCCATACAAGTGAGAGATGTGCCTACAGTGAGTACCTTCCAGGAACACTCACCGGGAGAGGGGGAATGGGGAGACGACAGTTCAATCAAACTAGAGAGAGGAAGGGCGGCCGAGTGGCCAGACCTTAGCAGCATTTAGTTTGGGGAAATATGGAGGGGCACTATACAGAGGGTCAGGATGCTGAGAGTGGGCGTAGGTGAGAGAAGAGACAAGAGGGCACGGGACCTGGAGTGCTGACAGACGATGACAACCACGCCGACGCGGGGGGGTGAGCCACAGAGTGGGTGGCCCGGACACCTGTGGAGGCGACCCCAGGACGAAGGTGAGGACGGCTGGAGGGTGGTCTGCGGTGGGGCCGGGGGCGGCGAGCAGCGGGAGGCAGCGGCGGCCAGGCGGGGCGACGAGGCCCGGCCCAGACCAGGGCGCCGCGCCGGGGGCCCGGCCGGTGGTCCCAGCGAGGTCGGGGGCGCCCTCCGCGGCCCCTCCCCGGGAGACAAAGGGCCGGCGGCTCCCCCGAGCCCCGGCGCGGCGCGGGCTCGGACGCTGCGGGCGCGGGCCGGCCTCGGCGCTTACCTGGGCCGCCCGACCCGGCCGGGCCGGCGGGGCTGCGGGTCCGTGCGCGGCGCGCGGCGGCCTGTTCCGGGGCGCGCTCAGCCCGAGCAGCCGCGGCGGCAGCAGCAGCAGCGGGAGCGGCCGCCTCAGCCTCCGCCTCAGCCTCCGCCTCCCGCTCCGTGAGTCACCGCGGCGGGGAGGGAGGGAGGCGCCAGGCCGCCGGAGGAGGGACCGGCGGAGGGGGCGGCATCTGGCTCCGCGCGGGCGGCGGAGGCGCGGCCACGGCAACGCCCCGGGGTGGGGGGACCGCAGAGGTCCGGGCGCCGGGGCGGGGCCTGTGGGTGGGGCGGGGCCTGGGACGCCTGGGGACTCTCATTGGTTAGATCGGCTCGTGGGGCGGGGCTTCCAACTGCGGGGAGGGCACTGCGGGCAGCGCGGAGACGCTCATTGGGCGTCTCTGGCGGAGGCCGGGCGGGGGCCGGGGGCGGGGCCACGAGATATGCGGTGGAACAGGGTCGCGGATAGGGGCCGAGCCGCTATCAGAGCAAAGGGGTGGAGCTGGGTCGGGGGTGGGCAGGGGAGGAGGGGCGGGGGCTCGGAGGAGGAGGAGGACTGAGGGCGGGGCCCGAGCTAAGGATGGAGCTGGCGCTGCGGTAAAGCGACTCTGCCTGTCCCTAGCTGCTCCAGGAGCACAGTGATCCCATAAAAATAATGGCCTCTCCCACACATGGGTCTGTGTTTAAAAACGGAAGCGGCCAGACGGGGCGGAATCCTCGGTGAGGCCGGTTTACCCAGGACTCCTGAAAAATCTGAAATGGACAAGGTTGCAAAACATTTAGAGGCGTGGTCTTCCTGCGTGGTGGAGCTGGGAACATTGCTACCTTTGAAGCAGCTCTTGAATTGGGGGCCTGTCTAATCTGGGATCCAAGGAGCCCAGAGGCCGAGGGATGGGCCTCCGTGGGTCCGTTAAACTTAGAATATCGTGGGTATTGGTAGTGAGTACATTTTTCTGGGGAGAAGAGGCCCAAGATTAAAATGTTTCTATGGAAAGTCTGACTCTATCTGCTATCAGGCTCTCTCTGGACAGAGTACAGGGAGAAACAGCCTATTGTAGACAAAATGGGAATTGCTTTGAACACCCACCTTCCCTTTTAAAGAGACGCATGTCTTTAAGTGTGGTCTCATCTTCAGTATTTTAACTTAACAGTTACATAGTGTGACCCTAACCACAATCTAGAAGCCCTCCTGCCCCACTTTCTACAATCTCTTTTCACCCCTCTTCTGTCCCATCCTCTTTCACTCCCCCTATATTTCTTCCCCTTCCCTATGCAAGAAAGATAAGAGATATAAACTTTTTTTACTTTACTGTTTTTATATTCTCTAATGTCCATATTACTGTTTTGATTTAATAACTGTATATGTTACAATTGAGGAATATTTTAATTTTATCAAAAATCAGGAGATTATGAACTTTTTTTTAAAAATTTTTTGTTTATTGCAGTAACATTGGTTTACAACATTGTAAAAATTTCAGGTGTACATCACTACACCTCCACTTCTGCACAGATTACATCATGTTCACCACCAAAACACCGACTAAAACCCATCACCACACACATGTACCGAACCATCCCCTTCACCCCCCTCCCTCCCCCCCCAACCACCAATCCAATGGAGATTATGAACTCTCAAAGGCCAGAAATAGGTCTTAATGATGTCTGTATTCCCATTAGTGTCCAGACTACCATGCCCACAGCAAGAACTCAACCAGTATTTGCCAATACAGCGTACCAGCTGGTCCTTCAAGTTTCCCAGAGCACATCACTGCAAAAAACTTACACGTTCAAATTATTTTTATGTAAATATTGATGTTTAAACAAATGAATTAAAATTGAACAAGTTGCTTGGTATTTAAGATAACATATAAATAGTATTTTCAAAAAGACACATGCTTGGGCTGGCCCGTGACCTAGTGGTTAAGTTCGGTGTGCTCCACTTTAGCAGCTGGGTTTGGTTCCCAGGCACCGACCTACACCACTCGTTGACAGCCATGCTGTGGAGGCCACCCACATACAAAACAGAGGAAGACTGGAACAGATGTTAGCTCAGGGCGAGTCTTCCTCAACAAAAAATAAATAAATAAATAAAATTCCCTTATTAAGAAAAAGATAAATGCTTACGGTTGAAGGTAGGAAAGGAATGCAGTAAATGAATATCTGTCAGTGTGAAATGATGGATGCTTTTCCTTTTTTCAAATTTTTCATAAATATATTGTTTTTATAGTTCAAAATTACAATAAGTTCATCAACACAGCCAGTCCCTCAAATACCCTATCAGCTCAGAGGTTGGAAAATTCTGCAATTCTAGATAGCAGTATTACTTCAGGATTAACTCAGGCTCCACCCATTGGTAGGATCTTAGAATGAAACTGAAGGCTTAGGAGGTAGGGAACATCTGTTAGTTCTGACAGCCTAGCACCCTCTCTCCCACTTGGGGAACTGCTCGTCCCTATCCTCTACCCCTCAGAGGTGCTGATGAGGCACCAATTACCAATTATAGTATTCTACCTTTTCTCCTCCCCGGAAAAAATTAACAGGGGAGACATGGGACCAAAGCTGGATCAATCCAAGCGCTGCATTCTCTTGACTATTGGCTAAGAAATAGGATGTGAGCTGAGCTGAGCCAATAGGAGTCCTTCCCTGAAACTTTCTGAATTGGATATGAGGGAAGCTCTCTTTCTTACTGAAGAGCTATAAGGATGTGACCTCAAAAATGTTAGCATCATCCTCCACCCACCACATGGAAAATTCTGCAAGAATGAGGCAATGTTAGCAGAGAGAAACAGAGACCAAGATTCGGAGGGGGGGTGGGGAGGGGAAAGGGAGAGAGGAGAGAGACCCCTAACATAGTGTGGTCCATGGTTTCAGACCTTACATCAGCTCTGCTCACACCATCTCACACTTAATACGTCCCCAAATCTGCCTTTCCTCCGGTGCTCCCCCCTTCAGGAACTGGCAGCACTCCACCTAGTTGCTTACACCAGAAACTTAAAAGATATCCTTGACATCACTCTTTCCTTTGTCCCTCATATCTAGTCCACGTTGTTTCCACCCCCAAACCATATCTTGAATCTCCCCACTTCCCACCATCTCCAGTTCTCTGCCTAAGTTTAACCCATCATCAGCTCTCACCTTGACTCCAGCAATAACTTCCAAGTGCTCTCTCATTCAGGCTTTCGCTACCATCCTCAATCCATTGCCCAAACAGCAACTAGAGGGATCTTCTTAAAATGCACCAATGTTGTCAGACCTCTACTATGCAATGACTTCTCTTCATTTTCATGATGAAGTTCAAACTCCTCAGCATGGCTACAAGGCCCTGCATGATCTGGCTCCAGCCTGATCTTGATCCACCTTTGCCAACTGGGGTCCAGCCACACAGGCCTTCTCCCTATTCCAAGATCATAGGGTACTTGTTTGTGCTTCAGGACTTTGGAGTGTGCAGTTCCCTTTGCTTCAATGACTCTTCCCCACTTTTTTCCCCCTTCACCTAACTGAGTATTTGGTCTTCTTTGGTCTTCTGCAAGGAGATTTTTCTTAACCTATGCTAACCCTAGTCCCAACATGGCCATAAATTCCAGGAGGGCAAAGAGGTCACTGTGAACCACTCCCAACTAGCACAGTATCAGGAACATGCAGATGCTCAACAAATACCATTGCATGAATAAATAAATATGTAAATACCCCACCCAGGACTCTCCCCCCCCCCCCCCCCCCCCCCCGCATTGGCCAGCCACTCCTACTTCCCCATCTCCAGTCCCAACTCAAATGCTATCAATCCTCTCCTTATTCTTCACTCATTAAATTTATGAGTCTATATTTTATCCTTTCAGCTTGGGGAGGGCCTCTCTGGGCTCCCAAACATACATATCTTTAAATAGTTGCTTTTTGGAGCAAAAAAATCTCTATCCTCTATACCAAAGCGATAACTATAACAGTAAAATTTTCAGGCCAAGTATGAAACAGCAGCAGAGCCACAGCAGGCTGCAGGGAAGGAGAGCTATTTTGAAGCAGTTATGGCAACAACTGTCCTCAAATTTTACCCCATAAGATAGCCTTCCTCCCTACAAGTTGAGCAGGTACAAGGTGAGAATGGGAGAGAAAGGAATAGACTTTGTACTGAATAAAAAAGTGATTTTTTAGTAAAGAAAAAATAAGAACCAATTCTTTTTGTGTTTTGAGAACCAAACTTGAAAACATTAATAATTTCCAGTAATATAAAAAGTTGTCGTTTGCTAGGGTCCCTATGTTTGTCTTCCTGTTTACATTTGGTACAGCTCTAACTTCTCTGAGGACAGTGATAAGGGCTAAGTGCACAGCAGACAAAGAGTGCCACAGTCCTGAGCCATTCTCCTCTCCTCAAAGCCATTTCGCTTTGGCAAATAACTTGTCATCTAATTTTACTTTGGAGATAATAAGGAATTATTAAAGACAATGATGAAAGCATTTTGTAGATCAGTGAATATACATATTTCGTGTCATGAGTGGGGTACGTGCAGCTGTGAACATCTGGCTCTCTGCCAACCTGTCCCCAGAGTGTTGGTTGCTGCAGCATCTGATGGGTAGATTCTGTCTGCATCACAGAACCCCGCTTGTATTGCACTTGGGAACAGTTTAAAGAAATAAGGATTCATTTCTTTGGCTGAGTGTTTTGATAGACGAACAGGTTAAGTATATTTTGTCTGCACAGCCTCAAACATTCTAATCACCTAGTAGAGACAAACTGACATAAGACCTCAATTTGGATCCAAATACTCAGCCTATTAGCCTTTAAGCCTAGTAGTCTGTTTATTATCTTTTTTTTCCTGCTGGTTATCATCCAATTAAGTATAAAAATTATCATCTCTAAAAGCAAATAGTCTCTATGGGAATAAACGATAAAACAGCTGTCTTTCCCTCCAGCACATACCAATACATTTCCCATCTGTAGATGTTGCAGTGTTAATCACTGTATTCAGGTGAGACTGAAAAGACCATTCCTGACAAGCAATTCCTTCCTCACCCTATTGAGGTACAGACTGCCCAGTAGTTTATTGTTGTAAACAAGTAGCGGGGCCTGTTACTATTAAATATTTGTAGCTTTGCTCCTACCCTTCACTGTTGTAAGAGTAGAAATTTTCAAACCTCCCTGAGACTGTAAACTCCTGTTTCACATTCCTATGTTTAGCTAGGGGTTTTCTTAAATCCTTTGCTATTTGTAAGACTGAGGTCTGGCTTTGCAGTAATGTGACAGGCACTTGGATTTTGCATTTTGGTCCAGCGGAGATTGCCCAATTTAAATGAACTTTGTAGTTTTGTTTTCTCCACATCCCCCTCCCCTCACTTTCCTCATTACTGTTCTTTCAAGAAATTACTTCCCATCAGCAGTATTTGCCCCCAGCTGGTGAAATCAGATGGGGCTCTTTTTTATAGTTAATAAACACTAAAGGCTGAGGGCAGCAAATCTACACCCTAGTGGCAGCTAATCAAGAGCCTCACATGAAAGCTTACGCAAAGGGGACAGGCATGGTGCAAATGTCCTGATCCAAGATTACTCACTCTTCTCCCACATGCTGCATAACAGATAGTAGTGATTATTAATTATTTAAGCAAATAACATGAGAGCCAACACAGGTGGCAAAAAAATAAAATAAAAAAAAAGGAAGCTGCACACTAGGATACTCTGTTGAAATCATTTTAATTAGCACAAGCCATAGAGCCAAGGGAAATAGACTAAGATACTCAGGAGATAAAGAATTTTTAAAAATTCTCTACCACTTGTTTTCTTAAAAAAAAAAAAAAGGCAACTTAGGCTATAGTTGTATACATTGCTGACAAACTGGAATATGGAAACGAAATGGCTTCCACAGGCTCCCTTCAGTGATGGCATGTGTGGGGGCGGGAGTGACAGGAGGCGGCTATCAGGTCTTCATAGGCTCTAGTGAATCCTGAGGCTGTGCGTCCCAAGTCTGCCCTCGAGATGGTTCATACACAGTGAGGACACTGAAACTCAAGTTGAGGCTCCATCTACCCTGATTTTCTTTACTTTGTACTTGGGACTAAAACCTTCATGAGATTTTTTCACTTCCAATTTCAAACCTCGTGTCATTCCTGGTAGCTTTTACTTTTTCTCTGTATGTATCATGATACCCAGAATGGTTTCTCCCTATTAGATAAGCTGTGACACTATTTAAATTAGTAGACTAATTCTTGGACTGTCTTCACTTGTTTGAAACTCATTGGTAGTTCTACTACAGTCCAGCCTTTCCACATTGTCAATCCCCCTGCAGCTAATGTCATTTCCTTCTGTAATCATAGTTTTCATTTCTAATTCAGTAACATTTAGAAATCTCTCATTATTACTATAACTGACCTGGCTCTGTGACTAACAAGAGACCATGTTTCCTTTGCAGGTGTCTTTTTCTGACCTTGTTCGAATATTCACACTACCTTACACTAAGTTCTTAAAGGACCTTTCAATTGAACTGATTCAGATCTTCATCAACATCATATGTGATCTATTATGTATCCCCTGATTTTTTGTTCAAGCATAGTCTCTTTAGTCACTCACTCATTCAAGGAACATTTATTGAGTGCTTCCCAGGTGCATGTCACTGCGCTAGGCAGGGGAAAAAGCAGCAAATCAGACACATACTGTCCTTGCCCTAATGATGGGTTAGACAGACACCAATGAGTTACACAATTGAACAATTCATTGCAACTATAGTTAAGTGCTAAAAGCTGAAATACAATGGGCTGTGAGACCATATAATTGGGAATCTAACTGTGCACTAGGGTCAAGGAGAGCTTCCTTGGGAAAGTAACATTTACACTTGAGGTATAAACAGGAGTTAACTAAGCAAAGAGTGGGGAGAAGAGGATAGCACACAGTGGGACCAGCCCACAAATAGGCCATGAGGAGAAAAGAGAGCATGGTGAGATCAAACAACTGAGAGAGAAGGCTCTGTGGCTGCAGTGCAGAATGATGGGGAAAGAGGCCAGGCCCAGATCATTAAGGAATTTATAGGTCATGCTAAACATTTGGTCTTTATTCCAAAAGTAATGAGAACTACTGAAAGGTTTAAACAAAGATGTGACATGGTTGGATTTGTATTTAAATAGATGACTATGGCTTTAGCATGGAGAATGTACTCAAATGGAACAAAAGTGGTATATTAGTCTGCTATTGATGCATAACAAACTACCTCAAAACTCAGTGGCTTAAACAAGCATTTCTGTTTTTTGCTCACGGGTCTGCAAATTGCCAGATATGGGTCTACTTCAGGTTGTTGGTTAACTATGACTTTGCTGGGTTGGGCTGGGATCAGCAGGGTTTAGCTGTAAACTGGGATTAAGTCTGTTCCACGTCTCCTTATTCTTCTTGCACCAGAAAATACACCAGGCATATTCCTCTTATGATAATGGCAGAAGGGCAAGAGCACCAAGCCAAACTGTGGAAGCACATTCAAGACATCTCCAGGAGTCATATCCATAAACATTCCATTAGCCAAATCCAGTCTCATGGGCCAAGCCCAAAACAGTGGGATAAGGAAGTATATTCCACCTCAAGGGAGCGAGGTGTGAATAAATATTTGTTGAGTAATACTCCAATATATCAAAGCAGCTATGATCAAGGCTTTTTCCATTCTGATGGAAACCAAGTAAATGGTACAGTATTGCTTTCCTCATCCTAAGCCACTTTGCTTTAGCCCCCAAACAACTGTTGTAATTTTCCCAAAGCCTTTAACAAATAGGGTATAAAACTGGTATAATGTTATCAGCTTAGAATTTTGTCATTTACAGAACAGTTTAGGGGCCTTGACCTCAGTTTTTCATTGAGTCTACGGATGCAGCATATGTATGATTTGTAGGTGGTCAGAAGCACATGCTGTAACAATGATTTTACAAGTTTTCAGAAACAAATTGATCTCTTTTTGCACTTACTTCTATGTAAGCATGAGACGAGTTTCTTCCTGTCAGGGCTGGCTCCACCTTGCCCAAGAATGCTCACTCTTCTGCCAGCTGCTCCAAGGCTACCAATTCTACAATGGGTTCCAAATGGAGAGAAAGGTATAGTAGGTACTCAATTTATGATGGATGGGTCTGGCAGAGTGCTAGGTACTCGCATCGATTTTTAGATATATTATTATTACTTACATTTTAATTTTTCTTTTTAAAAATAATTTATTATTTGAGGAGAAAAGAAAATCTGTTTTTTCCCCAAAGTCCTGATTTTTTATCTCACATTCTTGGGCTCAGCTTTAACTGGGGTTCATTCTTTTCTCCCATTCTTGCAGTTAGCCATGTATTCACAGCAATAGCCCTGAGTCTTCAATAAGAAGTTAGTCTTGCTGTGGACATCAGTATTTTTGGTGGGGTGTGAGGCTGAGGGAAGAGTTCAAGTAACTTGGGAGCAGCCCTGGAGAGTGAAAGTGAACTATTTTTAGCTGAATTCAAGTGGAGGCAATTCACTTAAAGAATCCAAAGGCTTTAGCAATATCTTAGACTGACTTTAATGAGTAGTTAGACTGAAATAGCTACAGGCTCCAGGGGGTTGACCAAACCTATTGAGGACCTCTCCTGGGATATAAAAAGGTGCTTATATAGCTTGCATCATGAAGTAGTGTCAGCTTCTTCCATGCCCCGAGCACAGTGCTCAGCATGGGAGCATTTCTGCTCATCTTATTAATTGGAGGCCATGTACAGACAGAACAGAAAGGGACACTTATTTCACTAATAAGTAGAAAAGCTTTCCTAGAAAAGAGCAGAAGACAGGCTCATAGAGAACGGGAGGCAGGGAGTCCTCAAGCAAGCATACAGGTGACACTTGTGACTTTTTAAAACAACTTTGAGCAGGCAATTTCCACTTAATTTCTTTTCAGAGTAGAAGACACACAGAAACAGCATACTAAAGGGGCTGCAGTGTCTGGAAAAGATAAAGGGACTAGTTTTAATTTGCCTTCCATTTCTGCTGCTAATGACACCCTGCTGAGACAGACTATAATATTAACACACAAATTCCCACAAACCCAATAACATTCTTTCATTAGGATGTCTTGGTTTTTTTTAAGATCTCTTTAGCACAACTTCTAGCATTAAAAGGAAATATAACAGAAAAAGTAATTTATCTCATCTTCAGGAAAGGAAAAGGCAGGAGTAACAATTATAGAGTTTTTCCCCCATTAGGTACTCCCAGTTAATTTGATTTTATGATCTTAATTACCCATTACTTCAAATATCTAGAATATGAGCACAAGCTTCCCTTAGTCAAACCAAACACAATGCTTCCATTTTATTTAGTATTATTAAAATGTATATTTTAAGATTTTAAATATTTTAACCAAAGTGGTATTATTTAGCTTTTATATATTTCCTTATATGGTAGTTTCAAAGCAATTTATACATTTTTTTTTTTTTTTTTTTGTGAGGAGATCAGCCCTGTGCTAACATCCGCCAATCCTCCTCTTTTTTTGCTGAGGAAGACGGCCCTGGGCTAACATCTGTGCCCATCTTCCTCCATTTTATATGGGACGCCGCCACAGCATGGCTTGCCAAGCAGTGCGTCGGTGCGCGCCCGGGATCCGAACCAGCGAACCCCGGGCCGCCGCAGCGGAGCGCGCGCACTTAACCACTTGCGCCACCGGGCCGGCCCCAGCAATTTATACATTTAATAGCCATTCTTCACAAAATATCTACATGAATATTTGAAAGGCAACTTGATAAAATGGGACAAAAATTAAGTATAAAAGTAGCAGAATTAGGACTAGAAATGGAGCAATGGGGTTCAGGACCTGCTACCCCAAAGTTTGGCACCTTGGCGTATTGAATATTTTAAGCTGAAGGAATTTGAGAAATGGCATGTGCAGAAAGGACTTTTGACCTTCCCCTGAAGCAGGTCATAAAGCTCTCATTTGAGAAGTGCCCTCCCTATACCCAGAGGAAAGGAGCATTCTTACCTCTGAAGACAAGGGACATAGAGAGGAATGTGAACAAACAGGCCTTGCTGATTCCTTCAGTCTACTACACTTAGCTTGCCTTTGTCCTATCACATCTTTCCAGGACTTTCCACTCTTCATCAAACCTAGCATAAAAACTGTTTCTCTGGGTCTTGATTTCCTTATGCAGTTTCCCATGTCACATAAAACTTACACTAAATAAATTTGTTAATGTTTCTCCCTTGTTAATCTGTCTTTTGTTATAAGGGTCCCAGTCAAGAACATAAAAGGGTAGAGGAAAGATATTTTTCCTCCCTTACAGGAATATTCCAACTTCCTCTCCATTTAACAGTCTCCAAAACAATTTAATAACATAAATATTTTAATGATATATGCAGTTTACAAAGTGATTAAAAGATGAGGTAAGGGGGCTGGCCCTGTGGCGTAGCGGTTAAGTGCACGCGCTCCGCTGCTGGAGGCCCGGGTTCGGATCACTGGCACGCACGGATGCACGGCTTGTCAGGCCATGCTGTGGTGGCGTCCCATCTAAAAGTGGAGGAAGATGGGCACAGATGTTAGCCAAGGGCCAGTCTTCCTCAGCAAAAAGAGGAGGACTGGCATGGATGTTAGCTCAGGACTGATCTTCCTCATAAAAAAAAAAAAAAAAAAGATGAGGTAAAAAATTATAGATGAAGAGATCATTTAGATCAAATTGGATTATTTCCAAGCATAAGATTCTTTACACATCTGAAATAACGTTTCTAAGGACCCAGCTAACTATGATAGAGTAACATATCTTTTCTTTTTTATCGTTAGGTCTATTTAAAACACAATTTTATCATTGTAAAATAAACCTCTTGATGATGCAGCTGGATATCTAAACCTCTATTAATTACATAAACACTTAAAAGTCTTATTAAAAAAAAAAACTCTACCCAATATCCATTTTAGAAAATTTAACAAAAAAGAGCCAATATGTCTGACATGTATCAGCACTCAGTAAATGTCTGATGAAAGAAAAAAATGACATTACAATCAGAAGAGGTAGCAGATAGAAACCTTCCTTGCTCCCACATAGTAATTATTGTTAAGATTTTTCCAAAACATGTTTTCTTCTCTTCAATTTTAAGAACTAATCCCCATCAGAGAAAAGCACATTTTGAATTTTTCAAACCGAAAGGGCCTAGTGTACACAATTTGTCCAGTGCTTTGATTGTTAACAAAATTAACCTGGCACAATCAACCTCCCACTCTGGCAAGTAGCACTGTGGGAGGTCACAAGTGCCTCGTGGGAGTAGACGTGCCACCGCTCCAGTCAGACTCCCAGAAGAGAGCCATGCACATGAGTGAGCACACGCTCACATCCCTCACTTCTCCTCCAAGCTCATAAGTTAAAGACAGAGTCCACACTTTCCTTTCTGAGAACGGAAAGTGGATTTAGGTGTCTATTATGTACTCCTTTATATGGAGTCTTGCTCAGAGTATTTTCTTGCAGAGGAATAAACCACTCATACTTCTGGAACACAAGATGAAAAGAAATGCCACAAGGCTGAGGCTAAGGGACTGAGTTTCCCTGTTTGCTCCAAAAGTACAAACGTTCCTTTCCTGAGTAAATATGAAACAAAATATTTAAATAAATGAGTATAAGCTCAGAGCTTTATAGACCAAATTTAAGGTATAATTTACCAAGACCTAGAATAAACTTGATGGGAAATTTGAGATGTTAACAAAGTTATTTATTTTTTTTAATAAGATGAAGTTGTAAAAGCACCACATTTTCTAAGAGCATGGTCAAATCATAGGGTCAAGGCAATCAGTTATGATCTAATCCATGCCAAATATTTGCTTTTACCTAAATTACCTATCTCTTTGATTATCATTGAGGGTAACTGCCTCAGTTTTCAACTCAGCCTGGTTTATAAGTATTGGAGGAGTAATGCCAGGCCTAAAGGAACCAGGTTTTCACACCTGGTTCACAGCCAAAAAAAAAAAAAAAAAATCATTAAACTCCTCTTACAGGAAAGAACAGCCCCATGTAATATGACAATTGAGCAGTAACAAAAAATAGTACCTGACCTACTAAGACATTTTAGAAGAAATAGACATAATTAAGATAACTTAAGCTCTTAACCCATGTATTGAAATTACGACTGTAATACAAAGTCAGAGGTTCTTGTGGGAAGGCTTCAAAAGTTCACAGTCACAGTTTCCAGAGTTGGGGGCAGAGGATCTGTGGCTGATACATAATCTTGGAAAGAACCCTTACCAGCATTATCTTCCTCTTCTTTAACTCAAAAGAAAATTGATGGTTCTCACTGACCTCCTTTATAGTAAATAAATTTTTACTTATTTAGTTATTTTTAATTGTAGTCCATCGTCTGAGGCTGTAAGGAATGTGATCTTCTCAGAGGAAAACAACCAAGCATTAGGAAGCTTCCAACTGACAGCCTCAAACCTCTCAACTTTCCTGGTCCTCTGCTTGGAACAGCATGGACTCTCCATTGTGGACTCTTGAGAACATCGCAGACCCCTTCTGTTTGAGGCCCTTTCAGCACTATATTCTCTCCACTCTTCTATTAGTGTGAACAGGAAGAGGGATTTCAAATACAAAGTGAGTTAGGATGTCAAAAGGACATATACTAGGTGAATATTCTAGACGAGCCATATTTTTAACCTGCTTTTTGCAACTTAATGAAAATATTAAACACTAGTTTCTCCAGTTTCTAAATCTTTATAATCCCAGGGCCAGACAGACTGGAAGCAATTACAGTTTGTTCATGGGGGTCTGTGGGAATGCTGACAGTTTTAATTTACATATTAATGCTGGAAAACATTTTGAGAGGAAAAGGAGAGCATTCTTTGGTCTTAGTAATGAATAGAATAAGAAAAAAAATGAACAGGAAAGTGGGTGAAAAGCTCTAGGCAAAATGGTCTAGGTTTATTTTTTATGTAATAATTTCAAACTATCCATCATTCACTGCAATAAGATACCATTCCAATGGTGGATTTGCAGTCTTTTATTTTGCCTAAGATGACTATTCTTTGGCTGAGTGTCGTCAATGAAAGGGCTAACAATCAAAGTTAACAATCCATCTGTCTCAACTCCAACTCCTTCCTGGGAACAACTCATTCTATTGCTTGGTTTCTTCCTCTACCACCCACCTAGAATACCTACCTTACCACTCACAAGATAAAAACAAAACAAAACGCTGAACTATAGGAATCGTTTTAAATTATTAGATTTCATTAAACAGCCCAGCTGGACACTTGCTCACAGGAATTTACTTCCGCTTCAACCCCAGTTCTTTGAAAAATGCAAGACATCTTTTCATTAAAATATTAGCTTGACCCAAAGGTGTCAGAAAGTTAGCTGCCTTAGCATTAGTTATTGCACTCTGAGACCTCCAAAGAGGTCTAAAAAACTAGAAATATAGCCAAGTATGAACAGGAAACATAGTTTGAAAGTCATTTAATAACTATAGTTGTACAGAATTTTCAAATTATTCATTTTTTCAAATTATTTTTCTGAATTAAATACCAAATTTGTGAAACAAAATATATCATATGGCCCTAGAAAGAATTGTTAAATGGTGGATTAGCTCCAATGAAAAAACTTCTTTCTGTGTGAAGGAAGAGAGGGGAATACACAGTAATCTTGTGGTAGGTAGGTTCTATTATCCCCACTGAACAGAAGAGGAAAATGAGGCTCAAAAAGATTAAGTAACCTACCAAAGGTCACACGGCCATGACTGACAGCATCTTGCCAGGCACTGCAAATCTGGCCATTTTTAAAGGAAGATTAATTTAAATTGAGTACCAATCATTACTTATAAAATGAATACATGAATGTGATTAATGACAAAACATTTCACTGATGTTGGTCTTATAGAAAATTTAAGGGAAACCAAAATTAAGGACTCCAGATTCATCTAGGCCCCTTTCAAATACAAAATATTCCTAATTTTCCTTGTCCTACTACTGGAGGGGAAGGGGGATTCTTGCTATGGCTTAAAAAATAGCAATTCCATTCTAAGGTATATACCCCAAAGAATTGAAAACAAGTATTTAAACAAATATTTATACACAAATGTTCACAGCAACACTATTTACAATAGCCAAAAAGTGGAAAAAACCCAATGTTCCTCAAGAGATTATCTCATCAAGAGATAAATGGATAAACACAATGTGGTATTCATGCAAGTGAATATTTTCAGCCATTAAAAGGAATGAAGTACTGATACATGCTACAATGTGAATTATCCTTGACAATATTACTCTAAGTAAAAGAAGCCAGACACAACAGGTCAGATACTGTATGATTCCATTTATATGAAATATCCAGAATAGGTAAATCTTTAGAAACAGAAAGTAGATGAGTGATTGCTGGAGGGCTGGAAAGAGAGAATGGGAAGTGACTGCTTAATGGGTATGGGGTCTCCTTTGGGGGTGATGAAAATGTTTTGAAACTAGATGGTGGTGATGGTTGCACAACACTGTAAATGTACTAAATGCCACTGAATTGTGAATTTTGTTATGTGAATTTCACTTCGATTAAAAAAAAAACATAGAATAATGAAATAATGATGATTGACCATAAAGCCCTAGATGAATAGTAGGTAATTTGCTTTTTCTTGGTTTGTCACAATTTCAATGAGTTTTTGACTATCATAAATCAATATATAAAAAATTACCCATTAAAACTTTCAAATAAGGCATTAATGTAGCTGAGGTCCCCTAATTTGTTCAGTTGACAGAGCACCTAATAGAGTTTACAGTATACAATAAGCTTTAAAAATGTTTTTAATTTGTATAAAGTGCAAAGAAAAAGAATACTGAGAAATACATGAAAGAATATAAAGTGGCCAGAGCCTAGGAAATAAGCTAACATATGTGACAATGGGGAAATCCGTATATTTGAGCATGCAGAGACATGTAAACACTCAGGAGAGAAACCTGCTTTTCCTCATAACTTATTTTTGTTTCTCCAAAAACTGAAGAGTAAATAGTAGTTTCCAGTCACCATCCTCTGGGTTTCAGCAAAGAGGTCACACACAGGGAGGGCCTCTAGCTGCCACTTCCAATTGCTTCCCTGGTGAAACAACGCAGGAGGTTAAGTTACTTCAGGAGACTCTCAACAGGGCTCCCATTGTTCCAAGCTCAAAACTCAGAGATACAATGGGCCCCATTCATACGAAGAGCTTACAGGCTGGGGAATGGTCCCTTAGTGACAGCTTTTTGTTAGGACATCGAATTTTCATAAACATGGACTTGCACAAATGTGTTAATTATTTTTGTAAAACAGCACAGAATAAAGAAATAAAATTCAAATGGACACTAAACTGAGAGTCAGGATGCCCGAGTCTTATCCCTAGCTCTGTCTCTCATGCAACTTTAAGCAAGTCACTTGCTCTTTTTGAGCCTCAGTTTCCTTGTTTGTAAAATGAAAATGATTTCTAAGATCACTTAGAACTCTCAAATTCTGTGAACACACATGAGGTCTACTGATGTTGCTACACATTCACTCCAGCAAGTGGGGATAAATTATGAGCAGAAAAAAATCATTAATTCACATCTTTTCATTTACTATCAGCACTTAAAAACAAGGAGCCGTAATAAAAACAGGCAGAGAAACTCTGTTTTCTGCCCTCTCTCCCTTAAACAGACAAACCATAATGAAAAAGTTACAGTGAGTCTCTCCAACAAGTCCAGGATCACTCAAGCAGGTAGCCCTACACAAAATACAACGATGAAGGGCATAAACAGGAGCCACAAGTATGTTTTCCTATCACCTCTTCTTAGGTTATTAATACATTTCAAGAATCTCTTGATTTCTTTGCAATGACTCAAAATCCCCAGAAGAAAAATACCAGTTAAAACAAGAATGTGACCAATGTCCCAAGCTTCCACACCATGTCATTTTTTTGTTTTTTCAACCTCAAAACTTGCCAAAGCAAGAACTTTGTCTCCAGAACCTAAGGAGAAAGACACACAATAAACAAAAAGGTTATTTCAAATGCATTTACAGTGCCAGGTAAAGAAGGGGAAAATCTATCACATAGATATTGAAATAGAAAATAAAATTAGCTTCTATTATCAGTGCATTACCCCTAAACCTTCCCACTGCCATCCCAAATTCCTTCCCCCTGCACAAACAACTCAGCTACACAGGGTGATTTATTGGTTATAAATCCTTACTCTAGCTTTAGGTACGAAACAGAATATGTAAAATTTTAGTTTACTTTTATATTAACATTGTGCTGATAAACATTAGGCTATATTAATTTAATTATTTTAATTAAAAAGTATTGGGAAATAAACCCCATAAACGGGATTTATACAGAAAACAATTCTGGTTTTACCTCTAAACTCAAGAAAAGGCCATCATGTTACCTCATCCATGCTATCTGCCAATCTGGAGTAGTAATTCATGTCCAGCTTTCAGAAATACGAAGGTACTCACCAAGGTCTGTCGAGACTTTCTCAAACTGGCTGAGTATAGCACCTGCATTGGCTGACAGGAAGGCCTCATCATCTGCAGTCAGCTAAACAAAACAAACCAAAGCCCAGTGGAGTGGTTTCAAATGTTACCATGGGGTTCTAAGAACCACCATTAAGAATGTCTCAGAACCACAAACTAGATCACAGATGAAGAATTTCTGTACCAAATACTTCATACTTTTTCTTTATAGCTAATATATTAAATTAAATGCAGGTACCTTCTCTCCAAGTTTCCTGAGAGCTGTTAGTATCTCCACTTTCTGTTGAGTGTACAAGTCTCTTTCCAGCTTTCCTACCATGAGATCTCTATCCATCTAGAATGGATGAACGCAAAGCATGTGGTATTTAAGTTAAAAACATTCTATGCATAAAATTCAGCTTTTCAGATCTATCTCTTAAAAAAAAAATCCTCTAGCTGATTAATATTATAAAAAACTACAGAAACAATTCAAGGCAAACATGATAGAAATGCTACTACACAGTTCTAATAAATCTTAATGCTAATCATAACCACTGTCAGTTATAAACTCTACTGAGGAATTAGTAGGTCAACAGCTTCCTTTGGAGAGGAGCTATCCTCTAAGAGCTCATTTCACTGAACTGAAGTGTTGTCTACAGGCTTGAATGAGATAACTGGTATCAGATCTCCTGGAACTCCGGTTAACTCTACCCAAGTTCTGGTGGTGGAACTCTACCACCAGAAACACTGATAGCATGTACTATGCATTAGTACTATTCTATGTGCTTTACACATATTACACATAATATGTGCTTTACACATATTATTTCTTTTATTTTTATTTATTTATTTTTTTTGTGAGGAACATCAGCCCTCAGCTAACATCCATGCTAATCCTCCTCTTTTTGCTGAGGAAGACTGGCTCCGAGCTAACATCTATTGCCAATCCTCCTCCTTTTTTTCCCTTTTTCTCCCCAAAGCCCCAGTAGATAGCTATATGTCATAGTTGCACATCCTTCTAGTTGTTGTATGTGGGACATGGCCTCAGCATGGCCCGAGAAGCAGTGCTTCGGTGCGCGTCCGGGATCCGAACCCGGACCACCAGTAGGGGAGCGCGAGCACTGAACAGCTAAGCCATGGGGCCGGCCCTACACATATTATTTCATTTAATCCTCTAACAACCGTAGGAGGTAGGAACTATCATTATCACCTTTTTACAGATGGGGAAATTGAGGCACAAAGAGGTTGAATAAAATAACTTCCCCAAGGTCACATACCTCCATAGTGGAGCAGGGATACAAATCCAGTCTGACCCAAGTCCATACTCTTAATCCCTATGCTACTGAATTACCAGTGGTTGCAAATAACTTGTTAATGCCCTAATTACATTGAAGTCTATAAACAGATTTCCTAAAGTATCAGGTTTATAACGATGTTTGAAATTCTTAGATGCGAAAGGCCACACATGCATAAAGCAATGCTGCTAATGAATTCTAGGTGGGATTTCAACTCAGGGCTCCAAAAGTAAATGGTAAAATTTTTTTAAAGGTGGGGTCCAAGTAGAAGCAGTCAGTAGCAATTTAAACTGCCATATGTTGTTTAAAACGCTACATATCGTTATCAACAATAATTGCTCAAAGGACTAATTTTTGTCAGAAAACTGTGGGTTGTGGTTCTAAAATCAACTGACCAATTTTTTTTTTTAATAGACTACTTTTTAGAGCAGTATCAGGTTCATAGTAAATTGAAGGAAAGGTACAGAGATTTCCCACATAAGGCTCACCCCCACTCATGCATAGCCTCCCCATTATAAACATCCCCCACCAGAGTGGTATATTTGTTACAACTGATGAACCTACACTGACACATCGTAATCACCCAAGCCCATAGTTTTCATTAGGATTCACTCTTGGTGGTGTACATTGTCAACTGCCCAATCTTTAAACTTTAGAACAACATAATGAACAAATTCTTGGGCTGAGAAAAGAAATACACAAAGCAATTGGGTCAATTTAAAGAAACTTTACCTCTGCTAACCTTGTCCGAAGCTGACCTGGTTGTTTCTTTGCAAACAATCTAATGACCTCTGGGGTTTTAAAGGCCTGACTGATAGCTGCCTGGATAGCCTAGAAATACAAGAATACAGATATTGCAATAATTGATTGATGGGTCTTTAACTATTAATAGGTCTCTGTTCATCAAACACTGTTACAATTTTAGTTTCCATTTGCTATTTCTGTGCATGTCACTGGAGTCAAATACATAATTAAATGAAGATCTGGAAGCATATGCTGTTTTATCCATAAGTAGACACTCATCTAGAAGGTAAAGCCAAAAAACAGAACATTTTCTATCTTAAATATACTTACCAAAAAAAAAAAAAAAAAAAAGAAAAGAAAAAAATACCCTGTGTCACCAGGGTAAGTCAATTATGCTTACCAGTTGCATTCCACTTAGTTCATCTACCAAAGTCATATTTCCAGACATAATTTTCTTCAGTGAATCATTAAATTCACTTAGTTGCTCCAGAGTTTCCTTTTTGGTTTCTTCATATTCATCTGTATCAAGTTCCTCTCTGAAGTACAGTGAACATAATATAGAAAAATATAAAGTTCCAAGTGAAAAAAGCAATTGTAGTATTTATACACTAAGACTTCAGATACATATATTTACAAAAAATATCTTGGGGGCAAAAGGCTGAAAGGAAATATCAAAATGCTAATGATGGATGTGTTCAGATATTAGTAGTATGGGTGTTTTCCTACAGTGAGGTAACTTTGATAAACATTTTTCTTTTCCCAAAATGAAGCACACTTAACAAACTACATAATAACTTCCTTTTAAGCAGTCTATGAATCAATGGTATAACCTTGGGCAAGATATTTAACATAGCCAAGCCTCAGTTTCTTTATCTATAAGCTGCAGATAATGAGAGTACCTACCTTCTAGGGTTACTAAAAACATTAAATGAAATATGGAAAGTGCTTGGCATATAATATGTACTTGATAAATAGCTGTTATTATAATCATCATTATCATTAATGGTAGGTAAAATTTTGTACACCTCAAAACACAACAGCAATGCAGTACATGCCATCTGAGTAAGAGGCTATTTTTATTCACCAATCAAACAAGCCATTTATTAAACATTTACTACAAATAACAACAGCTACCATTTATCGAGCACCTACTCTGGGCCAAGCATTGTATTGGCCCCTTCATTTATAATATCTACAACAGCCTTTCAAGGTTGTTAAAAAAGAACAGCCTTGGTCCTTTGAGCAGTTAAGGCTGAAAAAGTTCAAGTAGTACCTTCTCAGCTTGATACCAGGCAGGGCTATTTTATTTTTTTATCTTTTAATTTTATTTATTTATTTTTTACCCGAAAGCCCCAGTAGATAGTTGTATGTCATAGTTGCACATCCTTCTAGTTGCTGTATTTGGGACTCGGCCTCAGCATGGCCAGAGAAGCGGTGCATCAGTGCACGCCCGGGATCTGAACCCAGGCTGCCAGCATCACAGCGCGCGCACTTAACTGCTAAGCCACGGGGCCGGCCCGGCAGGGTTATTTTAAATACTTAAGACAAGGTAGGTGTTAGTATTTCCACTTCACACTGGAGGAAATGGAAACTTAAGCAGGTTAAGTATTTTGCCCAAGTTCACACTCACTTTAATTACACAAAAGACTTTCACATCTCAGCCTATATGACTCCAAAGCCTGCACTGACTTTATTTCTTGAACAGACAAAGCACTGTGAAGAATGCTACAGGGGAAACCAAAATCACACACGGGCCCGCACCCACAGAGCTTGTAATCTAGCTGTAGAAAAAAAGCCATTTTACAGCATGGCAGTATACAATTATACTATTACCTGCATTCCTCCAGATCTTGTAATTGCTGCATCAGTCTATCTAACTGCTCTTCTAAATTCTGCTTCAATTTGCTTGTCTCTGTCTTTCCTCTGGAAGCCATTTTAATCTCTAAGGAGAACAGTAAACCCACATACAACATATATTTGGTTATTTGAAATGATTCAACACACCAGTGCAACTTAAAATAGGCTATACTCTTTCTGAGCTACAGGTGTGGGAAAGATAGTTGTTTGAAGAAAATCTCAATTTAGATATAAAAGTTTAAACTCATATAGTAGTAACACCTCACAAAAAATGCCTGGCAGTCTTCTTAACTGACTTGACAAATTAATTAGAAGTCTTCACTATTGGTCTATCTTACTTTAAACAAATTTGATAGATGAAAATACAGAAATAGATTTATAAAGAAATAGATCAGGGGCCGGCCCGGTGGCGCAAGCGGTTAAGTGCGTTTGCTCTGCTGTGGCGGCCTGGGGTTTGCCGGTTCGGATCCCGGGTGTGCAATCACACACTGCTTGGCAAGCCATGCTGTGGCGGCATCTCATATAAAGTGGAGGAAGATGGGCACGGATGTTAGCCCAGGGCCAGTCTTCCTCAGCAAAAAAAAAAAAAAAAAAAGAGGAGGATTGGCAGATGTTAGCACAGGGCTGATCTTCCTCACAAAAAAATAAATAGATCAGGTGTGACTTTGCTTTACAAAAAGATTCATTATAACATTCCTTTTCATTCTTTTTTTTTTTTTTATGAGAAAGATCAGCCCTGAGCTAACATCCATGCCTATCCTCCTCTTTTTTTGCTGAGGAAGACTGGCCCTGGGCTAACATCCGAGCCCATCTTCCTCCACTTTATATGGGACATTGCCACAGCATGGCCCGACAGGCCAAGCGGTGCATGCCAGGGATCCAAATCACGCCAGCAGCGGAGCGCGCGCACTTAACCACTACGCCAGGGGCCGGTCCCCTTTTCATTCTTAATAAGTATGCTCGAAGACTCAGAACACTCCTCCTATTATCTCGTTGGTCTCGTGCACTTACCTAATAAGTTGTGGGCATGAACAACTTTTGATATGAATTTCTTCTTGCGAAATGTGCCCATTTTTCTACTGGATTATCTTTCTCTGTTTTATGGATATGACGCTTTTGTAGTTGTGTTGCAAATATTATCTTTTGCCTCCAGACTTTAAATTTTATTTACGGTGTTTTTGGCCACGATAAATTATTTTTAATGGCCAAATCTGTCTTCTCCTTTAAGTCTTCTTAGTTTTGTAACCCATGAAGGCAGGCCCTAACCATCTCGAGATTTTGAAAAATATACTATTTTGTATTCTAAGACTTTTACAGATTATATATATATATATTTTTTTCCTTTTTTTTCCTCCCCAAAGCCCCAGTACATAGTTGTATATCGTAGTTGTAGAGTTGTAGCTCTTCTATGTGGGACGCCGCCTCAGCATGGCCTGATGAGCAGTTAGTAGCTCCATGCCCAGGATCTGAACCGGCGAACCTCGGGCTGAAGCGGAAAGTGTGAACTTAACCACTACGCCACCGGGCGGGCCCCAGATTATATTTTTTTTACATTTAGCTCTTTAAGCCACCAACTTCTTTTGTTAATGCTATGAAGTCTTTTACTTTCTTTTAAACGGATAGCCAACAATCCCAACACTGTGTATTAGTCAGTATTTATACCACCTTTAATGAAGATTCAATAGAAACAGACTCAAGTCTCTTTCATTGATAACGATCTAGTCCTAAGACATTATCTCACTATTTTAATTATTATGGCTTTAGAACTGGTGTACACTGATAACTGATAAGGAGTTGCCTTTATTATCGTGGGTTTTTTTTTTTTCCCAATAATTCTTAGCTATTCTTGTGCATTTTCTCTTCTAGATGAATTTAAGATCAGTTTGTCAAGTTCCCTTAAAAATTCAATTGAAATTTTCAACAGGGATTACATTAAAATTAGAGACTAATACAGAGAAAATCTATATCCTTGAAATTCGAATCTTCCCATCAAGCAATACATCTCTCCATTTACCTAGACTTTCTTTTATGATCCTTAGTTTGAAAAGAAAAGTATTGTTTTATTCCCAAAGGCCTTGAACATTGGCTATTCTCAGATATTTTGTATTTTTTGTTAATATTGAGAATAGGGAACAATTTCTGATTACATCTGGTGTAGAAAAGCTACTGATTTTGGTATATTAATACTGTATGCATTTACCTTAACATTTATAGTATTTAGGTTTTCCATTTATAAAAATTAAAACTTAAATTCCTTTCATGAAACACATTTTGCTTAATACTAGGTATAATCATTCATCAAAATCTAAATCCTAGGGTAACTTATTAAAGCATTTAAAATTTCCCCACACATAATCATTAACAGATGATTTGACATGTGAACTTCAATGAAGAGGATTCCTTACATTATATTCAAGATACATGAAATCAGTTTTTTTAAAAGATTACTACTGTTTACCTTTTACAATTGGCTTAAATCATCTATGATCATTAACGATATGTAAATTATAAACGAGCTACATTATGACCAGAAATGTAATTTATTATAGCTATATTTCATGTATAATAGTTTCATGTACAATAAGTTAGACAGAAATGTAATTCATTATAGCTATGCTTCATGCATAATTTCTCCCGGAAATACACAATTAAATTTTACTTTTAAATCTGTTGAATTTCCCAGTAAAAGTCAAGGTAAACCCAAGATAAAACTGAAAGTATCTTTCCAGGCTTAATTAACCAGGCTCAACTACTTGCTGTTTCAAAACATGTCATGCACTTTCATCCTTCTCCTTTGAGCCTGCATTTTTTCCTACCCACCAAGCCCAGGTCATCCTTTCTTCAAGGTCTAGCTCAAGTTTCACCTTCTCCAGAATGCCTTCCTTGGTTCCCTCCCAATCACTAGTTGTGAGTTATTTGAGAGTAGGGATTTTACTTTTCTTTACATGCCAGCATCTAGCATAATGCTGGGCAGACAGACAGTACTGGACGAATAATCAGTAAATGAATAATAAGAATTGATTGCTTCTTCCACTGCATCTTATTCTCTATTTAGTACTTATTTCTGCCTTGAATTATATGTTTCATTACAGCACGTTTATTTGTCTTTCTCTCCAGGCTGTAAACTCTCTGAGAGCAGAAAATGAGTATGATTCCTCTCTTAGCCTCCTCAGCACTTAATATTGAATGGATATTCGATAACTGGATGAGTGTATACAAGCACAACATATTTTAAGGAGGTAAAGCTATTCTAAATAAATTTCAGGGACGGTGGAGGCACTTTAAAAGCCTTCACCTGATGCTACATGAGTTGAGATTTATCCCAGAAAGATGAACTCGCTGGCACCACCTAGTATTCCATAAGGGTGGTGCACCTTTTACCGAAACTGCAGAAATGGCTCTCAAAAGCTGTAATCTGGAGTGGAAGGTACTGATTCATGCTCACCTGTCTCTCAGTACTCTGAACTCTGCACAGTGCTGACCAGTCTCAAAATGCATAAACCTCCAATCCTTGAAGTTCCAAGTGTCATAAACTTGAAGAAAGCGAAATTGTTCATCAGGACTACAAAAGGCTCAAAGTGCAAACCACCTGGGGGTGGAATCGGCTGGGAAAAGGGAAACCATTAACAAATAGTTTTATGTACTATATAGAATCTTGGCCTAAAGCAGTCCAGATAACTTCCACTTGAGCAGCCTAAACACACCCCTCTCTTTCTAGCAAGACATCTTGGGGGCGGGGGAGCAGGAGGAGAAACCCGTTTCCTCTCTCGACGGCGCCTCTGGCAGCCTTTCTGAGGTTTCTCCTAGTGAGGCCGAGGGTGTTACTGAGGATAACGCCGCACCCGGACACGCCTTGAGGGAAACTGTCAAACCCAGCAGCACAGAAAAGGTAAGGGCGGAGAGCACGCGTTTTCCCGGCTGGAAGTGAGCAGCGTTTGGACCTCAATCATTTGGACGCGGTCAGCGAGCAGCTCTGGTCGCGGCCTCAAATCCCAACTCCACGGGGGAACCTGAAGCTCCTGCAATGGGTCCCGCGGCGGCCGGCCTCGACCAGGCCCGCGCTGCCACCAGAGATCGCCGTGAACCCGCCACCCCCGAAACTCTTCCGGCCCTCCCAGACCAGAAGCGGGACAACCTCCTCAAGCCCTCGGGGTCCCGTATGCGCCTCCGCCCGGCAGCAGGTCCCGAAGTTCCGATGCAGCGTCCCCGCCTACCTGAGGGTCCCAGCCTGGCGGACGCGTGCAAGAGGAGTACTTCCGCCGGACGCACACACTTCCGGCCTCCTGGAACCAATGAGGTTGCGGCCGTGGGTGTTCGCCTCGCTGGCGTCCGGGTTGCGGGTCGTCTCCCGGAGAACTCGGGCCGCTCGGCTTTGAGGACGTGGTAAGCCCCTCAGGCGGAGCGTGTGAGAAACCGGTGTCTAGGGGAGTCAGCCCAGGACTCCATTCTGTCGCAGGCATAGGGGAGTCCACGATGGTGCCTTTTGGGGGGTCACATGCAACGGTCCCCGAGGCAAGGTCATATTCAAGTTTGGGGGGAAGAGTTTGCCCCTTCATTCTTTCGGTCTCTCTGTAGAACCAAAAACCTCGGTAAATTTGCGTCTGGCCTTCGGAACAGGTGAATTTACCCTAAAAAAAAAAAAAAAACCATTCTAGAGGCTTCTTGAGCTTGGCAGAGGTGGGGTAGGGGACGGAGGCAGAAGTCCTCCATTCTGAACTTCTCTTTTCTCCGAAATCCTTCTTTCCAAATCTGCAGAAGACTAGATCCACCTTCTGGAAGCGGTTTCACACGCCCCTTTGAAGGAGGCTACTAGCTGTTGGGCAGCGCTGGAAAGTTACTCGGAAATTAGGTGGAAACTATTTTCTGGTGTTCCCAGCCCATCTCCTTGAAGAGTCAGTAGTCCGCAAGACAACATCAGGGTTTAAAGCAAAATTGTTTCAGAGGTGTTGTCTTTAAAGTTATTTCTATTCCAGGCGCCCAGAACAGACTTCCAGCTAAGATTACAGTAGAACTCGACCGGAATTAATTATTTCTGTCAGTTCTTTCTGATCATAGAATTCCTTACTTTGCCATGCGTTGTTTTTCAGAGTTACAGTTTGGATGGGAAACCACTGTTCTGGCCCAGCTTAGAGAAGAGTCTTTGACAGGCAAGTCGGAATGGTTCCCATAGCCTACCTTGCAAAACGCCTCCGATTCACAGAATTTGCTTTGTAAAAGTAAGTGACTGCTATGTTAGTGCAAGTATCTAATTTTTGGTATGTGTGAAAGTGTCAACGTTCTGAGTGATAGGGAACTCTGAGTGACAGTAGGGTCAGTGCCAAACAAAACAAAACTGGAACGTATACTTTCATGTTTCACCATTTGAAGAATTTGCTGAGTAAACTTGGCTCATTGTGTACTTCCCCAAATGTTGATGATGACAATACAGGCGTTTGTGTTGGCTTTGGTATTAGAAGCTGGAGGAAAGGCCTCACGGTGCATGCATCCTATTTGCCTGCTCCTCTTTCTCAGTGACTTAATCTGTTTCAGCAGTCCTATGCTGAGGATGTTCTTATATACTTTTGGGTTCTTGTTTAGAGTTAATGGGTAATGAAAAAGTATTCCCAGTGCATGAGGAAGAGAAATTGGTTTGAGTTCCAGTTCTCAAACAAAAATAGAATCTCAGCTTTGGGCAGGGTGGGGTGCCGGAAGGAAGAGAAGATGTTAGGACGTATCACAAGAGAGAGCACTGGGGAAAGTAGCCTCCAGACTAGGAGTAATCACTGGAAAATCAGATAAATACCACTTGGCAGCCGGAGGAGTTTAGGACATTTTAACTTGGACTTGGAATGGGAGTCCAGAGAGTGCAGGTTGCACCAACTGGGCAGAGAAAATGCTGGGGCAGATGAAACTTGAGTGGCTAACAAGAACTACCACCAGCCAAAGGCTCTCTGAACACGTGGACCTCTTTTAAATGTCTGCTAGTAGATGGCTTGTACCATTGTAAGTCTTGTGTAATGGTTAAGAGCATGAACTTTTAGAGTAAAGGTTGTTACATGAGCTGTGAGATCTTGAGCAAGTTAATCAACCTCTTTCAGCTTCAGTTTCCTCATCTGTTAAAAAAAAAAGGGGCTAATAATAGTACCTACTTTATTGGAGTATTGTAAGGATTACATGAGTACTTAGCACATTGCTTGGCACACAGGAAGAATTCAATGTTACTATTATCCTCCTCATCATCATTTAAGTTAAATAAACATAATTGGGTATACATTTATAAGGAACAGGCCCATCCAAAGAGAGTGAGTGAATGTATTACCCTTCAGTGAGGAGCAGAGGAGATAAAATGAGGCTTTCATAAGCAGGAACCCTGAAGTTTTCTGTCCCCCTGCTGTCATTTTCCCAACCCCAGGCAATCACTGATCTGCCTTCTGTCATTATAGATTAAATTATCTGTTCTAGAATTTCATATAACTGGAATCATACTGTGTGTACTTTTTTGTATCTGGCTCCTTTCACTCAAAATAGTGTCTGAGATTCATCCACGTTATTTGTATCAGTAGTTTGCTTCTTTTTATTGCTCAGTAGTATTCCATTATATGGCTACACCAACTTTGCTTATTCGTTCATTCATTCATTTCTTGATTAACATTTGAGTTGTTTCCAGTTTTTGGCTATTACGTATAAAGCCAAACCACACAATTCTTTGAGTGGACGTATGTTTTCATATCTCCCTGTTATTTTTAAGCTATTCTCTCTTTTTTTTTTGCTGAGGCTAATTTGCCCTGAGCTAACATCTGTGCCAGTCTTCCTCTATTTTGTGTGTGGGTCGCTGCCACAGCATGGCCACCGACTAGTAATGTAGGTCTGCGCCTGGGAACTGAACCCAGGCCGCCGAAGCAGAGCGTGCTGAACTTAACCACTAGGTCGCAGGGCCAGCCCCTAAGCTATCCTCTTAATTCCTACCTAAAATCCTTTCTCTATGGCATCTTCCTCCATCAATTATTCACTTTCTTGCAGGTTCTGTGGCTTCTCAGTGGTGCTTTCCCCTCAACCTACCAACATTCTAATTCTATTCTTCAAAAAAAAAAAAATCAAAGAAACAATCTTTTCTTAACCATGACAGCCTGTTGAAGATAGTGTTCAGTATCTCTGGGTTTTACTGCCAGATTCTAGTCTCTCTATTTCTGTCTGCCTGCTAGATCTCTCGACTAGGATGTCCTATATGTACCTCAAATTCAACACCTATAAGATAGTAGTCTGTCTCTTTATGCCTTCTCTCCACACCTCCCAACCTGTGCTTCCCATAATACTCTGTTGACTAGTGGCACACCATCCACCCAGTCACTTATGTCAGAGATCTCCTCCTTCCTCCTCCTCCTTCCCTTCTCCATTCAGTCAGCTGATCTGCTTGTAAACCCTTGACACCATCCCTCCTGTTACTACCCTTCATTATCTCTCATCTAGACTGATGGAGTGCTCCAAAGCAGTGCTTTGCAAACTTGAAGATGCATACAGATCACCTGGGGATCTTGTTAATTTGCAGATTTTGATTCAGTAGGTCTAGAGTAGGGCTTGTGATTTTTCATTTCTAACCAGCTCCCAGGTAATGCCCATTCTGCTGGTCATTCTGTCGTCACTCACTCTATTGATAATGTCGTCCAGTCTCATGAATTTAAATACTGTCTTTACGCAGATGCCCCAAATCTCTAGTAAATCTCTAGTCTGGACCTCTCCCCTGAACTTGGCTCTGTTCTCCATTTGCATATCTAACATCACCATTTGGATATCTAGTAGATATCCCAGATTTAGCTTATTTATAAACTGAACTACTGATCTTCTCTCCCAAACCTGCTCCATGGCCATCTTTCTCTTCTCAATTAAAGATAACTCTGTTCTTTTAGTTGCTTAAGCCAAAAACTTTTGGAGTCATCCTCAGCTTCTCTTTCTCACAACCCACATTCCATCCATCAGCAGATCACCTTGGCTCTACCTTTGCGATATATCCAGAATTTCGTGATTTCTCACCACGTGTGCTGCACCCACCTTGTCCAAGCTGGCATCAGCTCTCACCTGGATTATTGGAGTAGCTTCCTGTCTGGTCTCTTTGCTTCCACCTTTGTTTCCCCCTATATTCTGTTCTCAACTGCAACAGCCAGAGAGATCCTCTAAGAATGTGTTAGATCATGTCACTCCTCTGCTCAAAACCCTGCCGTAGCTCCCTATTAGCTCTCTGACTGCATCTGCTCCTCCTTCCCTCTGTTAACTCTGCCTCAGCTGTTCTGGTCTCTCTGCTCCTCGAACATGACAGGTGCGCTTCTGCCTCAGGGCTTTTGCATTGTTACCTTTGTCTTCCTTCAGATATCTGCATGGCTCAGTCCCTTGCCTCCTTGAATTCTTTGCTCAAATATCACTCAGTGAAGCCTTTCCTGACCCCCAGGTTTAGAATTCCAACACTCCTGATCCTCTTGCCCTGCTTTGTTTTTCTCATAGCCTCGTTACTTAATATGCCACATATAGATGTATTTATTTTAATTATTGTTTGTCTCCCAGCACTAGAATGTAAGCTCCACGTGGCTAAGGAATTTGGACAGTTTTGTTTACTCCTTTATTCCCAGCATCTACAGCCTAGTAATTGCTCAAGAAGTATTTGCTGAACCATGATGAATGAATGAGAGTTATTTCTAAAGTGCGCTGGTACATTACTCACTGTTTAAACCCTCTAATACTTCCCCATTCTCTACAGGATGAAATTTACACTCCCTAATATCACATCTGAGGGTGAGGAGACCCTAAAAACGGTCTTCCAATAGTTCCATGTTAACGTTTTTTTAGTCTAGTAAAGTAGAAAAAGAAAAAGAAAAATTATTTGATTGTGGAATTTTTTGACCTTTCCCCAATGAAATGTTAAACTATGACATATGTCTAATTAGGAATTCCGTTATTACATGTCTTTATTTTTAATGTAAGTGGAAAATATATATTGAAGACTCATGGTATATTGTATACAGCCAGACTTTTAGATTAAGATGAACATTAGAAATTCACTACTTGATTCAATTAGTAATTAGAAGTTTTTCACTTACTTCTAGGTTTAGCAACTGTGGGAAAAGTAGTAGGAAGACTAATTTTAAATATCAGCTTTTTAAAATTTTAAATGGAGAGTAGTAGATGTCAAAAATCAAGTGTAAAATTTCATGACTTTAATGCTTAATGTTTTTAGTTTCTCAAACTTCCCTTGACGTCTCCCAGAAAGCTGATCATATGTACACTCAACATTTTGCTTTTAACTTCAGAGATGTTATACCTCTGAAGCTCTGGCCCCAGATTAAGAACTCTTAAAACAAAGCATCCCCCACAAAATAGTTGCTCAACGAAAGTTCCTTCCCCTCTGAGCAAACATGGGTCATAGAGAATTTTGTTAGTCTGTGAGGGAATGTTGCTGATTGTGGCTATCTAAATTATGAGGGAGCTAAAAAATAGCCCAGTTTTAGCATTTTATCGTTTTCACCTGTATCAGAAAGAGTATAGTTTATATTTCATAAGATACCAGTAGCGTAAAACAAATGTTTCTTAATGAAATTAACTCTCGTGAAACCAGATTTGGTTTTGGTGGAAATGATAAAACCATAAAAGTAAGTGAAAATTCAGTTTTATAGTTTATGGATTAATTAAAATGCTGGTTCAAATTATGCTTCAAGTTATGCTTATCAATTATGAAACATAAGTTCATTTTCTGAAGTTGTGTTAAGAATGTTGCATAATTTGAAGAAATACTGAGCAGCCTTGGTCTTAAGAAGCAGCTTCTTGCATTTACAAACAATCAGTTGAAAATTTCTAAGTAGCAAAAAATGGTTGGATTCTGGATATATTTTGAAGATGAAGCCATTAGGATTTCCTGATGAGGTGTGTGTGTGGGGGAAAGGCATTAAGGATGATTTGAGGTGCAGTAGACCCCCGTTCTCCATGGGGGATACATTCCAAGATCCCCAGTGGATGCCTGAAACTGCAGATAGTACCAAACCCTACATATACTATATTTTTTCCTATACATACATATTTGAAGTACAATAGCAAAACAAGCACAAATTTCTTTTTCTTTCTTCACATTTTCACTGATAAAAGATTCATTCTTACTGTAGATCTTAGCAACCTCAGCGTACGATTTTTTTTCTTAAGTTGAGAGCTTTCACCTTTTCACTTAAAGGAAGCACTTATGGGTTCTCTTTGGTGTATGTGAATTGCCAGCGTCACTGCTCTTGTACTTTGCGACCATTATTAAGTAAAATAAGGGTGACTTGAACACAAGCACTGCAGTACCACGACAGTGGATCTGATAACCCAGCTGACTACTAAGTGACTAATGGGCGAGTATCGTATTCAATGTGGATACACTGGACAAAAGGATGATTCCCGTTGCGGGCAGGACAGAGCAGGATAGCGCAAGATGTCATCACGCTACTCAGAACAGCGTGCAATTTAAAACTTATGAATTGTTTATTTCTGGAATTTTCCATTTAATATTTTCAGACCACAGGTGACTGTGGGTAACTGAAACCATGAAAAGCGAAACCACGGATAAGGGGGGACTACTCTACTTGGCCTTAGCAACTGGAAGAATGGAGTTGTCATCAGCTGAGATCTTCAGGTAGATCAGGTTTGGGGGCGGCAAGAGAGAGAGTTCAGAAGAAAAGAAACTTCTGATAGAAATACTATCTTGAGATAAGTTGGCATTTATCTGACACGTTAATATTTGGTTAATAAGGTCTAGAGAATGTAAAAGGCTGTGTTATTCTTAAATAGTTTCTGTTAATCATAGTAATAGAATTATTTTAGGGGATTTCATTGTTAATGTATGAGTTACTTGGGTTTCTAATTCCTAAGTTTTAGGGCTATGTCTGGGATGTGGAAGGTGCTCAGAAAATGTTGGTGTGGTAGGTGGATGATGTGTGTTTTAGTTCACTTCCCCTCCAACGGGTACCACCTGAAGAGAGAAGAGGATGGAGAACGGTCATTTCCACGCGTGAATGTCTGTTCCTGTCTTAGATGTGTTGGCAGATGTTTATATTGAATTTGTTCCTCCTGCCAATAGATACTATTCTTTTCCTCAAGAAATGGAGTTGTCTCCACTTCCTAAAGACATTGAGAGCATCTGTGAGTAACTAGCTCCTACTTAAAATACCTCAGAGTCTGTGAATACACACACCAAAAGTAAGAAGGCACAACATCAGGGAAGGATCAGTTGGCTGTTTTCTCTAGACAACAGTTGACTGTCATGATGCAAACATTGTTGTAACCCATATGGAGGAGATTGTGATTATTTTTAATCTAAAATTTCCCACTGCATTTTTAAAGAAACGATAAACTGACCTTGTTCAAATGTACAATCTGAATCACTATTCTTTTGAAACTAAACCTTTGTTCATTGCTAAGATTTTTATTTTCCTTCTTCCTTTTCTTTTTTATTTTTTAAAAATGTTTTATTATGAATGCTGACTTGACCAGTTAATGCAGAGATGAAGAACATGCAGATGCAAATTGATTTTTTTAATTTTTTTTTTTGGTGAGGAAGATTAGCCCTGAGCTAACATCCTTTGCCAATCCACCTCTTTTTTGCTAAGGAACATTGGCCCTGGGCTGACATCCTTGCCCATCTTCCTCTACATTATACATGGGACGCCTGCTACAGCATGGCTTGATAAGGGGTGCGTAGGTCCATACCCGGGATCCAAACCCGTGAACCAAGGGCTGCCAAAGTGGGGCGCATGAACTTAACCACTATGCCATGCGGCTGGCCCCCTTCCTTTTCAATACTTGTTTCTGTAGCAGCCATCCAGCTGATGCCACGAACTTCATTGAAACAAAAAAGGAGGTTTGGAAAGTCAAAGTAATGACTTTTTTATTTTAAAAAGTATGTAATAGGAGATCGTTATTTGGAGTGAATTTGCTTGTGATGTCAGTCCTGTGATTTTGGTTGAACTATTCCTTTTTATCCATTGTCAGCACTCAGTAATACTTAAAGACAACTTTCTTCCAAATGACTGGTTTTGATGTGCTTCCTATCATAGCTCTGATGTTCAGCTGACTGTTTCATCTAGGAGTAGCAGAGTAAGAGATGGTTGTGTGCTTGGTGGCAGTGCTGCTGGCAGGCTCAACCTGCCAGACATATATCTGAGGCAGGAGACCAGCAGGGCTCAGATGCCAGCTTCAGACCGTTGGTTTAGCATCTGACCTTGGACAGGTCACACTGGCCAGCCAGATCAGCCCCTGGCCTGAGAAAAGCACTGTAGGATGAAGAATGGGGTCTAATTAAATGGAGTGGAAATAATGTGAGAAGGATGGCTTTTTATATCCCATTCTAACCTTCTCCGATTTTTCTTTACTTTTCTTTTCATACTCCTTAGCTTCTTGGAGCTCTTGCTTTAAGAGGAACCAGACTTCCCCTTGCAATGTAACAGTCCTAGCTGAGTATCCACTTCCCTCGAAGGACTGGTAAGCCTTTGACAAGGATAGATTTCTTGGGAAGTTTTTTGCATACCTATAGAAACCAAGCTGCTCACTGACAGCAGCACAGACAAGTAGTAAAGTTCAGGGGTTGTTTTTTCCTGTGTTTAGAAGGGAAAAAGCACTGTGAGGAATACTTGTCTTTATATTGGAACACATATTTTAAATGTTTTTGCCAAAAGCATTTAAACAAAGGCACCAACTTAGCAAGAGATCGAAGGCTTGCTGCTTAATGTGCCAAACCCAATCTAGTAGTTCCACTGTTGATTAATATCTCAACTTTTTTTTTTTAATTCTGGTAAACTAGAATTCACCCACAAAAAAGAAAAATCTCCCATGGAAGTTTTAAACGTTCCCTGGTGAAATGTTTTAACTGTGACGTGCCTAGTTAGGAATTCTGTCTCTACATCTCTGTATTTTTAGTGTAAGTAGAAAATAAACATTGTAGACTAATGGTATATTGTATATAGTCAAGCTTCCAGATTAAGATGAATCTTTAGAAATTCAGTATTTGAAAACATACACAGTCGGTTGCCAAAACTGTTAACACCATGGTGCAGACTCCTTCACCAAAGGATCCCACACCAAATACAGAAAACATCCTCTTTAGTGCCTGTGGGACCGGTTCCATATGAGTAAGCAGCACAGTAAAACCTAAAGGGACAGCAGAACAGCATTGGTTTACTAGGTTCCATCATCTCAGAAATACATTCTTGAATGCAAACCTAAATAGAATGTTTCCTTGCTTTCCTACTGTGGAACAGAAATGCTCAAAACCTAGCCAAGCTAAGGTTGTTTTTTGTTTTTTTTTTTTGTATATAGGTTGTGTTCTTATTATTGGCAATGCTGGTGATAATAACTGTGACTATTTTTTGAATGATTGCCCTATTATCTCATTTAAACCTTACAGCAAAACTGTGAAGCTGGTATTTTTATCTCCTTTTATGAATGAGGAAGCGGAAGCTCGGAGAGGTTCAGTAACTCCTGTTGTTGTGGAGTGAATGTCTGAACTGGCCTCCCTGTGTCTCCAAAGCCGGGGCTCTTCACCATTACATATGTTGCCTCTTGTGGGGTTGTGATGTAGTGGGAGACTCTTTCTAGAATAGTGCCTAAGGCATTCAGTAACTATTTTTTCATTTTTAAAAAATTTAGCCATGGTTTTTTTTTTATTACATTTTTTTTTTTAGTTTTTTATTGATGTTTTAATAGTTTATAACATTGTGAAATTTTTGGTTGCACATTTTTGTTTGTCCATCACCATATATATGTCTCCCTTTACCCCTTGTGCCGACCCCCTACCCCCATTGCCCCTGGTAACCACAATACAGTTTTCTCTGTCCATGTGTTGGTTTATATTCCGCATATGAGTGAGATCATGAGTGTTTGTCTTTCTCTTTCTGGCTTATTTTACTTAAGATAATACCTTCTAGGCCCATCCATGTTGTTGCAAATGGGACAATTTTGTCTTTTTTATGGCTGAGTAGTATTCCATTGTGTATGTATATATACCACATCTTCTTGATCCAGTCATCAGTTGAGGGACACTTGGGTTGCTTCCACTTCCTGGCTATAGTGAATAATGCTGCAATGAACATAGGGGTGCATAAGCCTCTTTGGATTGTTGATTTCAGGTTCGTTGGATAGATTCCCAGTAGTGGGATGGCTGGATCATAGGGCATCTCTATTTTTAATTCTTTGAGGGGTCTCTATACCGTTTTCCATAGAGGCTGCACCAGTTTGCACACCCACCAGCTGTGTATGAGGGTTCCTGTTTCTCCACATCCTCTCCAACATTTGTTGTTTTTTGTCTTGGTGATTATAGCCATTCTAATGGGCATGAGGTGATATCTTAGTGTTGTTTTGATTTGCATTTCCCTGATGATTACTGATGTTGAACATCTTTTCATGTGCTTATCGGCCATCTGTATATCTTCTTTGGAGAAGCATCTGTTCATTTCCTCTGCCCATTTTTTGACCAGGTTGTTTGTTTTTTTGTTGTTCAGTTGTGTCAGTTCTTTATATATTATGGAGATTAACCCCTTGTCAGATATATGTTTTGCAAATATTTTCTCCAAGCCATGGTTTTTATTTGAATCACATATCACTCTTTTAAGCACACACAAAGGAAAATATAATCAAAATGTATTAGTTAAGGTATTCTTTTTTTTTTTTTCTGTCATAGTTATTTCTTTTTTTTTTTTTTTAATTTTTTGTTTATTGCAGTAACATTGGTTTATAACATTGTAAAAATTTCAGGTGTACATCATTGTACTTCTATTTCTGCATAGATTACATCATGTTCACCACCAAAATACTAATTACAACCCATCACCACACACATGTACCGAATTATCCCTTTCACCCTCCTCCCTCCCCCCTTCCCCTCTGGTAACCACCAATCCAATCTCTGTCCCTATGTGTTTGTTTATTGTTGTTATTATCTACTACTTAATGAAGGAAATCATACGGTATTTGACCTTCTCCCTCTGACTTATTTCACTTTGCATTATACACTCAGTGTCCATCCATGATGTCACAAATGGCTGGATTTCATCGTTTCTTATGGCTGAGTAGTATTCCATTGTGTATATATACCACATCTTCTTTATCCATTCGTCCCTTGATGGGCACTTAGGTTGCTTCCAAGTCTTGGCTATTGTGAATAGCGCTGCAATGAACACAGGGGTGCATGTACCTCTGCAAATTGGTGTTTTCAAGTTCTTTGGATAAATACCCAGCAGTGGAATAGCTGGATCATATGGTAGTTCTATCCTTGATTTTTTGAGGAATCTCCATACTGTTTTCCATAGTGGCTGCACCAGTTTGCACTCCCACCAGCAGTGTATGAGAGTTCCCTTCTCTCCACATCCTCTCCAACACGTGTTGTTTCCTGTCTTGTCAATCATAGCCATTCTGACGGGCGTCAGGTGATATCTCATTGTAGTTTTGATTTGCATTTTCCTGATAGTTAATGATTTTGAACATCTCTTCATGTGTCTGTTGGCCATCTGTATATCTTCTTTGGAGAAATGTCTGTTCAGGTCTTTTGCCCATTTTTTAATTGGGTTGGTAGTTTTTTTGTTGGTAAGATGCATGAGTTCTTTATATATTTTGGAGATTAAGCCCTTATCAGAAGTATGGTTTGCAAATATCTTCTCCCAATTGTTAGGTTGTCTTTTCGTTTTGTTGATGGTTTCCTTTGCTGTGCAGAAGCTTTTTAGTTTGATGTAGTCCCATTTGTTTATTTTTTCTATTGTTTCTCTTGCCCGGTCAGACGTGGTGTTTGAGAAGATGTTGCTAAGACTGATGTCGAAGAGCGTACTGCCTATGTTTTCTTCTAGAAGTTTCACAGTTTCAGGTCTTACATTCAAGTCTTTAATCCATTTGGAGTTAATTTTTGTGTATGGTGTAAGGTAAGGGTCTACTTTCATTTTTTTGCATATGGCTATCCAGTTTTCCCAACACCATTTGTTGAAGAGACTTTCTTTTCCCCATTGTATGTTCTTGGCTCCTTTGTCAAAGATTAGCTGTCCATAGATGTGTGGGTTTATTTCTGGGCTTTTGATTCTATTCCATTGATCTGTGTGTCTGTTTTTGTGCCAGTACCATGCTGTTTTGGTTACTACAGCTTTGTAGTATATTTTGAAATCAGGGAGTGTGATACCTCCAGCTTTGTTCTTTTTTCTCAGGATTCCTTTAGCTATTCGGGGTCTTTTGTTGTTCCATATAAATTTTAGGATTCTTTGTTCTATTTCTGTGAAAAATGTTGTTGGAACTTTGATAGGGATTGCATTGAATCTATAGATGGCTTTAGGAAGTATGGACATCTAGTTAAGGTATTCTTAAAACTTCTCCACATTTCAGAGTCCATCTCCTCTGTATCACTTTTTCATTTCAAGTTCTTGAGGTCTCTATTTTTCTACCCAGTATCGTCTCCTGCTCAGTAACTATTTATTGACTGAGTGAGTAAATCTGGTATTTTTATATGACTATAAAGAATTTTATAACACCAACAGTAAATATTTGTATTTAACTTAATTTAGTTTCATATCAAATTGTAGGACAACTAACTAGAAGAGTTGCTAAGGCACTTTTTAAAAATGTCCTTCACTTAAATTTTATTTTATTTTATTTATTTTATTTTTTTATAATTTTTATTTATTTCCTTTTTTCCCCCAAAGCCCCAGTAGATAGTTGTATGTCATAGCTGCACATCCTTCTAGTTGCTGTATGTGGGACGCGGCCTCAGCATGGCCTAAGAAGCGGTGCATCGGTGCGCGCCCCAGATCCGAACCCAGGCTGCCAGCAGCGGAGCGCGTGCACTTAACCGCTAAGCCACCGGGCCGGCCCTAAATTTTAAATACTACTTTTTTTCTTAAGTTTCAGTCTGTTAGCTCCTGAAGAGCAGGAAGTCCTATCTTATCCACTTTTGTTCTATCAGTGTCTACCAAATAGTAGACACTTAATAAGTGCTTGATAGAATGACTGCACACTTACTGATTGTGAAGAAAGTAAAGATGATATTACTGACCAAGTTGGTAAGAAGTTGACTGCAGTAGCGAGAAGAACTCAGCCTAAAAATCAATACACTGGGTCATGCATTAATTTATTACTTGTTAGAAGAAATCCACACTATAAGCATAACACCAGAAGGCACTAACCCTTAAGTTCTAATCCTGATTCTGGCACTAGCTTTATTTGGCTCGAGGCAACTCACTGCTCTTAAGAACCTTGGTCCCTTTGCCATGACTGCAGATTAATGCTGTAAAACAGCCCACAGGTAATAACTAAGAATTATTCGTATTCATAATTGGTGGACAGCTAATGTTTACCATCTTTCTAATTCATGTTAATTTTATATTTTGGTGAAAAAATATTTTGTGGAACTTCTGGCCTTCTGAATAAGGAAATATACCTTACTGCACTTAAACTTCCTATAATAAAAGCTGGCAGGGGCCAGCCCCACGGCGTAGTGGTTAAGTTCAGCGTGTTCTGCTTCAGCGGCCTGGCATTTGCGGCTTTGAATCCCGGGCGCAGACCTATACCACTCGTCGGCCATGCTGCGGCAGTCACCCACATACAAGATAGAGGAAGATTGGCACAGATGTTAGCTCAGGGCCACTCTTCCTCAACAAAAAAAGAGGAAGATTGGTTGGGGTCGGCCCGGTGGTGCAAGTGGTTAAGTGCTCGTGCTCCATTGCGGTGGCCCAGGGTTTGCCAGTTCAGATCCCCAGCACGCACCAACGCACTGCTTGTCAAGCCATGCTGTGGCGACGTCCCATATAAAGTGGAGGAAGATGGGCACAGATGTTAGCCCAGGGCCAGTCTTCCTCAGCAAAAAGAGGAGGATTGGCAGATGTTAGCTCAGGGCCGATCTTTCTCACCAAAAAAAAAAAGAGGAAGATTGGCAACAAATATTAGCTCAGGTCGAATCTTCCTCACCAAAAAAAAAAAAAAAAAAAAAAATGGCAAGTTTGGATTAGGCTAATTACAAAGAGTGTTAAGTTCCTTCTCTGTCCCTTAAGTGGATTCTCGGTTTTCAGATGTTTTTAGAATTCCCACGTTTTTAGAACTGTAATTTTTTATTTTGAATGAATCAAATTGCATTTGCTTCATTTGCCCAATGATGAAATTATTAACTGACTGACTTTTTCTCCCAAGACCGATTTCCATCATAGAATCTGAAATAACATATCAGGTCATAACCTGGTCGAGTGTGGCCGTGTCGCCCTCAGCCTGCAGACATTAGCTCATGCTAGGCCATTTGGACTGGTCTCTGGGGAATCCGTAAATTGAAACATTGGTGCCCTCATTATCTCCCATTTAATGGCTTCTTATACTAGTAGAAATGTGTTGATTAAAAGTTAAACTCAATCTGCCCAAATCCCAGCTATCCTCACTGTACTGAGATTTTTGACTTTTCAAAGAGGTAAAGCAGGTGACTGCCATTGATAATAGCGGCAAAAACAATGTGGCAGGCTGCAATTAAACACGTAACAGGAATCGCAGAGAGCGCCCGAACCATCTCCACAGGTAAGACATGCATGCTGAGCTGCCGGGTGAAGGGGTTGGCAGGTGAAAGAACTTACCTTAGCAGAACATACAACTGGAGGGCCAGGGTGGTGATCCCAAAGAAGAACACAGTCACTTGGCTGCGTGGGACACGGTGAGTTACATTTTACATTACTTGTTTAGTGATAAAATGGCTTAAGAAACCAAATTCAGGTTCTGTTTCATGATAATGTTACATTAAGCCACAGAGATAAAGTTTTAAACATAACAAAGATGAATTGAGATCCATCCCACTAGAACAAAATTGTGTCTAATAATACTTCACTGAGAATAAGAGCTACCGTTTATTGAGCTCCTGCTATGTAAGACACTGTTGATAATGGTCTCTGAAGAATCTTTAGAACCTTGGTTCCTTTAACGTGACTCTAAATTAATGCTGTAAAACAACCCACAAATAACAGTAAGAGTTACTAATATTCGTAATTAATAGACAAATGTTGCATTCAATTATCCACAAAATCCCATTTTATAAATGAGGAAACTGAGACTCAGAAAGGTTAAGTGTCTTGTTGGAGGACAGACACCGAGCAGTGGCTGGTAGAGCTAGAGTCTGCCCTGGGTCTGCGGGTCCTGAGTAGGCCCTGTGCTGTGCTAGCTCTGTGCATTGTGACCCTCATGACCTGAGAGGTAGCACACTAATAAACCGAGAGGTAACCCACCTGCCACAGCTTACTCAGCCAGATGAAATCTGCTGTTACTGCTCCAACATGTTTGAAATTCTCTTGAGATTACACGTACATAGTTTCCATGCATATAAGAAAATCTTCCTCATTAGCTAATAGTTCTCTTTCTTCACCATAAACTGTATTATTCACCTTGATTATTTATTTTATTAATCAGTTTAGCACTGAATGACTTTAGGGTATTTGTAGAAATCAAATCTACCCTCCAAAGACAAAGATTTATCCCCAATGAAGGTACTCAAAAAATAGGCAATTTCAAAATATATCCCAGACTATTTAAAGCAGTGGCACATTGTTGGAACTAGAATGTAGTTACATGCTTAAGGTGACTATTTATTTATTTATTTTTTTGAGGAAATCAGCCCTGAGCTAACATCCGTGCTAATCCTCCTCTTTTTGCTGAGGAAGACCGGCTCTGAGCTAACATCTATTGCCAATCCTCCTCCTTTTTTTTTTCCCCCCCGCAAAGCCCCAGTAGATAGTTGTATGTCAAAGTTGTACATCCTTCTAGTTGCTGTATGTGGGACGCGGCCTCAGCATGGCCGGGGAAGCGGTGCGTTGGTGCGCACCCGGGATCCGAACCCGGGTGCTAGTAGAGGAGCGCATGCACCTAACCGCTAAGCCACGGGGCCGGCCCTAAGGTGACTATTTTTAAAGGAATACCGTCTTTTTAGAGGTGTAAATTTCGAGTGGTTGTTAAGCCAATCACCTTATTTAACAGTAGGCCAACAGAGATTTAATTATATTGAGCAATCTGAAATGTGACAAGAAAAGCCAAACAGCCAAACAGTTACTTTTTTTTGTTGTTAATGTGTTTTAAAACTGGCTTAATGTTTACAAAATGTTTTGTTAATGTTTTAAAATTTAAGTGGGTCCATGATTTAAAAATAGAAAGTAAATTTTAGTCAAACTTCAATACTGCCTCAGGAAGAAAGGAACTTTTTGTCCTGGAGAGCTGGGGAGGGACACTTACAGCCTGAACCGATGAGATCTCGGCAGCCAGCAGTGCAAGTGATAGGCTGTGTGGGCCAGACAAAAGTGAATCATGGTGACATCGGTCCTTGAGCACCTGGAGCAAAGCAAGGAGGATCCAGAAGAATCCTGTTAGAGCTTCCAAACCACTTCTGCACCCGTTCTCCACCTGCCGTGTCCCCCTTCCCTAATATGTACTCTGCAAGGGTACGGAGGAAGTGCTCTCCCACGGAGAGGGACAGATCCTCGTTCTTTTAAAGCCACCCTGGGGTATGATAGGAGCTCACTGTAAGGTAATTATTCTGCGGCTTTGAGGGTCTAAAGTCTCGTCTGAGCTTGAGTTGGCTGTGTTCACAGTGAATTAATAGAACTGAGCTGGATATTTGAGACAGGTCATGAATGTGACAAGGAAGAAAGACAGCGGCCTTTCAGCTGAGAGATCAGCTTCTCCCAGCCTCATCCCTTCCCCTTCCCCTGGGGAAGACCTGGAAACCTGAGCTCATCCCCGAGGTCAGGGAGGGACTCCAAGCTCTTTGTTCCATCCTTCCCTGAACAGGAGCAGCTCTCTTGGGGACTGTACCTTCTGCTCTCAGACTTACCTTCTAGCTGACAGCTCAATCTCCCTTGGGGAATGGTGCCTGAAACTTGAGATGGGTGAGGCTGGAACTGACACTGGGCTCCAGCTGAACCTAGCCCCTCCACCACAATCCTGGAGATCATGCTCAGTAGCTGGCACGACACCCTGATTTCCCTGTGGGCCCAGGGTCCTGTGGGGATGTTGCATTCACCACCACCCCATAATACCACGGGTACTTTGTATGGGAATTGGGCGGGAGGGGTGGGAACAAGCCCCAAGTGAACCCTGGTATCATCCTGGGGATGATAATGGAAAGGTAGAACATTTAAATCATTCTTAGCCAATGAACTCATTTTTTAAATGCCATGTGGAACATTGCTGACCCTTCTCCCTTATTTCCCATCGACAATGAGCAGCGTCCCTGTGATCCCCATGACTGTGCTTTGTTTGGAGAAGGCCTCAAATATTTATTGAATAAATATTTATTTCCATTCCCACTGACTACTTAAATTGAGACACTCAGGACTTTGTAACTGGCCTTCCTATCTTGTTTTGCTTCTTTCAATCAATCCAATAACATCACCATCATCAATATTATCACTTTCCTAACAAATAACATCCAACATTTATTTTAACACTGTGCCAGGAAATATGCTGATCACCTTGCCATGTATTACCCTCAAAATAACTGAAATTGGTTGTCATTATCCCTATTTTACAGATGAGGAAACTTAAGACCCAGAGTTAAGTAATTAGATAAAAAGGTTTTAACAGCTATATCATATTGTTTTTCTAGACCCCTATTGCCACTCCATTGCTCAGAAACCTTCAGAGGTTCCCATTGCCTAAAGGATTAAAGTTCACATTCCTCAACTCCTCAGCTAGGAGGGCTCATTTCCAATCTACACAGCTCCAGTTTGTCTCCCATTTTTCTTTTTGTTGAGAGAGAGTCTAGGAATCAAGAAACTCAAATTCTAGCTCTGGTTCTGCCACTCACTAGCTCTGTCCAACAAGAGCATAGAGTCTGAGCCAAAACTGAGTTGGTGAGCCTAGCCAACTGGGTCTGAACAGTATTGGGCTACAAATAAATGGTCCTGACATAGGTCTTTGAGTGTTGGCAAGTCTTGGAATTGCACAGGGAGGTGTTTATAGCCTTAATTTCCAATTCATTCTCAACCCATTTTTTCTTCTTTGAGATGTTTGTAATACTGAGAAATTAAAAAAACCTAAATGGCCTAATAGATTAACTGGAAAAACTAAATATCTAACAATAGCTTATTATTTGGAACAAGCTAAATGCCTTTGGCCAAATTCTTTTTTGTGGTGAGTATTAAATGAAAATGTATTAAAGTATTTTATAAGTTGAAAAGTATCACACAACTGTTGATTTGTTTATTGTCGTTTGTTATATTTTTACATAAATTATAAAAATAAGCTTTACAAGTAATTCCCCAAAAGTTCCTAAAATGCTTTGAGCTTTTTGGCATCACTGGAATTATATTTATAAGCTCTTAGAGTGATTATTTCGAAACATAATTTGGATATATAAGAATACTTTTTAAAAACTTCACAATAGCAAAAGTATTTTTGCTATCGATAGTTAATAAGGAATGTTTATCAAAGAAATAACCCAGAACTGAGTGATTTGAATTTGAGATGGAAAGGTTCACTGAGTCCCAGCACAACAAATGAATAAGACTCCCACTGAGACACATCATTATGGCATTTTGGAGCATTGGGGATAAAGAGAACATTCTACAAATCTTCCAAAAAGATAAAGGTTACATAAAAAGGAACAAGAATCGGAATGGCATCAGACTTTCAACAGCAGTGTTGGATACTAGAAACAATGAAGAAATGCATTCATAATTTAAAAAGAAAATGATTTCAACCAGTAATTCTCTCAGTTAAGCTATTTATCTCTGAGGGAAGAATAAAGACAGAATCAAACTTATTTTATTTCCCACGTGCACTTTATTATGAAGCTACTTGAGGATATGCTCCAGAAAAATTAGGAAGTAAAATGAGAAAGACAGTGATATGGTCCTAAGCAACAGGGGATCTAATTCAGAAAAGAAAATGAAAAAGATTTCAGAATGACAGCTGCACGAAAGATTAGAGATTTTCAGTCCAGATTAGAGAAAGAGAGTTCTAGGAGAAAAAGCCTCCAGGAAAAAACAGGTTCAATAGAGTAATAATATTTGGCTGAACCACTTGAAATTGATGTTTTTGTGGATTAAAAAGGGTTGAACTGTAGCAACGTGATATGCAACATTAATAATAGCTACATTCATTGTGTGTTTATTACTTGCCAAAAGCAGTTTTATGTAGTGTACAGGTATTGTTTCATTTAATCCTCATAACAATCATGAGGTAGGTAGTATTATTTTCTCTGTCTTAAGACTGAGAAACTAGGACAAAAGAAAGGTTAGGTTAGGGTCAGGTTGCACAAGGTCGTCTAGCACATGTAAGTGTTGGAGCTGCGATTTGAACCCAGGCAGTCTGGTTTCAGAGCATAGGTTCTTAACTATTATGCTGTACAGGCAGGAAAGTAGAGGATCCTTTTCTGTGGAGTCTGACCAGTCCAAGGGGGAAGACCTGTAATTCCGGCAGCCGGGTTACCATACAGTGAGCCAGCTGTGCGCAAGCCCTACCTACCCACTCCAAACTTCCTGTCTGCTCTTTTTGAAGGAAATTTAAAATATATCATTAGTATTGGTGGAGAGAGAAGAGAGTGCATTGGTGAGACAAGAACAAAATGCTGTACAAAGGAACGTTCAGAGGACAAAGGTCTTAGAAATTTTAAGAGTATAATAGCAGAAATGAAAAGCTCAATGGATAGAGGGGCGGATGAAGTTGAGGGTATCTAGATATTAGAGCATGAAAGCAAGAGGTGGGAAATAGAAGAGAAAAGAAAATTAGGAGATCAGTCCAGGTGCTTCAGCTCTAAATAATAGGCATTTCCAAAGAGAACAGAGAAAACGGAAGGCAGAAAATCATTTATGAAATAATTCAAGGACATTTTCTAGAACTGAAGGTTATGAGTTTCGAGATTGTAAGGGCCTGCTCAGTGCTCAGCACAATGGGTGAAAATAGAGCCACACTAGAGAACATCATTGTAAAATTTCAGAACACAGGAGATGAAGAGGAGATCCTGGAAGCTTCAAGGAAGAAAAAAATAAGTCACATTCAAAGGATCCAGAATTGGAAGTGACTTTGGATTTCTCACTCTTAACCCTGCAATCTAGTTAGAAGTAATGTCTTCAAAGTTCTTGGAGAAGATGATTTTCAACATAGACTAGAGATAACGGGTGTGTGTGTGTGCGCGTGCACGTGCGTGCATATGGAAGTTTGGGAGGGGGTAGTGAGGGTCTGTGAGAGCTAATCCTCACAGATCACAAGAGAAAGTAAATAGGCACTGTTTACACTGGATAAATTAAGAAACAGCATTATAAGCACATAATATAGAGTTATGGTAGAATCTACCAGAAGAAATAGCTGCAAAAGTTAAAAGTGGTTGCTTTTAAGGAAGATGGATGGAGGGGTTGGTGAGCAGGATATAGTCAGGGATTGTTGGTTTTCGTTATGGGCCTTTTGTCACCCTGTGATTTCTAAATCTATATACATGAATTTGTTCAATAAAATTTTTAAATCGGTGGTCTTGCATTACTTCATTAGGGTTATGGAAGGATTAAATAGAATAATTGATATGAAAAAGTTTGTAAATTATAAACTATTGTTCAGTTACAAGTGATGATATGATCACGTTGACTAAGAGGCAAAATACTGTTTTGAAGGGTAGGTTGTTGGGGAGTTACATTTGGTAGATGATAATGTCATTGTATCGGTTAACTATGGCCACAGTAGTGCAATCACGAAACTTCAGCAGCATACAACATTAAACACTCATTTTTGCTCGTGAGTCTAGGGTTAGCTTGTGGGTTTGCTGATCTGAGCCAGGCTCAAGTGATCTCACCTGGGCTTGCTCGTGTGTCTGAGCCGGTTGTCTGTAGTTTGGCTGTCTAGGATGGCCTCAGCCACATAGCTAGAGGTTAGCTGTCTATCAGCAGGAGCACCAGCTCTCTCCCACCATTTGTCATCCTCCAGCGGCCTAGCCTGGGCTTATTTTCATGGCAGAGGCAGGTATCCAAAAGAGACCGCAAGTGTACAAAGCCTCAAAGGCCTAGACTCAGAACTGGCATGCTGTCACATCTGCCATATTCTTTTGGGCAAAGTAAATCACAAACAGTAGGAAGGAGAGATTGCATCCCTTTATGGTAGGAGGTGCAAATTCACATTGAGAAGGAAGGGTGGGGACATGGGGCCGTTTTTGTAATTAGCCTAGCATAGTCATTGAAGCCGAATATTTTTATCCATCTACTTGGAATGCAAACATGGAAGGACATCTAAAGACCTGTAACTGAATTTATTTTCTTTTTCCTTTGTAGACAACAAGGGAGGTGTCAGAGTTTTCCAATTAGATCAACAACTTCAAATTGTTAGCATGGAAAATTCAGAGAAGACAGAATTGGTTCTCCTTGCTTGTGGTTCCTTTAATCCTATCACCAACATGCACCTCAGGTTGTTTGAACTGGCCAAGGACTACATGAATGGAACAGGTAGGAACAGTAACCAAAAACAATAATGGGGTTCAGGACACCTTACCCCAGAATATGGCATATTGGATATTTTAAGCTGAAGGAGTTTGAGAAAAGGGCAGAATCAGTAAAGTCACTCTGACCTTCTCCCCTGAAGCAGATCATAAAACCCTCATGTGAGAGGTGCCCTCCCTGTACCTGGAGGAAAGGAGCATCCTTATCTCTGATGAATTCAAACAGACAGGCCTTGCTGAGTATCCCGCCGTTTACTGCACTTACGCTGTACCCTTTGCCCTATCATGTTTCTCCACGACTGTCCACTCTTCATCGAACCTAGCATAGGCTCCCATCAACCTTCTATTAAATAAATTGGTATGTTTTTCTCCTGTTAATCTGTCTTTGTCAATTTAATTTTCAGACCCAGCCAGGGACCCTAAGAGGGTCAAGGAAAGTGTTTTCCTCCCCTATATACACACAGATTTGTTTTGTTTTGTTACATAAATGGATCATGCTGCATGCTGATAGATAGATGGATGGGTGCTCAAACTCACTAATAATCTTTTACTTTTTGAGTGTGTGTGAGGAAGATCAGTCCTGAGCTAACATCCGATGCCAATCCTCTTCTTTTTGCTGAGGAAGATTGGCCCTGGGCTAACATCCGTGTCCATCTTCCTCTACTTTCTATGGGACGCCGCCACAGCATGGCTTGACAAGCGTTATGTTGGTGCGTGGCCGGAGCCGAACCTGCAAACCCTCGGGCCGCCAAAGCAGAGCGCACGCACTTTACCGCTGCGCCACCTGGCTGGCCCCTCACTAATAATCCTAATAATCAGGGAACTAAAATAATAAGTGAGATATATTTTGCCCATCACATTGACAAAAATTTCTAAACTTCATAGTGTCAAGTATCAGAGATTGGGGAGAAATGGGCTTTTGTATACACTATAGGTGGACAATACGAATTGATTAAGGCTTTTTACGAGGCAATTTGGCAATATCAATAAAAATTTAAACTGTGCAAGGGAATAGGGAATTAGTGTTTAATGAGTACAAAGTTTCAGTTGAGGAAAATGAAAAAGTTCTGAAGATGGATAGTGATGTACTATGTGCACGTACTTAATGCCAAGAACTATACACTTAAAACGGTTAAAATGGTAAATTTTATGTTGTATTTTACCACCTTTATCAATGAATGAATGAATAAACCTGAATCCCTGTTTACAAAAAAAACAAAGAAGATCTGTGATTATAAAACCATATTGATGATCATATTACCTGTGCATACAATGTAATTTGTTATACCTCATATCAAATCTAACTCTTTATCCAGGAAAATATAAAGTTATCAAAGGCATAATTTCTCCTGTCGGCGATGCCTATAAGAAGAAAGGACTCATCTCTGCCCATCACCGAGTTTTCATGGCACAACTTGCCACCAAGAATTCAGAATGGGTGGAAGTTGATACGTGGGAAAGTCTTCAGAAGGAGTGGGTAGAGACTGCTAAGGTGCTAAGGTATTCATGGTGAAATCAACTTTGTCAGTTCATGGACATGGGTTGGGGGCTTCTGTGGTTTTTTACCATGTTTCAGTGCTGCCTGTGTCTGTGAACCACACATTTGCAAAACTGTAACTAGGATTGGAGAGGGTTAGGCTGTGCCCTTCCTGTGGGAGGTTATTACATGGCTGTGGAACAAAGCAACAGAGCCTGGGTATTCCTTAGTCTTTAAGTCTTCATTATGTTCTGAGACATTTGCATGCTTGTTACTATGTATGTCTCTGTTAGAGAATATGCATAGAGAAGCCTGCTTGGCCTGTCTGTGCCCCAAATGAGAAAGACGAAGTTGTAAGACGATGTTATTGTCATGAATCTTCTTAGATATAAAAGAGAGAGGCAGCGTGAGCTGCTTCCTGATTAGAAAGAAGACTTGAGAGTGAAAGCCTGGTTGGCAGTTCTGCCAGGTCTTGGGCACAGGGCAGGAGACGCTCAGTGCCTGCCTCTAACTTGCTGACTGCTGCCAACAGGCCTGCAGTGAGCAACTTCTCTAGGGCTTGGATTTAAAGCAGCATTTCTCAAGCTTTTTTAACCTGTGCTCCATCAGCCAAGAAGATTTTTGTCAGACTTTCTGACAAAATTTTGAATTATAAACACAATTTTTGTCATTTTCTGGTAATAAAACTTTAATTATAGCCAAAAAAAAAAAAAAAAAAGGGAGACAGGCAGTTTAAGGAAGAGAAGCTGTGATGCTTGGTCATGGACAGAGCTGATTTTATGTACTACTGCCATGACAGCATAAGGGTTTGTCACAAATGTCTGTGCTCATATCTTTAAAACAGTTCCTGTTAAGGATTCAGAAACCAGAATAAGTAACATCTAATTATTGATTAATATTATCTTGAGTATAAAATGAGAGGGCTTCTGAAAAACCTTTCTGTCTAATGTCTGTTCTTAGAGTTCTGAACTTTCTGGTTCTGACTGTATCAGTTCTATCATTTCATATAGGAAATAGAAACCGCTCCGAGTATTTTAAGCAGAAAGGGATTTAGGTGCTTATGCAAAAGTTGTTAAAAGGGCTGGAGGAGTGGAAGCGGGATTTGTTTCAAGGTCATACCTCCTCAACTACAGTCAGAGTTCAGGAAACTGTTGCTCTCTCTGCTACCTCCAATGCTGTGGTGAAACTGTCCCAGTCTCCTAAAGTTGGTGACTGGACAATGGACTAGAGACTGGCCACCATGCTCACGCTGGAAGACCTTGCTTGTCAGGCTCCACAGCCGCAGAAAGATGGCCTCTGCCTCCCTTCTGCCTTCCAAATCTCGCACGAGTGAATCTTATCAACAGAATCTCCATCACATCTGGAACCTGCTGCGAGGACCTCTGGGAAACATGTTTAGGGTAGACCGGACACTGAACTAGCAGACAGTGTCTAGCACAGTGACTTATCAAGAGGACTTACTTTTCAGGCTTATCAGGGAGAAGAGAGTGTTGCCTGTTCGTTGGCCAGAAATTCTCCCATGAGACGTCAGGCTCCTGCATCCCCACCTTACCCAGCCCTCTCTGGCTCCATAGTAACCTTACTGTTCATTACATATTAACTCAGCTCTTCGAGAGGGAAGGGATTTAGGGGCACAAAGGACCCACGGCTGGCTCCAAGTGTAGCTCACGTTACGTGGGTAGCTTTTCACAGTTGTAGGGCAGTGGGCATCCTGCTGCCAGCCCAGGATAAAGCTATACACAAATGCTGCCTGTGGTCCCTTCCTTTTAGGCTTGGGCACTTGCCCCCCCGATAGGACCTTATCCTTGGCATTGTGGTTCTTCATTACCAGGTCAAGGCACACTCTTCAGTGGTCAAGAGTGGGCCCTGGAACCAGACTGCTGGGGTTCAAATCCTGGCTCTGCTACTTATAAGCTAAATGACTTTGGGCAAATTAATCAGTTTTCTTTTCTCTCAATGGGAATAATAAACAATTCTGATATAGTGGTGGCAACAATATAGTTGCTTTATAATAACCAAAACATTCACTCAATGAAGTTGTTATTGAATGCCTTCTATGTTCCAGGGACTCTTCTAGGAGCTTGAGTTGCAACTCTAAGCCTTCACTTCTCCTCCATTATGGGAATAATAATAATAATATTTATGACATGAGATGTTAAGAAGCTTTAATCAAATAATCCATGCAGAAGATTTAGTGTAGTGCTTAGCAGACAATAAATAATTAATGTTATGTCTTGTTATTATGACACAGACACATAAAACCTAGAATAGTAATGGCTACCATTTGGATTCCCTTGCTTTCCATTCCCTGTAGCCAGTTCCCAGCACTACAGTGTACTGGCCAGTATCCATTCTGACCCGGCACTACTGTGTATACTGGTCGGCATCCATTCTGACTGGTCAGGCATTGTGTGTAGCTGTGGTTAAATGTTTTTAATATCACCCAGCCTTTAACATTCACTGGATCAGAGGCTCTTAGGCATCTCCAGAGGGATGATATTTTATTTTATTATTTAATTTAATTAATTAATTTATTTATTTATTTTATTTTATTTTAGAGGAAGATTAGCCCTGAGCTAACATCAGATGCGAATCCTCCTATTTTTTTGCTGAGGAAGATTGGCCCTGGGCTCACATCTGTGCCCATCTTCCTCTACTTTATATGGGACACCGCCACAGCATGGCTTGACAAGTGGTACATAGGTCCATGCCTGGGATCCAAACCTGTGAACCCTGGGCCGCTGAAGCGGAGCACACAAACTTAACGGCTACACCACTGGCCCAGCCCCGAGGGACAATATTTAGGTTAAGCATTGTGAGAAAGAGAAATGTTCTCTTGCTTTGTTGTTTTATAGACACCATCAAGAAAAGCTGGAGGCCGGTAGCTGTGATCACCAGCAGGGCTCACCTGTGCTGGAAAGGCCTGGACGGAAGAGGAAGTGGGCTGAACAAAGACAAGATTTTAGTCATAAGAAATCCCTAGAGCCAAAAACAAAAGGTCTGTATGTTTTTCCAGGACTTAGCGACTAGAGTTGATAAGATTCTGGAGATGAGCAAGCCCCCCATTCATATGCAGTACGTGTGGGTGCCTGGAAAATACCCTGTGTTATTTTTATGATGAGAGAGAGGGAGAGTAAGAGGCACCCTGAGCTTATTTCTCCTGCATTAATCTTGAGCTTTTGAGGTGTCCTAGATCTCTTTTGAGAACCTGAATCTTATAAAAACTATGACCTTCTAGCCAGAAAAACACATATACACATTCATTTTGATACAGGGAGTTATTAGAAAAGCAAACTCGGAAGCTATGTTTTCTTCTTCCCAGGTGTGCCAAAGGTAAAGCTGCTGTGCGGGGCAGATTTATTGGAGTCCTTTGGTGTTCCCAATCTATGGAAGAGGGAGGATATCACCCAAATTGTGGGAGACTATGGGCTCGTATGTATTACTCGGGCTGGAAATGATGCTCAGAAATTCATCTATGAGTCCGATGTGCTGTGGAAACACCAGAACAACATTCACCTGGTGAATGAATGGATCACCAATGACATCTCATCCACAAAGATCCGGCGAGCCCTCATAAGGGGCCAGAGCATTCGCTACTTGGTACCAGATGTTGTCCAAGAGTATATTGAAAAGCATAATTTGTACAGCTCTGAGAGTGAAGAGAGGAATGTTGGGGTTATTCTGGCTCCTTTGCAGAGAAACATTGCAGAAGCTAACTCATAAGAAATTCTATAGCCTGGTATTTTGGACTTACTTTTTGGGAATTTGAAACAATCTGGGTGTTTGTAACTGGGGAAAGGAATTGTGATCCTGTTTCATAAACTAAAGCTTAAAAGTTTGGTAAAAAAAATCAGTAGTAAATGAAAATCAGGCTTATCTTGTCAGAATTTGCTAAGATGAATGTTTTCAGTATGGTCTTTTTTTTTTTTCTGTAGAGGGTGCGAATCCTTTTATCTTTAAAACGAGATTAGCAGCACTAAAACCAGAACGTTCAGTCTAACTACAAATAATAAGTCAAAAAGGACATCCTGGCTTTACCACATAAGAGAAACAAAATGTGAAAAGCAAGAGTCCATTTAAAATCCTAACTTGAGCTATGAAGGGAACTAACACTTGATGCTTGCCTATTTCTGGGCAGTCTTCACTGAGGGTGGCCAAAGAAGTAATTCTTAAAACAGTGATTTTGTAAAATGCACCACTGATCAAGTCATCTCCAGCTGGGCAAAATACAGGTTGTGAATATGCCTGGTAGGAACTTTGTGCCAATAGTTCATTCTCTCTGGCACACATCAGAATGACCTATTAAGCTTTGCCAAGACACACCTGCCTGGAGCTCCACCTTTGGAGGTAGGAAGAGGGATCCAAGCCCTCAAATGTTTAGAAAAGTGTACAGGTGTTTCTGATGCCAACCAGAGGTGGAGAGCCTCTGCCTTACACGTTATACACGTCTCTTAGCACAGCCCTGTTGTGTCTCATGTTCTTGCCCTGGCCATCCGCTGTCTTTTTATTTTCAGGAACAACTCCAGAGACATCATGCTACCTGGAACAGAGAGAACCACAGAGAATGAGAGATCTCATTCAAGGATTTTATTAAGTATGCATGCTCTTAGCCTTCATTGATAGGTTGATAATCAAAAGATGAATAGAGACCCTAAGAACATGAGAAATGCGAGCCTGGGTCAGCCCAGTGGTTCCTCCAGCTCAGAATTTTGTGCACTGATGAATGGCTTGTGGAGGAACTCTCCATGATCTCAATCTAAAACTTGAGTTTCTGAAGAGCCCCGCTGTTTCTGTTCCAGCCCACTGTGAATCTGCCTTCTGTGAATTTAAGCAGGAAAAGGATCTATTTTTTTACACTTTTTCTCTTCTTGTCCTTTTGTATGGACCTTAACCAAAGTAGAACTCCCAAATAATAATTAAAGTCATAGCTTTATGTTAAAAACACAAGCTTGTGATATGATTTGCGACTGATTAAAATTTTGTGGAAGCTTTACCAATTGGTAAAGCAAAAAGACCAGGAATAGCTTTTTATAGAAGAAGTTTTATGGTTCATGAAAATTATTCTGTGATAGAAATGTCTCATGTTAAATTTCTAATGAAAATAGAATAATTTATCTTTTTGCAATTTATATTTCATACCTACACCACTCTAGATGAAGGATTTATAGCTCTGCAAAAGAAAAAAATGCTTATAACTGTGCAATTGCATAGTCAGATCTGAATCCACTGTTTAAAAAAGAAAAATGTTAAATAAAGCTGGCAAATGTAAATTCTACAGCTCCTGACTTTTTCTTACTAAAGCCAACAGAGCAACTTCTCAGAGATACGGAGAGGTGCAAAGCCTGGCACCCAGTAGGTTTCAGTCTCTGTCTGCTGAGTGAATGAAAGTTAGGATCTCAGATCGTAGAGATGAGCCTCGTTCTTCCCCTCCTTACCTTTTTGGAGTTTAAGAGCTGGAGTAGTACTGAAAAATAATGATCTAGAAGTAGATGAAGCTATGAAAATTTGACTTTGATTTCTTCTCCTGGAAAACTACACTTAGTTCATCTCAAGTGTTGTGTGAACTGCAGAAAAGTTCTGTTGCTAGAAACTTCTCTTATACTGTGGTGCCTTCTTACCTAGAAGTGCCCATACCCTGCTCGGCTATGAGTGTATTGACCTCAGGACCCACTGGGTGAAGCATGTGGGGGCCCTCCTAGGAGCCTTGGTCATGGTGAAATGATCCCTTGTTATAGTATGTATGGATCAACAACCTTGTACATAGACCAAGCTACTTGGCTTTTTGTTGCAGTACCAAGGGTACTGCTAATGCCACAGCATAAGAGCATAGTTTTAGGTATCCTCAAGGAGATAACTTCCTCATTAGCTAATGGAAATTAGAACAATGAACTTCACAGGGGAATAAATATTAATAACTGTTGTGACTTCTGTTGAGAAAGGAAAATAAGCCATTGTTTATCCCCTACCATGCCTTTTTCATAATATGCTTTTGTAATGTGAATTTTGAATTTAGGAAGTATGTGAAACTGGTGTTTTGTTTGTTTGTTTGATGCTGGTGTTTTTTATGCGTTGTACTCCTTTACCTCTTAGTTGTTTATGTAATTTCAGTGCAGCAAACGAACTTGGAAAGTCCTTTACTGGCTGTTTCATTTTGTTGTTATTTACCTGTTTAGCGGACAAGTGTGAACAGCAAACATTTTAGATAAGAGTTGTGGGTCCTCCTTGGTGATAAAGGTATGGCGATTGAGCCAGAGAAGTGATTTAGGATCATCTCCTTGGGTCAGAGGATGCTCTTTCTTTTTCTACCATCTTGAGGATCTCACCACAGGGTAGAAGGAAGCATCCCCCCAGGTCAGCCTGCAGGGTAATGGTAGGGCTGCTGTCTTCCTTTCCCAACCTCTCTGATTCACTTCTCTGGGAGCCCAGAAGTCACTATATCATGAAATGGGCTCCTTTAACATTTATCTCTGGGGACCATGGGATATCCATTCCTCTGCCATTCTCGTAATTGTTCCCAAGTGATATGAAACGTTCATGCAGCATCCCCCCACCTGCGAGGATGCGTGAACAGTGTCCATCTCTGAAATCTGTACCTGCTTTACCAGTGGTGCTGTTTGAACTTCACAATGCCAACACTATTGGGCACTTATTGCATACTGGGCATGTGCTAGTGAGTGCCTTGTATCATGAAACTGGCAGTTAGGTGACTGGTGTAAATGGCAGAACTGAGGCTTGAATGAGCAGTTTGTCTTCAGGGCCCGTGCTCTTATCCTCTCATTTCTTTATGCAACATATTGCTTTTCAAAAATGATGTTTTAGCCAAATCTTGAAATTTTCATCCACCCTAATTGGATGAGTATAAATAAATAAAACTTTCAACAGGTGATGTCTGATGTATTCAGCTTGCACAGAAGGACTACGTTGAACTTGGCCAATGTTGGCAATTCCTTGGAACTATGACAGTGAATGCCCGTCAGAGGGAGAAGGTGATAAGAGCCATCATTCGCCCTTAGCCAGCAAAAGAAGGAAAACACACCCACATGCCAATGCTAGTACCTTAGTGCCACCCTGCAGCACTATTGCCTGTGAGACCAAGCAGAGGAATCTTCTGCCAGGAGGCGGGGTTCTAGCGCCAGGCATGTCAGTCAGCTGACTAGGGGGAGTCACTTGACTCTCAGAGTCCCTTTCTGTAAAATAATGTGATGATCTCTGCGGCCCCTTCCAGCTCTGAAATGTTACTGACCTGATGGAGACTCACACTGGCTTCTCACCACTCTGAGCTGCCACCTGTCCCTTCCCCTCTGCGTGACCAGGGAGTATTTCTCGGAACACTATCACTGTGCGAAGTGCCACAGGCAGCACTCAAGTACGAGACAGCCTCTGCCACCAGGTTGCCTACAGTTAGGTGGGGGGGGGGGGAAGCGCTGCACTTTGAGCATCAGCAAGGGACTCCCCAGAACCACTCCTGAAGGCTCCCTCAGGCCCTGCAGGACAGGAAACCAGGTCAAAGGGGATTCCAGGGGAGCTCCTTATACTACAAGTTGTTTATCGTTTATCTGACGTTCAAGGAATCCTGTTTCTGTTTTACTGTTTTGCCAACTCCGGCAACCTTAGGTGAGAGGAAAAACCAAAGAGGAGGTATAGAGAAGAATAGGCATGTCACCATGGGCTTGCGCAAGGACACCAGCCCAACGGGCCAAGCTGTGGGGTGGGATGTGAGGGCACATAACAAGGGAAGCCTGGAAGGGCCCAGCTGAGGTTTTTGTCCCGTTAGAGCGGTGCCTGGCATGTGGTGGGGAAATCCCGGTCTCTGTTTGACTCCTCCTCAGGGAAGATCACCCTCCTCTTGCTGTCGTTAATGAAATTGCCACCTCAAGTCTCGGCACTGAAATTCAGATCCATTTCTGCCTCAGTGTCTTACCAAGTCTAAATGGCTACAGCAGACAGTTTCCCAAATCAAGTTAAACTGCCCGATGAGTTTTCCCAAACCGATGGATAACATGACAAAAAAGACATTTTAAAACATTAGGGAAGGGCTGGCCCGGTGGCGTAGCGATTAAGTGCGCGTGCTCCGCTGCTGGCAGCCCCGGTTGGGATCCCGGGCACGCACTGACGCACCGCTTGTCAGGCCATGCTGTGGCGGCGTCCCGTATAAAGTGGCGGGAGATGGGCACAGATGTTAGCCCAGGGCCAGTCTTCCTCAGCAAAAAGAGGAGGATTGGCATGGATGTTGGCTCAGGGCTGATCTTCCTCACCAAAAAAAAAAAAAAAAACAGAAAATATCAAACATAGACAAAATCAGTGATAATAGTATAATGAACCCCTGCATAGCCAGGTCTTACCCCTGGAACTGGACCAAGCTCCCTGATGACATTGCTCCCTTGCATTAGGGAGGGAAGATAGGGAGGGTGTGAAGTTTGCTCAGTGTCCACACCACTCTTAGCTGGAGCTGGACCAGTATCAGACTCCATCAAGTGACAGAAGAGTGGTCCCACTACAAGTGCCCCTCGTCAATTCCCATCCATTACTGTCTGGGTGGAGCAGTGCTTGTACACAGGTTTAGGACCTCATCGTGGCTATAATTTTATGGTTTACTTTGCCAGGTCAAATGGAAGGAAAGAAAGTGCTCCAATTTGGCCAAATAACTTTCTCCCCTCTTTCCTTTCCAGAGACAACTTTTGATCTTTGTCTAGAAGAAACATTTTAGAATTGTGGAGAAGAAAATCCCTCCTTATGTCATGGGCAGGTCCAATCTATGTCCACTTCAACTGAAATTCAACCCTGTCCATGATAGATGGCCCTCGCTCAAGCTGGCCAAAAGCCGTATCAACCAGCACACATGCTAAAATTATTGCTAGTTACTTCTGTGACTTTCATTTTCAGGCCAATATTTAGAACAGTAAGATTTAGAGATAGGAGGTAAGTATGATTTCTCCATATCCTGTTCCCTTAGTCATCTGGAATTTAAACAGGTTTCATGCTCCAGAAATCTGGTCAGAGTTCCGAGTGCTGTGCCCTTTAAATGGCAAGATGTATCTACTCCCAGGATTTGCTATCAGCCTGTCGTATTCCACCAAAGGAACCAATGTCTCATAGTTAGGAGAATGAACAGCCTCATTCTGGGCAAGGCAATGCCACTCTGGCTTCTCAGTAAAAATGGCGTTTCTCAGAGCCAGCCCAGTGGCATAGCAGTTAAGTGCACGTGCTCTGCTTTGGCGGTCCTGGGTTCACAGGTTCGGATCCTGGGCGCGCACCAATGCACCGCTTGTCAAGCCATGCTGTGGTGGCGTCCCATATAAAGTAGAGAATGATGGGCCGGCCCCATGGCTTAGTTGTTAAGTGCGCGCGCTCCGCTACTGGCTGCCCGGGTTCGGCTCCCAGGCGCGCACCCACGCACCCCTTCTCCGGCCATACTGAGGCCGCGTCCCACGTACAGCAACTAGAAGGATGTGCAACTATGACATACAGCTACCTGTAGGAGGAGGATTGGCAATAGATGTTAGCTCAGAGCCGGTCTTCCTCAGCAAAAAAATAGGAGGATTAGCATGGATGTTAGCTCAGGGCTGATCTTCCTCACAAAAAATAAAAATAAATAAATAAATAAATAAAGTAGAGGAGGATGGGCACAGATGTTAGCCCAGGGCGAATCTTCCTCAGCAAAACGAGGAGGATTGGCATCTGATGTTAGCTCAGGGCTAATCTTCCTCACACACACACAAAAAATGGCATTTCTCCTTTGGAAAAAGTCGTAACCATTCATTCAACAAACAGCACTTGCAGGCACTGTGCTAGGCCCTGGGGGTACTGTAGAGTTGAATGAGACGAACGTAGTCTCTGCCCTTGAAATTTTAATGAAAAAGTAGTCAAATAAGCCAAAAAAATGATAATTGTGATTTATGAGAATGATGAAGGAAGCAAGCAGAGATGTGATGCAGAGTGAATGTACATTAGAAGTATATCAGAAGGCTGTTCTGAAAAGGTGATTTAGAGACTTTTTAAGAGATCCAGGTATTTCTCTGTCCAAGTTCTAAACCAACTGATAAATAGGACAAAAAAAGCAACAAATGGAGAACCAAAATAGCACCTTTATTACTGACAGTCTTGGTGAAGTTGTAGCTTAGAGGCCGGCCCTGTGGCTTAGCGGTTAAGTGTGCGTGCTCCACTACTGGCGGCCCGGGTTCAGATCCCGGGCGCGCCCCGACGCACCGCTTCTCCTGGGATGCTGAGGCCGCATCCCACATACAGCAACTAGAAGGATGTGCAACTATGACAGACAACTATCTACTGGGGCTTTGGGGAGAAAAAGGGAAAAAAAAGGAGGAGGATTGGCAATAGATGTTAGCTCAGGGCCGGTCTTCCTCAGCAAAAAGAGGAGGATTGGCACAGATGTTAGCTCAGGGCTGATCTCCCTCACGAAAAAAAGAAAAGAGGTTGTAGCTTAGTGTTGGGGTCAAAAGAGGGATTGGTAGCTGTGACAGATTGTGTTTTCCAAGATGGCTATTATAAGATACCCCATCCCACATGCTCTTCCTACAATGTGACATTGAGAGATGAGGGCCGTGTTCCCTCCCTTTGAATTTGGGTAGGCCTGTGACTGGTGGAAGTGATGTTACCGGACTTCTGAGACTAGATCATAAAAGACAATACAGCATCTTCCTGCTCTCCTGGGATGCTCCCTCTTAGAACCCAGCCACCCGTGCTGTGAGGGAGCCCAAGCAGCCCTTGAAGAGGCCCACATGGAGGGAACCTGGCCCCCATCCCACGGGCCTGGCTGGGCTCCCAGCTAACAGGTAGCCAGCATCAATTTGCCAGCCACGAGACTGAACCATTTTGGAAGTGTCTTCTCCAGCCCTCCCAATTGGAATCACGTTACCCCAGCTAAGGCCACCTGGAGCTGAGATGAGCTGTTCCCTGTGAGCCCTGCCCAAATTGCAGATCTGTGAGCAACTTAATGATTTTTGTTATTTTTAAGCCATTATATTTGGGGGGGGCGCCAATAATGACTTATACACTAACTCTTCCAGTCTAGACTTTGGAACAGCCTACCTGAGGGAAAGTTTGGGTCTATAGAACAGACATACTCTCAAGTCCAGGTCAGAAGGGGAGAACAAAAACGTCGAAATAACCTGCTTTTAGAATTTTTGATAGATTATCTCTACCTAGTTGATAAAAATGGTTGATAAAAATGCCCCAAGGGCAAGCAACTCATTCCAGTTTTCCTGGAACTTTTCTTGTTTTAGTAGTGAAAGTTCCATGTACTAGGCACTCTTTCAGTCTTGGGGAAACTGGGATAAGTGGTCACCCTAGTTGCCCCCAACCAGGTAACTCATTCCACCTCCATGAGGAGGAAGTAAAGGTAGGGAAAGATGCCAGAGTGTTCAGGGGAAACTCCCCTCCATGGAGGACATGATTAAAAAACACTGTTTCCCTAATAGTGACTTTTGAACTGGAAGCCAAAGGAGCTAACCGTGTAAAAACCAGGAGAAAAACACCCCAGCAAGAGGGAACACCATACACAAAGACCCTGAAGAAGGAAAGGGTTTGACCTTGGCACAGAGCCATCATCACAACAAAACTGGCATGACTGGCGTTCCTGAGTGGGGGGAGACAGAATGTAATGCTGGAGAAGTATCCAGAAGCCAAATCAAGCATGGTTCAATGAACCATGGGAGAGAGTGTGAATTTCCTTTAAAAAAAAAAAAATGGGACAGGAGCCAGCTCGGTGGCATAGTGGTTAAGTTCACTTCGCTCCCCTTCAGCAGCCCGGGGTTCTTGGGTTCGGATCCCAGGCCCGAACCTACACCACTCATCACGCCATGCTGTGGCAGTGACCCACGTGCAAAATAGAGGAAAGACTGGCACAGATGTTAGCTCAGGGCCAATCTGCCTCACAACAACAAAAAAAGGGACAACACTGAAGAGTTTTAAGCAGGGGAGTGATGAGATGTGAATTACATTTCTCAAAAGCTTGCCCTGGCAGTATGGAGAATGGTTTGGTGGGATTAGAGTAGAAGCAGCAAGTCCAGGGAGGCAGCAAGACATGACGGTGGCCTGGGTTAGGACGGTAAAACCAACAGGACTTACTGATGACCTGGAAACGGGTGAGCAGAGAAGGGAGAAATCTAGAGTATGTAGTGGGTTTTTGGCTTGAGCAACCAGGTAACTAATGGTGCAATTTATGGAGATGAGGAAAGCTGGAGAAAAAACTTATTTTATGCTTTCTGTCTTGGATGTGTTGAGTTTGAATGCCTTTAAGACATCCAAGTGGAGACATCAAGTAGGCAATGAGAGGTGGCACATGAGCTCGGGAGTCAGGCTGCCTGGGTTTGAATCCAGACTCTTCCACCAACTATATGACCTTGGGCAAGTCACTTCTCTTTGTCTCAGTTTTTGTCTCTGTCAAATGGAGATGATAAAGTAACTACTGGAGGGCAGCCCGTGGCCTAGTGGTTAAGTTCCGCACGCTCTGCTTCCTCAGCCCTGGGTTTGGTTCCCAGGGGCAGATCTGAAACTAAGCACCAAGAGGTGAAAAAAATCTTCCCTGGGCTAGAAGAAGAGCGCAAAAACTTTGAGATAAGCTTTGCTAACTGCAGCTGTACATATGCAGCATAATCAACTGTTGTTTAAAACTAACCAGATCTTTCTGTCCCTCCTTAGTATATGAGTGAGCTGTCTTTCCCAGGAAATCAAAGTCCAGACATCAAGACTCAGTCTCACAAGGCCAAACACAGGCTGAAGATAAAAACTAACCAGAAAAATCCAGACAGCCAAGGGAAAAAAATTCAGTCTTCAAGGCCAAACGCAGGCTGGTGGGAAGGTGCCAACCAGCACGGCCACATGCTCCCCCTCCCTTACCTAAAACCCCAGCACTTGCTCTCTCTCGCAACCTTTAAAACCCCTTCCCTCCCATCTTTCGGGGAGATGGGACAAATTTGAGAGCTCTCGTCTCCCGGCTGATGTCACCTAAAATAAAAACTCTTTCCTTGCCATAAGCCTGGCATTCCAGTTTTATTTGGCTCCTCTTGTGTGGCAGGTAAAGAACCTGGGTATGTATCCGGTAACAGACCTACACCACTTGTCAGTGGCCATGCTGTGGCAGTGACCCACATACAAAATAGAGGAAGATTGGCAACAGATGTTAGCTCAGGGCCACTCTTCCTCAGCAAAAAATAAATTAAATAAATAAATAAATACTGGAGAAGTAGGATTTTGTGACAAACGATAATACACATAATAATCACTCAGTTAATATTGGCTATTAATATATTTGAGTCTGGAGCTCGTGGGAGAGGTCAGAAATGGACATATAAGTCTTGGAGCCAGCCTATATAGATGGTGTTTGTGGCTAATGTAGGTTAATTCACATTCCCAACTCCCTTCTCTTTTGCCTTTCTCTACTGACAAGGCTAAAAGTGAGATACTAGATTCGCCAGGCACCCTTGCATATGAAGGGATAGAAGTGGCATATGACAGTTTTGGTCAATGAGTATGAACAGAAATCTGATGAAGGGATAATGGCCGGTGGGTACTTCCCCACTTTCCCACCTTGAACGTAGGTGTCCCGGCAGTGAAGTAACGGGCAGGAATAAAAGGCCAGGAGAATCCCAGAGATGTCACTTCCGGGTTACAGAGTTGCCAAATTGTCACCAGCAACCACTTCTCCCAGGGCTGCTTGATAGGTCAAGAAAATAAATCCCTATCTATTGAGCCCACTAGAGCGGGGTTTTTTGGTATGTTATTTGCCACTGACACAGTAATTAATGCCATGAGTTTGAAGGAGATCCCTTGGTCATTAATGTGTAGACAGAGAAAAAAGTGTGGCCAGAGCACGGCCTGGGGTCCGCCCACATTTGGAGTTAAAGCCGAGGAGGAGGCGGCGCACCTGGCGGAGGAGGCGGGGAGCGGCGAGGGTCCCCGGAGCGAGCGCGCGCAAGGCTCCCCTCCCCGCGCCTGGCCCGCCCGCCCGGCGGTGTGGCGCCAGCCCCGCCATGCCCGCCGACCTCAGCGGCACCTGGAACCTGCTCAGCAGCGACAGCCTCGAGGGCTACATGCTGGCCCTAGGTAGGGCGGGAGGGGCTCTCGCCTCGGGTCTTGGGGTCGGAGGCGGCCGCGCCTGGCCTGTGGGTCCGTCTCCTCCGTGCCGCGGTCTCCCCGTCTCCCTTTCTCCAGTACGCCCGTCCCCGACTCTATCCTCCGTGCCCCCGTCCGCCTGCGCGTCCGCTCATTGCCCCATCCTGCCGTCCTCTCGTCCATCCGTCTGTCTGTCGGTCTATCAGCCCGAGTCTGTCTGCCAGTCCTCTCGTGCTCGCATCCATCCTCCTGTCCCCTCGTCTTTCCGTCTCTCCCAACCCCCTGTCCCCCCTGCGCCCGCCCATCCCCTGTCCTTCCGTCTCCCCCGTCCGCCCATCCTTCTGTCCTTCTGTCCCCCTCGTCCATCCTCCCGTCCCCTCGTCCTTCCGTCTCCCCCATTCCCCCGTCCTGATGTCCATTCTCCGTGCCCCCGTCTGCCTGTCCTTCTGTCCCTCCGCCGTCCCCCTGTCCGCCTCTCTACCCGCTGGGTGGCCAAGGCTCCTGCCCCACCGCGGACTTCTAAGGAGGCGGAGGCGCGGGTGGCGCCGGGCACCTCGCAGAGAGAACTCTGGAACCGATGGGGTCCGGCCGGTGAGGGGTCGCCCTGGCCCGAAGCCCCTCCAGGGGCGACCCTCGCCCCTCAGCCGCCTTTAGCGCGGGCTCTAGGCTACCGGCTCTGGGAGTCTCTGAGTCCAGGGGCTCTCCCAGGGCCGTCCCCGGTCGGCGGCGTCAGCATCACCTGCGGGCTCGTCCGGGACGCAGATCCCTGGGCCCCACCCGGCCCTCCCGAGTCAGGAGCTCCGGGTGCGGCCGGCGCCCGAGCCCCCCAGGTGATTCTGGTGCCCGCTAGAGTCGGAGAGCCACGTTTGAAATCCTGAGTTTTCTGACTGCCTCCTCCCTTGAGGGCTTGAAAGGAGATAAAAAACCCAGCCCCCTTAGAGGCCGCTCCCCACCCCGCCTGGGACGCCCTGCCCAGCTCGGATGCGCTCTGCTCCCCGAAGCGCTTAGGCGAGAGCCTGGTGTGCGGGGCGCGGAGGGAAGGGAACTCGGTGGCCCCAGGGGGTTGCGGGGGTCTGACTCGTGTCCTCGGTTCCCAGGGGGCCTTGGGAATTTGTTTTCTGCCTCACTACCGTTCGCCCTGCCTTTAGTCTTATTCTTCAGACCTGGTAGATCTGAGCACTTACTGTGTGCCAAGTGGTTTCGCCTAAATGACACCGATGCGGGGGTTGGGGGGCACTTTTGACAGATGGACCAGAGCTGCTGGGAGTATGGGGGCCTGGGGGCTGCTCTGCCTCCGCCTCCTCATTATCTGACACTGGGCCTCAGTTTCTCCATCTGTAAATTAAGGGAGAGGTCCATTTTTTTTTCTTTTTTTGTTAGTTTTTGGTGAGGAAGATTGGCCCTGAGCTAACATCTGTTGCCAGTCTTCCTCTATTTTGTATGTGGGATGCTGCCATAGCCTGGCTTGATGAGCAGTGTATCTGTATCCCCTGCCAGGGTCTGAACCCGTGAACCCCAGGCCGCAGAAGCAGACCCAGCAACTTAACCACTAGGCCACTGGGCCAGCCTCTTTTTCTGTTTTTTAATTGTGATAAAATATACATAACATAAAGTTGACCACTTTAATCATTTTGAAATGTGCAGCTCCAGTACGTTCTTAAGATACTGGAGCCGATGGCAGGATTCTCTCTTCCCTTTCTCACACTAAGTAGGCAAGTCTGGAGCTTCTCAAGCTAAATCTGATTCAGATAGACACAAAACCTTGTAGGGAAGAAAAAAAATATTTTTTCTCTACCCATCTAGGTTCCTTGGCTGGGGCCCTGTAAATTAGACTAACAGAAGAGATTCACAAGAGACAAACAGAAGTTTATTAATACATGCATCCTGAATACACACAGGAGCACTCAGTGATGAGTATCTCAAAGGAGGGATTAGAACTTGAGCTTATATAGCATCTTAGCAGAGAGTAATAATTTTGGAGAGATATGACAAGACAAAGAAAAAGAGTTTGTGTTTCTAGGGGTGGCAAATTGTGGGAAGGTAAATATGTGGGGGAACTGATGGAAAATAAGGGCTAGTTAGTAAAGTTTACTATAATGTAGATTCTTCTGGTGCCATCTACAGGCTGGTAAGAGTCTAGAGTTATCTCCCTAACTTCTGTCCATCTTGGTACAGAGAGGCAGGGAGACACCTTTACAAATTTGTGTCCTGCTTTTAGGCAAATGGGGGAGGGCAGAGAGCTTTTCTATCTGCTTCTTCCCAATTGTCAAAATAATCAGTATGCCAAAGTGGTATATTTTGGGGCGGCATATTCTGCTACCCTTCAATCTGAATCTCATTTACTCTCCGTTTCCAATTCATAAAAGAGAATTCGTGCCTATTTTTCTCAAAGGCAATAAGTCCTGATATTTTGCTTATCTTCCCACCCCAAATTAGTGGTGACATGTGACCATAAGTGCTTTCTCAGTATCTGGCTACTTGTGTGGAGGATAAAGTGTTACATAGCAGGTGATGGCCTCCAATTCTGCCTTGCCGTGCTTCCTTTTTAGCAATTTCCATGCGTTTAGAGCAAACCTCTTAGAGAAGAGAACAAGGAATGGAGTCAGAGTCAAAGTTTCAAGCAGGGGAAAACATCTTGTGCTGAGCCTGTCAAGCATAGCAGAGCAGCCTTCTGAGTCTTGTAATTAGTGTTTTCAAAATGTGTGTTAGTGGAATCCTTCCCCTGTCCCAATATCAACTTGCTTTTCTGTATGCTCTATTATGATCCCTTGTTTGATCCTTTTTTTTTTCATGATTTCAATAGAGGCTTACAATGATCTGCCACTGTATTAGATCCTGGAGGCTAACAGAGGCTATTTATTTATTTACATTACTTATATTTATTTATTTTCCAACTTGTTTCTTAAAGAATGAAGCCCTATAGTATTGAGTCAGCCTCCTGCCTCACAACTCCTTTTTTTTACTTTTGGTTCAGGTTCCAGAAAGATATTGGATCTAGGAAACACGTTAACTATTATTTGCAATTTGTTTTCCAAAAGAATATAAGCGTGCTAAGGATTTCGGGAATGGAGAGGCTATTTGGTATAACAGAGCACCAAACTGGAAACCCAGATAGCGGCCATTGGTTGTTGGTAATGGGAACAAAGTCACATAACCGCTCAGTTCCTTTAGTTTCCCCATTTTCTAAATGAGGTGGTTGGACCAGATCTGATATTTGAAGAGTATCCAAATTACAAACCAAGGAGTCTCTTAGCATTTTATACAATAGCTGAAACAAGCCTTAAAACATATTGCCAGTTCCCAACAAGCTGGGAAGAAAATGCAGGGCCAACGCTCTCTTCTGCCTTCCATGTGTAACGAACAGACTCCAGAGTCAACTCGCTTCCCCTGGGCAGGTTAGGGACTCAGGACCAGGTGAGTGTAGGGTCCTGTTACTCAAGGGTCAGCAGGAGCTTCTTGCAGATTCTCGTTCCTCACCCCAGATCCCAGATCTGTGGAATCAGAATCTGCATTTAATCAGATTCCTTTTTTCTTTTTTTTGGTGAGGAAGAGCGACCCTGAGCTAACATCTGTGCCAATCTTCCTCTATTTTGTTTGTGCGTCACCACCACAGCATGGCCGCTGACGAGTGGTATAGGTCAGCACCTGGGAACCGAACGGGGGCCACCGAAGGGGAGCGTGCCAAACTTAACCACTAGGCCATGGGGCTGGCCCCTAATCAGATTCTTGGAGATTTGGATGCAAATTAAGATTTAAGAACTGCTGCTCTTTGGTAAATCAAGTCATCAATAAGACAACTGGCAGAATGTAAATAGTCTAAATCCTGCTGTGCCTACTCAGGTATGTTTTTTTTTTTTAATTAACTAATTTTTTTTTTTTTTTGTAAGGAGGACTAGCCCTGAGCTAACATCTGCCATTCCTCCCCTTTTCTCTTGAGGAAGACTGGCCCTGGGCTAACATCCGTGCCCATCTTCCTCCACTTTATATGGGACGCCACCACAGCATGGCCTGACAAGCGGTGCATCGGTGCGCGCCCGCGATCCGAAACTGCGAACCCCGGGCCGCCGCAGCGGAGCGCACGCACTTAACCGCTGCGCCACCAGGCCGGCCCTGTACTTGTGTATGTTCTAATGCCAACTTACACAGAAGCATTCAGATCTTTCATGAGGACTTCTGCTTCTGGTAATGGCAAACTAATTTAATTGTACCGACTCTCCCATTGAGGACAGCTAAATTAAGCTAGACCAAATATATATTTTTTAAAAACTTCTTAGGGAACATCAGAGAACTACCAAGATAATAAAGAAGGATCAGGCTGCGGTCTGGGAGAGAATAAGAATCCAGAGAGGTGAACCCAGAATTTAGGATGGCTCTTACCTTCAGGGTGTTTGTGGGACTAAGCTGCAATTTTGGGAGCTTCATGGGATTAGGGGGGCAAAAGTTGGAGTCCTGAGTCAGTCAAGGGTAGAAATCTTGTAAACACCCTACTTTGGGCTAGGACTCCGAAAAGCTGCTCCTGAGGAGTAAGGGAGACTTGGAAGTAAACAGCTTTTGAATAGACTGTAGTTTGACTTTGAACCATCCTGGTAGTCCAGGAAAGTCTCAAAACCTAAATTTGAATTAAGGTGCTTCCAGATAGCTAGTGCCCTTAAAAGCAATTTTTTGTGTGTGTGTGTGAGGAAGATCAGCCCTGAGCTAACATCCATGCCAATCCTACTCTTTTTGCTGAGGACGACCGGCCCTGAGCTAACATCCGTGCCCATCTTCCTCCACTTTATGTGGGACGCCGCCACAGCATGCCCTGACAAGCGGTGCGTCGGTGTGCGCCCGGGATCCGAACCCAGGCAGCGAGCAGTGGGCGCTGCCAGAGTGCTGGCACTTAACCGCTACGTCTCAGGCCGGCCCCAAAAAACCAACTTTGAAAAATCCTCTTTGGAGGAAGAGAATATCATGCAAGGTCTTAAATTGTTTCTACAAATAACTTTTCAAATACAATGTACAGTAAACAATCAACATTAATCAAGTACATAAGGAGATAAGACTCCATGACAAGGAAACTCTGGGAGATGTCAGGTATGTTTATTACCTTGATTGTGGCGATGGTTTCACCGGTGTTTGCATATGTCCAAACTTGTTAAATATGTGCAGGTATTTGTATATCAATTATGTCTCAATAAAGCTGTTAAAAAATAAAAAGACCCCAATAGCAAGAATCAACAGAAACAACAAACAACAGAAGTAGGGTGTCCAGATACTGGGATTATCAGAAATAGAATATAAAGCAGTTATGCTGAGCTTAATTTTGGCAGGGAAGCAGAATCTATAAAAAGTAACATAGCAGTGTAGAAAAAGAAACAAATAGAAATTCTAGAACTGAAAAATAATAAGCAAACTTAGAAACTTAGCAAGATCTGTTCTTCTGATTCCTCTCTATGTCCCTTGTTTTCAGAGATAAAGATGCTCTTTTCCTCTGTTATAGGGAGGGCACCTCTCACATGAGGGTCTTATGACCTGCTTCGGGGCAAGGACAGAGAGTCCTTCCTGCACCTGCCATTTCTCGAATTCCTTCAGCCTGAAATATTCCATATGCCAAGGTGCCATATTTTGGGGTAGCCCATCCTGAACCCCATCAAGTACAGAGTTCCTGTTTGGGATGATGAAAAAGTTCTGGAAATGGATAATGGTGATAGTTGCACAACTTTGTGAATGTACTTAATGCCACTGATTTGTATGCTTAAAAATGGGTAAAATGGTAAATTTTGTTATATATATTTTACTGCAATAAAAAATGACCAAAAATAATTGTACTGCAAGGAGACTTTAGTAGAAAACCTACAAGTCCTATATTTCATTAAAAAATTAAAGCTCCTTTTAAATTCAGTTGTTTGAACTGATTATATTTTGTGAATTAGCATTCTCTCCTATCTTAGCCATGTCTTATGACTTTATACAGTGAACTAAAACGTGCTTTTTTTTTTTTAAAGATTTTATTTATTTATTTTTTCCCCCCAAAGCCCCGGTAAATAGTTGTCTATCCTAGTTGTAGGTCCTTCTAGTTCTCCTATGTGAGCCACTGCCACAGCATGGCTACTGACAGATAAGAGGTATGGTTCCACGCTGGGGAATTGAAGCTGGGCCACCGAGGTGGAGCGTGCCAAACTTTAACCACCAGGCCATCAGGGCTGGCTCTGGAGCAGATCCTCTTCCTGAAGGGAGAATTAGATTACTCTGTTTTTGGCTTCCTGCTTGATTATAAGTTCCTGAAGGACAGAGACAGGGCATTTACAACTTTGATTTCTCTACCACCACCCCCTCCCCCCAGTAAAAGATGTTTAAATATTTTGTTTGCCTGGAGAGAGGGAGGGTAGTGCCACAGCTATTAGAAAGTGTGTCTTACCTTAAACCTACCGTTCAACAGACTGCATGAATCTTCTCCAGCTTTAATCCATTAACCAATATCATTTAGGCACTTCCTGTGTGTGAGGGGTGGTGAGGAAGGTACTATATGAACAAGCAGAGCAAGTGCCTGCTGTCTGTTATTTCCCATTCCAGAGGGGACATAGGTAACCTTTTCTGCCCTAGGGCTTTGCACGCACTAGGCATTTAATAAATTTAACTTGAAGGAGGAAAAAGTAAATGATAGAAGACATCATACAAGTGTAGGATATGATTGACATAATTGTAGGGAGAAAATGCTATTCTTTGGATAAAAGTAGATAATGGAAACCTTTAATTCTAGGTATTAAATAGTCATCAACTTAAACTACCAGCATTTAATATTTTAAGGAGTTAGGACAGTATGACAACCTGTATAGATTTCATGAGCACGGAAAGCAGGGCTTTAACTTAAAAAGGTAATGATGGGATTTGTAGTGGCAAATTTTCTAAATGAGGAGGTAGTATGCAAATTCTTCGCCTTTATTGAAGGTATTGCTTTTCAAATTACAATATTGGCCTAAACAATAAGTGAGCCATGGAGTTTTAGAACTATTCAGAATTTACGGTTAACTTTGCTTCTTTTTCTTTTACACAGATTAGAATCTGGGAGGTCAGTTTAATTCAAAATAATTTTCTGAAAACCCAGTAACTCTGTTGAACCCTTAGATCTAGTTTAAGTGCTAACTACTTAAGTCATACTTTTAGCATTAGAATGGCTATTTACAAGAGGAAGATGGGCATAGATGTTAGCTCAGGGCCAATCTGCCTCAGCAAAAAGAGGAAGATTAGCAATGGATGTTAGCTCAGGGGCCAATCTTCCTCACCAAATAAAATAAATTTAAACAAACAACAACAACAAAGGAATGGCTATTTACATATACTATAAATATTAAATTTTATCTTCAGAATTAAGCTAACAGTCTTGGATATTACTGATTTACTTGAATATACAATTTATTACAATTTTTAAATTTTTATGCTTTTTATGTATATATAAGGAAAATACATTCAATTAAAAAATCATGGACTATACTACTTAGATCTTTGAACTGTATGCTCTAGGAAAAAAAAAAATAAGTGATGACCTCTTTTTTAAAAGCAGAAGTGAGGGGCCGGCCCCGTGGTGTAGTGGTTAAGTTTGGGTGCTACACTTCAACAGCCCGGATTTCACAGGTTCGGATCCCAGGTGTGGACCTACCCACTGCTCAACAAGCCGTGCTGTGATGGTGTCCCACATACAAAATAGAGGAAGATGGGCACGGACGTTAGCTCAGGGCCAATCTTCCTCACCAAAAAAAAAAACAAAAACAAAACAAAAAACTAATAATAAAAGTAGAAGTGAGGTGAATGCCTGTCAGCAGTGATAAGATTCAAATAAGTAATCAGAGAAAACCCAGCCACACATCTCACGGTGTGCCCCAGCCAGCATCTCTTTGGAGGAGGGAAAATTACTGTTTTTAATCCAGAACTGATCTTGCAGCTTCCCAACAGGGCTCGGATATGGCTCTCCTAGCTTCTGTCAAACTGTAGGGAGAAGAAAGGCAATGTGCCCTTGAGATAAAGAAGAAAATTTGCTTGGGTTTTAATGTCTGGAGGAGGTAGCCTAGGATTTAGAGTTCCTGGTGGACCCAAAGGAGCCAAGGAAGACCCAGGGTGCAAAGCTCTAGGCAGAGCGGAGCCTGTGCCAATGCCGCAGATCTTGACTCTCTGGTCCAGGTCATCCCCTTTACTCCCACTACAAACACGAGAAGGTGGTGGTGGTCCCAACTTTCCCAGGGTAACCGCATAAATGGGATTTAAAGCCCGTTTCTCTTCACTCCAGGACCCACATTGCCTCAAGATTGGAAGTGGCTTTGGGATTAAGAGTTAATTTGAACAGTTAAAGTTTAGAAAAGTGTATGTTTGTGTTGGCTTCTTTGAGATCCTGCCCTAAAGTGTATAGGCTCATATACTTGTAATAAATAGTGTGCGCATCAGTTAGATTTTCTCTTCCTCCTGCATGAATGTCTTATTTCCTACTTAAAAGTCTAATGGTATGGAGGAGCGTGGTTTAACCTGGATAAAAAAATTATGAGCACTAAAGCCATTTGGACCATGCATTCGGCAGAAACTGACCAGAACTTAAGCTAATTTAACTTTTGCTCTTTAAAAAGGGCAGCCCCTGGGCCCACCCTGTGGCTTAGCTGTTAAGTGCACGCGCTCTGCTGCTGGTGGCCCGGGTTCGGATCCGGGCGCGCACCAATGCACCGCTTCTCCGGCCATGCTGAGGCCGCATCCCACATACAGCAACTAGAAGGATGTGAAACTATGATGTACAACTATCTACTGGGGCTTTGGGGGGCGGGGGGGAAGGGCCAGCCCTGCAACCAAAAATCCAAGTGACAGTGTTACAACATGGTAGTGCCAATTGTAAATTGACTAGCAACAAATCACTTCACGGATTTTAAAAGCATAACTGATATAAAGTGATAATCTAAAATTTGGTTTCTTGTCTGCTTTTGTTTTTGTTCCACTTACAGATAGGGTTTATGGAAAGTCAGCAATAAGTATTTAAATTTGGCTTGGTCATATTATAATAGGATAAATATTTTAAGGGTTTAGCCTCAATGCTTAAACATTGCTGAAAACCAGTAAAGACTGGATCATTTGAGGTTGGCCCCGTGGTGTAGTGGTTAAAGTTCCATGAGCTCCGCTTCAGCGGCCTGGGTTCTGGGTTCAGATCCTGGGTGTGGACCTACACCACTCATCAGCCATGTTGAGGTGGTGACCCACATACAAAATAGAGGAAGATTGGCACGGCTGTTAGCTCAGGGCTAATCTTCCTCAAAAAAGAGAGGAGGATTGGCAACAGATGTTAGCTCAGGGCAAATATTCCTCACCAAAAAAAAGACTGGATCATTTGCATCTCAAGCTAAAAACTTGGGTTCTTGGTCAAAAAATCTTTTTCTTAAGATAAGGACATTCATACTATTGTTGAGCTTAGGAATGGATGGGGCTAATGAGATGCTGAAGGAGCCCTGCTCAGTGCTTGGCCAAGTTTTCTAGACTGGAGATGGAGGTATGAGGCCTTGGCCTTGAGAAATACAGCCAGCCCCAAGTGGCAGTCCTTGTCAGATAAAAACGAATCTATTAGGTAAACAAATTAAAACAGGGGTCTACTCTGGGACCAAACTACCTGCAATGAGGCATGTAAGTCTCTAAATTGAAGATTCCTGGAACTTTATTTTACATAATAGGACAATCCCTAAATGGTTGAACCATGCCCTGGGGCTCACAGAAATGTCCAGGGTGACAAGCCAGCATATAGTTGTGGCTGCCTGCCAATTAGATTATGTCACCTTCTCTAAACATTCCAGTGGTTCCCATCTGACACCATCTTTCTCTGAGTTAAAGCCAGATGGTCCTATGGTACCCTCACATCTCAACTCTAGTTCCTCTCCTTCCTCCTCAGTCTCCCTCATTCTGCTCCAGCCACCCCAGGCTCTAGGCGGTTCCTGAAACCATCTGGCACACCCTTCCTTGGAGTCCTGGGGCCCTCTGTGACCTCTGCCTTACACTCTTTCCCCTGAAATCTGTATGGCTCGATTCTCCACCTCCTTCAGCTTCTTTCTGAAGTGTCACCTGGCTACCCTATTTAAAATAGCAACCCTGGGGCCATCCCCGTGGCATAGTGGTTAAGTTCTGTGTGCTCCGCTTTGGCCGCCTGGGTTCTCGGGTTCGGATCCTTGGCGTGGACCAATACCACTCATCAGCCGTGCTGTGGCAGCAACCCACATACAAAATAGAGGGAGATTGGCACACATGTTAGTTCAGGGCTAATCTTCTTCAAGCAAAAAAAGAGGAAGATTGGCAACAGATGTTAGCTCGGTGTGAATATTCCTCAGCAAAAAAAAAAAAATTAATTAATTAATTAATTATTAAAATAGCAATCCTTACCTCTAGCTACATAATGTGCTCAAAGCTACTAAATCCACGGTCTATACCAAAACCCTGATCTTCTCAGCCTTCCATGTTTCCATGTGTGACTCTTTTTTAAAGCTTATTAAAGATTTCTAAATGATAGTAGTATATGCAAGATTGCAGTGGTTTTTGTTTTTGTTTTCTTCGTTATGATTCAGAAACTGTTCGAATGCTGTCTTAATTCGAAGTGTAAATACATAAAGCAGACAAAGGCAGAGATGCTGTGATTGACTTGAGTTGGGGGCCTGAGCCCTGTCCCCTTGGCTTCCTTGTCCTCTTGTGGGCCTCTGGGGGGTATTCCCAGAACTGCTTCTGCCATGCCCAGCTTCAAATCGATTACCTAAGGCACAGCCAGCCTAATGAATCTTCCCTAAAAGCTGTTCAAGCTTTTCAATCAGCCTCTGGATGGAGGTTTGCCAGCAGGGCTTTTTCTATAGATCCAATTTCGGCAGCAAACGACATTGACGATGTAAAAGAAACATTAGCAATCAAATGTAATGATTTTGAGAACAGCTGCCAAATTCTTAGCTTTTGTATGTCAAGTGAATGTTGAGATTTCTTTTCTTTTTTAAAAATTATTTTTAAGGCATTGACTTTGCCACCCGCAAGATAGCCAAGTTGCTGAAGCCACAGAAAGTGATTGAGCAAAATGGGGATTCTTTTACCATCCACAGGTACAGCAGCTTAAGGAATTACCTTGTTCAATTTAAAGTTGGAGAAGAATTTGATGAAGACAACAAAGGCCTGGATAACAGAAAATGCAAGGAAAAAACACAAGCTCTTCACTTTGCAAGGTTAACTTGGCATTCTACTTAGTAATAGTCGAGGATCCTGCCTGAGCAAACCAACGTTTTCCCTCCTCTCTCAGACAGAGCTTGGTTACCTGGGACAAGGGCAGACTCACCTGTGTCCAGAAGGGGGAAAAGAAGAACAGAGGCTGGACCCATTGGATTGAAGGGGACAAACTCCACCTGGTACTCGCCACATTTGGTTCTTATTTTTGATGAGATGAGACAATATTAAAGAAAATGTTAAACAGGAAACCATGACCAATAATCCTACCATTTCAATCCAGAGGTTTTCAATCTGGCATATTACCTTCCAGTCTGTCAGAATATTCTGCCTTTTCATTTAATATATTCTGCCTTTCATTTAATATAAAATGTTCCAGGTTTCTAAATAATTTTCCTGTTGAATTCATCATGTATTAATTGAATATGTATAATAAGGTAGCAAACTGGCTGCATAATATTCCATCAGGTTGATGAACTTTCATTTTAGTAAAACATTTTCCTAAAAGTGTCCAGAAGTATTGTTTCAGGGTGTTTTCTGCTATTGCTTAAATTCACGTACATAGGGCATTTTGCATCCATGGATTTATTCCCTTAGGAAGAATTCACAGAGGGATCGCTGTTCTCAGAGACACACACATCATTGCCTCTTGCTACCTTGTTGCCTCACTCACTTCCAAAAGGGAGTGTCGATTTCCTGTGCCACCAGCACTTCATGAACGTACACGTTGTAGCTCAACCTAATCAATAATTTATAAATATAACTTAGAAGGTATAAAATTGTACCTCAAGACTTACTCATGGCTTTTTAAATGAGAATTCTTTCCTGCCACATATAGTATAATGGCTTACATTTTTTGAGTGATGATTTTTTGCCCAATTACTGTGCTAAGTCCTTTGAGTGCATTATCTCACTTAGTCTTCAAGACAGTCCTGTGAAATGGACACAATTTTTCCATTTACAAATGAAGAGATGGAGATTTAGAAATTCCCCAAGGCCACAGAAAGGAGCTGGTAGTCTAGCGATTAAGATCTGGCGCTCTCACCACCATGGCCTGGGTCCATGCCCCCGTCAGGGAGCCACACCACTCGTTCCTCAGTTGTCATACTGTAGTGGCCGTGTGTTGCTGTGATGCTGAAAGCTGTGCCACCAGTATTTCAAGTATCAGCAGAGTCACCCGTGGTAGAGAGGTTTCAGCAGAGTTTCCAGACTAAGACAGATTAGGAAGAAGGACCTAGCCACCCACTTCTGAAAAATTGGCCTTGAAAACCCTGTGAATAGCAGCGAAGGATTGTCTGATGTAGCACCGGCAGGTGAGAGGATGGCGCAGAAAGACCAGGCAGGGTTCCGCTCTGTTGTATATAGAATCACCAGGTTCTGACTTGAAGGCGCTAACAGCAGAGGAGAGATTCAAATCTAAGGCTGACAAGAATGTGTGCTTTCAACTCTATGCCTTTTTTGCCTCAATATACATGTGAAATCTAGGTGAGATCCATGAAAACAAAATTAGAGCACTTTTAAAGATTTTTATTTATTTATTTTTTCCCCCCAAAGCCCCAATAGATAGTTGTGTGTCATAGCTGCACATCCTTCTAGTTGCTGTATGTGGGATGCGGCCTCAGCATGGCCAGAGAAGCAGCGCGTCGGTGCGAGCCCGGGATCTGAACCCAGGTCGCCAGCAGTGGAGCGCACTCACTTAACCACTAAGCCACGGGGCCGGCCCCTAGAGCACTTTTAAAGTTGGGTCTGGGGGGGTCTTTGAGGGTCTCAGTGGTCTTTGAGTACAAAGGCATTGAAGATGTTTTGATCCTAGATTGCCACACTTTCCTGACAATAAAAACAAAGTAAGAAACTTGCCATCACAAAAATGTAATATAGAACTGCAAAGAAAATACAAATTTCTTTGAGGATTCAGACTAGTTGGCTGTAAGAAGTAATATTCACATTGCATGTGTCCCTCTTTGTCATATCCAGAAACTCTGCCCACACAAAGCATAGAAGGACCCCTGCTCTAAGGATACTCATGGGACGATTCTTACAGGATGTGATATAATAAAAAATGAATAGTTGGTCGTTGTACTCAGTTCCTAAAACCCTTGAAATCTCCAGAGTAATGAGTGTCTTCTGTATGCTTATGAGATGACTTGTGACTGGGGGGCCTCTAGAGCTCCAGGATGGGGGCTGGTCCCCAGAAAGATCAAGGCATGATTAGAGGGTTGGAACTTTCAGCCTGGCCCCCGACCTCTGGGGAGAGGAGACAGGCTGGAGATTGAATAATCACCAATAACCAATGATCTAATCAATCATGCCTATGTAATGAGACCTCCATAAAAACCCCTAAATGATGGGATCCAGAGAGCTTCCTGGTTGGTGAACACACTGAGGTGCTGGGAGGGTGGCGCTCCAGAGAGGGCATGGAGATCCACACATACACCTGCCATACCTTCTCATATGCATCTCTTCCATTTGGCTGTTCCTGAGTTGTAGCCTATACATGCAAGTAAAAAGCGTTCTTGAGTTCTGTGAGCCATTCTAGAAAATTATTGAACCTAAGGAGGGAGTCACAGGAACCCCCAATTTATAGCTGGTTAGTCAGAAGTTTAGATGGCCTGGGACTTGCCATTGACATCTGAAGTGAGCCCTTAACCTGTAGGATCTGCACTAACTCTGGGCTGTCAGTGTCAGAATTGAATTGAATTGTTGGACACCCAGTTGGTGTCAGAGTTAGAGAAGTGGCATTGGAAAAGACAGTACATTTGGTGTCAGGAGGGAAAACCCCCACACATTTGGTGTCAGAAGTGCTGTGAGTAATTACAGACCGCATGCCCATGTGCCAACTCATCTTCTTTCTTCTTCCCTTCCTCCTTATCCCTAGGAAATGTTCTGTGAAGGACAAGTGTGCAAACAGACATTCCAGAGAGCCTGATCTCTATCTAACAACAGAGCCCACATGTGGCTGCAGCTTAATGCCAAATTATATTCCAGAATGAAGAGATGTTAAACTGTCCTGGTTTGGCGATGGGGCCTTGCGGTCAGAGAGATGTCACATAGCCTGTACCAGAAGCTGTCTGGATTGTGGAAAAACTGCTCAGCTTCAATAAACCTGTCCAGGGCCGGCCCCGTGGCTTAGCAGTTAAGTGCGTGCGCTCCGCTGCTGGCGGCCCGGGTTTGGATCCCGGGCGCGCACCGACGCACTGCTTCCCCGGCCATGCTGAGGCCGCGTCCCACATACAGCAACTAGAAGGATGTGCAACTATGACATACAACTATCTACTGGGGTTTTGGGGGAAAAAATAAATAATAAATAAACCTGTCCAACAGCTCTGATTTTTTTCCTTCTAAATTTAGCATATCTCATTATTTTAAGAAATATTTGAAAGCCTTCTAGTTATGCAATGGACACACCAATGGACAAGATGTAATTCCTGCCTCAAGGTCTAGTGAGGAAAATGAATGACACAAGCATTCTGAGCAGTGCTAATTAGTACAGGCAGTTGTGAGAGCTCAGGAGGGGCAAACCCAACTTTTGGGGATGGACAAGTAGTGGCAGGGGTCTGGGGTAGTAGAGGTGATCTTTTTTTTTTTTTTGTGAGGAAGATCAGCCCTCAGCTAACATCCATGCTAATCCTCCTCTTTTTTTTGCTGAGGAAGACCGGCTCTGAGCTAACATCCACTGCCAATCCTCCTCCCTTTTATCCCCAAAACCCCAGTAGATAGTTGTATGTCAAAGTTGCACATCCTTCTAGTTGCTGTATGTGGGTCGTGGCCTCAGCATGGCTGGAGAAGCAGTGTGTCGGTGCGTGCCCGGGATCCGAACCCGGGCCGCCAGCAGCGGAGCGCGCGCACTTAACCGCTAAGCCACCGGGCCGGCCTAGTGGAGGTGATCCTTAAGCTAAGATCTGAAACATAGGTAAGCAGGACATCAGGAAGCGTTCTAGGTGAAAGGCTGGAGTAAGTTGGAGGGATATTTGAAGAACTGCAAAGATTGCTTTAGCTGGAGCATAGGGTATATGTGGATGGGGTGGAGTGGGGTCTGGAGAGATGACAGAGGAGACTGGAGTGACATGCAGGGGCCCTATCATGAAGAACTTTGAAGGCCAGGTAAAAGAGGTAAGATTTTGTCCCCAGAGTAAGAAGAAGATGGTGAAGGGGATGAAGCAGGAGATCTGCAGGACCAGGGTGGCTCATAGAAAGGATATCGACTTCAGAGGGAAGAAAGGATTGTAGGTGGGGGATGCAATTTGAGAGGCAGTTTAGAAAGTCCTGGTAGAATGAGATGACATAGGTCAGGAACACCTGGAGCCCAAGTCTCAGATACAGGAAAGGAGTTGGGGTTGGAGAGAAATAGCCAATTGTTTAGGAAGCAGAATCCATAGTCCAAGGTGACTGATGAGATGTAAGGACAATGGAAGCAGTGAAGAATCAAGGAAAGTGCACTGTTTTTGGTTCAGGCGTCTGTAGGAAGGTCGAAGCCAATCAGAAAGAAGGCAACAGAAGCAGAAGAGGGAAGTGGAGTTCAAGCTTTAGATTTGTAGGTGCCTGTGCCCAGTGAGAGCCAGGCTGCCAAGATAGTTGGGTCGGGAGACACGTACAAGTTGTCAGGCACATACTATGCATATGGGTGAGACTGTCCAGGACATTGTGTTTAAGGTGAGAAGAGAGAAACCCGAGGTACAAAACCTGCAAAGAAAGGGTGGCCAGGGCTGGAGAAAGAGGGTGGCATCAGGGAAGCCGATGAAAACAATGGTTCAGGGTGGAGGGAGTGTTCAGCGCTTGCTGAGATGCCCAAGTACCAATAAGGCAAGGTGAAGGGTTTTGCCACCTTGGTGAAGATGGGTCAGTGGCACAACTGGTGCTGAAGCAGCACGAGGAGGGTCATGGGACTAGTTGGAGGTGAGGGGATACAGACAATAAGTATTGGCTGAGAAGTGGAAGGAATATGCTGGTAGTTTCAGGGAGTCTTGAGAGGGAGCAATTTGGCAAGAGGGTGGACTTGATGGACCACAAAGTCTATGCCTGAAAAGGAAAGTCAGGAAAGGGCTGATGTTTACTGAGAACTCACTATGTGCTAGGGTCTAAGCTGGGCTTTAGGGATTCCATGGAGCAGAGCAGAGGAAAGGTCTATGCCTATAAGGAGCTTACAGTCTGCTGGTGATGACAGAATTCAATAGGAAATTAAAGTCTGAGTATCAGATATAACTCTTGTTCTAAGTAACAGAAACCAGCTTGTTGGTTTGACCTTAGAAGTGGTGACTTTAGAGCCAAATAAAGTCAGAAGACAGTTGTAGATCCAATTAGATATTGAGACCCCACCAAGTAGAAAGAATATTAAATTGTTTCAGGATAGAGTCAGTAAGTGGATTAGCTGAGGTTGCAGGCCTCCATCAGCTTTGAGAATTACGTGGTGGGTAATCTGAATCAGGGGCTATGAGACCACTCCTTTTTGGAAATCTCCTTCTCCCCAACATAACAGCATTGCTTTGAGGCAATTTGAAACAGGCACCGGTGGGAAGGCAAAATTTTATCAGCATTTGTTAATTTATCCAAATATGAAGGACCTGCTGTCCCAAGGACTGTGCTAATTCCTGGAACTGAGCAGTGAACACAATGAAAATTCCTCCCCTCACGGACCTTCCATTCCAATGGGAGGAGATAGATAATAAAGATGTTAAAAAGATAGCACATCAGTGCTAAGTGTTACCAAAAAAAAAAAAAAAAAAAAAAAACCAAGGAAGGGGGATAGGGAAAGCAGGGAGAATGGGGAGTTATTGCTGAAGAGGTACAGAGTTTCTGTTTGAGGTGATGAAAGGGTTTTGGAACTGGATGGAAGCAGAGGTTGCACAACATTGTGAATGTACTAAATGCCACTGAATTATCCACTTCAAAATGATTCATTTTGTTATGTGAATGTAACCTAAAAAAAAAAAAAGGTAGAGGAGTCATTCATATGCTACAGAAAAGTCACCCAAGAGACGGATGCTGGGCCCGTGAATCTGTAATTTTAATAAGCAGCCCAGGCCCAGGGGCTTTTGACGTAGGTGGTCATGGACCACACTTTGGAAACCTCTGGGCCAGGGTATTGGATAGAACATCCACATAGAATAATTTGCTTGTCTTGATGGAGAGAAGAGAGATGGTGGTTCCGGATGCTGAAGTCCTTGATGAATGAAGAAACTGAACAGGGTGTCTGTAGCTAAGGAGAGCTGACTCACATGAACCTTATAGTGGATGGGGGTTACAGAATGATGGGGTGCTGATGATAATGGGATGGCCTTGGGGACTGAAGAGGAAGCTGACTCCACATTGGGGGAGAAAAAGGCAGCCATCAATGCTTTCAGGTTCAATTAAAACAAAGAGTGTTCCCTGATGTGTGAGTTTGCTATTGCTGCCATAACAAAACTACCAGAGACTGGGTGGCTAAACAACAGAAATTTATTTCATCACAGTTCCGGAGGCTGGGAGTCCAAGATCAAGGTATCAACAGGTTTGGTTTCTCCTGAGGCCTCTCTCCTTGCTTTGCAGATGGGCTCCTTCTTGCTGCATCCTCACAGGCTTTTTTTCTGTGTATGCGTCCCTGGTGTCTCCTCCTCTTCTTATGAAGAGACAGTCCTATTGGATTGGGCCCCCATCCTTATGACATCATGTAATCTTTTTTTTTTTTTTTCGCTTGAGGAGAATTAGCCCTGAGCTAACATCTGTGCCAATCTTCCTCTGTTTTGTATGTGGGTCACTACCACAGCATGGCTGACAAGTGGTGTTAAGTCTGCGTCTGGGATCCCAAACTTGGAACCCGGCACCAAAGCGGAGTGGGTGGTTAAGCACGAACTTAACCACTATGCCACAGGGCGGCCCTGAACCTTCGTCTTTTTACTCCTGCAGACATCTGTTTCTTCAGGTATTTTGTAAAAAGTTTTGTGTTAGAAATTAAGCAGAAATATGCATCTTCCTAAGATTCTTACTCTTCTCACTCTCCAAGGAAAAGACTGGCCTACAGCTTCCTATGGGGCTTACTTTGGCTCCAGTTGTGAAGGGTTCAAGAAATGTGTCACCACGAGGGAGGTTTTCATTTCAATCAGGGAGGTCCACCCCGGGGAGGTCTGCGCCGACTTTTCTGGACGTCTCTGGGAGGGGCAGCTATCCGTCCCTCCAAGGAAGGGGCCGGTGGCAGTGTCTACGCGGAGCGCCCGGCACGCGTTGCAGGAGCCTGATGTGTGGGAGGGTGACTGCACTTAGGCTGTTTATTCCCCAACCTGTGCCCAGCTCGCTAGGAGCTGGCCGTCTGGGAGGACAGCAATGAAATAGATTAAACAGAATTCAATCGGGGCCTCCAGACAGGGGCTCTGCCCGTCTGGGAAGCAGAGGAAGGCTTCTGGAATAAAAGGAGCTCTCCAAGGAATGGAGCGCGCTGCAGAGCCAGCACCGTCCAGTTCCCGAGAATTCCGAGCGACTCAGACACTAGAAAGAGGTCGGAGAGCAGCGGAGGAGAGCGGCCACCCAGAGATTTTGTAGTTAAGGGGGGTTGGGGCAGGGTGACCAGTCTTAGGTAGCTCGGGATGCTGCGGTGGAGCAGGGAGGACCCGATGCGCCCCCTCCTGGATGAGTCGCATATCCTCCTCTCCCCAGGTCCACTGGGGAAGGAGGGAGGGTCCTTACTCTTTTTTTTATTATTTTTTTAAATTTTTATTTATTTATTTTTGTGTGAGGAAGATCAGCCCTGAGCTAACATCCATGCTAATCCTCCTCATTTTGCTGAGGAAGACGGGCCCTGAGCTAACATCTATTACCAATCCTCCTCCTTTTTCTCCCCAAAGCCCCAGTAGATAGTTGTATGTCATAGCTGCCCATCCTTCTAGTGGCTGTATGTAGGACATGGCCTCAGCATGGCCGGAGAAGCGGTGCGTCGGTGCGCGCCCAGGGTCCGAACTCCGGCTGCCAGTAGCGGAGCACGCATACCCAACCGCCAAGCCACGGGGCGGCCCCCAATTCAATTCAATTCTGACACTATCTACCAGATCCCACAAGTTAAAGGGCTCAGTCCTACAAGACTGCCCCCACTTCAGATGCCAGCTGCAAATGGGGTCCCAGGCTACCAACACTTTACTCAGCTGACTACAGATTTGGAGGGTCTCATGACAGTCCCCTCAGGTTCCATAATTTACTAGAACAGCTCACAGAACTCAGGAAAGTGCTTTACTTACTATTATGGGTTTACTATAAAGGATACAACTCAAGGACAGCCAAATGGAAGAGATGCATTGGGCAGGGGACCGGGGGGTGCAGGGCATGGAGTGTCCATGTCCTCTCCAGGTGCACCACCCTCCCATGTGTTCACCAGTCTGGAAACTCTCCTGAACCTCATTGTTCAAGAGTTTTTATAGAGCTCAATCTCCAGTCCCCTTCCTTCTCCCTGAGGTTGGTGGGTGGGGCAGAGAGTTCCCACTCTCTAATAAAGTGGTTGATCTTTCTAGTGAGCAGCCCCCATCCTGAGGCTATCTAGGGGACCCACCCTAAGTGATTCCATTAGCACAAACTCAGGTGTGATCTAAGGGGGCCACTTATGAAGGACAAAAGATAGTCCTATCACTCAGGAAATTCCAAGGGTTTTAGGAGCTCTGTGCCAGGAAGGGGGGGGGACCCAAATATATACTTTTATTATATCTCGTGGTTTTAACCCATTTGGAAAGACATTTTGGAACAGTTCAGTAAAACAAGTGAGAAAATATAATATGTGAAGGATCTCTTTGTCATTTTAAAACAAGATAGCAAGAGGCTATCCTCATGGTGATTTACTTAGCTAATTATTAAAAGCGTTTTATCACAATTGCTTAATTTTTTTTTTTTTTGTGAGGAAGATCAGCCCTGAGCTAACATCTATGCTAATCCTCCTCTTTTTGCTGAGGAAGACCAGCTCTGAGCTAACATCTATTGCCAATCCTCCTCCTTTTTGTCCCCCAAAGCCCCCAGTAGATAGTTGTATGTCGTAGTTGCACATCCTTCTAGTTGCTGTATGTGGGACGCGGCCTCAGCCTGGCGGGAGAAGCGGTGCGTCGGTGTGCGCCCGGGATCCGAAACAGGGCCGCCAGTAGCAGAGCACGCGCACTTAACCGCTAAGCCACAGGGCCGGCCCGCAATTGCTTAGATTGAATTCAATTTAGCAGTCATTCGTAGAGGTTCACCGTGTATTACTAGGTTCTGAGAATATGAAACAAAAGCCATAAAAAAATGAATGATGAATTCCATAGGAGTGATTCTGACATTAAGAAGTGAATTGTCGGGCCGGCGCGGTGGCGTAGTGGTTAAGCGCACGCTCTCTGCTGTGGTGGCCCAGGGTTCAGATCCTGGGCGTGCATTGATGCGTCATTTGTCAGGCCATGCTGTGGTGGCCTCCCATATAAAGTGGAGGAAGATGGGCATGGATGTTAGCCCAGGGCCAGTCTTCCTCAGCAAAGAGGAGGATTGGCGACAGATGTTAGCTCAGGGCTAATCTTCCTCACACACAAAAAAGTGAATTGTTATCAAAAAAAATTTTTTAGGTCATACCCAAAGCAGTAATTCATTATGAGGATAAATTTTGAATAAGTGTAATGAACAAGTTCTTGAATTGTTTAATAATCCAATTAATGAAAAGGAGTGAATCAAAAGATTTAAATTTCTGGTTAATTTACATAAAATACTGACACTGATGGAGTTGATATGAAACATAACACAGCATGACAGCAAAACCAAACTGGTTAATGCATGTCATTAACTCAGAGTATTATCATTAATACTCTATTATTAATATTAATACAGTATTATCACAGCATAAGAAAACTTGAAATGTGCTGAAATCTTACAGTTCATCTCTGAAACTTCATAGAAATATCTGCAAATTTAAACACATACTAAAAATTTACATGTCCTTACCAATAATGAGTTGCAAAGCTAAAAGAAACTCCTAAACAATCAATAATAACAAGTAAATTTTGATAAACCCTACTAGAGGAAAGATTAGTTTAATTTTTGAATCTCTCTAAAAAATTATATTATGAAATTGCAATATGAAGAGGCATTTTGCTACAAAAAATTATTATAGATGCAGTTAATAAAATTATTTTTTTGAATTTTTAAATTTCTTTTCTCAATCTAAATATTTAAATTCAAGACTAATTTTGTATTCTCCTTTTTTTTTTTTTTTTTTTGCTGGGGAAGATTTACCCTGAGCTAAAATCTGTTGCCAAGCTTCCTGTTTTTTTTTGGCTTGAGGAAGATTAGCCCTGAGCTAACATCTGTGCCAATCTTCCTCTATTTTGTATGTGGGTCGCTGCCATGCCACAGCATGGCTGATGAGTGGATTGGCGGCAGATGTTAGCTCAGGGCAAAGCTTCCTCAGCAAAAAATAATAATAATAATAAATTTGAAGCCAGTTTGAGGTGTGCTTTTCTCTTGCTTGCACAGAAGGTGTCCTAACTAATAAACACAGTGTAGTCATAGGGAAGCACCTGGAAATTCCTAAGCATTATCATATATAAATTCTGAAAAATAGGCAAGATCTGATTCGCATTTCTCCTGGACTCTTTGCCTCAGTTTACATTACTTACCCAGATATTGATAATGACAAAAATACAGATATGTTCTCAATACAGGAATGTGGTGAGGAATGCAAATATGACCAAATAAATCAAATCCTTCAAGCTAGGGCTCCACTCTGTGTGTCATGCTTTGTTTCTTAGACTGGTGAGTACTTGGGTGTTGTTAGATTACTCTTTAAACCTTTTTGTTGTGGACAGACTTTTGGGACCCCCTTCTGGGGCTAACAGGTGAATCTAGCAAGGAAACTGCATAGGGTTTAAGTCAGCACAATAAAATCCATGCCGTCCTGTGAAGTAGCCGTGCAGGCCATCCTCAGCCTGTGTCAAAATGAACTTGCAACCCCAGACCTCATGACTGAAGATGCCAGTGGGACAGATCTACACCAGGAAGAGAGAAAGGGGAACCTCGCTCTCACTTTCCTCAGCTGCATTTCTTAGAGATTGAGGAAATAATTAACCACCCTGGTCCTTGTCTCTCTCCACACATGGATCATGTCAGCATCTCTGAACTTGTTTGATGTATAACTAAGAAATTCTTGTTTATGTTACCTTCAATGCATAAGCTAGAGAAAAGCCCAGATGTACTCTATCCCTGTTCAGTTGTAAGGTTTTTTCTACTTTTCCTCTCCCTGCATGTGCACTATTTGTGAAAGAGGTACAAGCTGCACTTAAACTCACACCCCTCGGAGCAGTTCCATCAGAGCACACTGTCGAACTGTTCCCCGGGGCTCAAACTCCTCACACTGATTATTGAATAAACTCCTTCACTGATATCACCCAGACTCTTTATTTAGTCAACATTGTTTATCTAAAATATTTCATAGGTAAATAAAAATACTTCGAGCCTAAGCAATCATGCTTTGCCAATTGGAAGAAACTCAAAACCCAGTGAAGTATTCATGACAAGTGTCATCCCTCTCTCACAGATGAGGAAACTGAGTTATAGAAAGGTAACTGACTGGGCCGACTGGCCCCGTGGCATGGCGGTCAAGTGCGCACGCTCCGCTGCTGGCGGCCCCGGGTTCGGATCCCGGATGCACACCGATGCACCGCTTGTCAGGCCACGCTGTGGCGGCGTCCCACATAAAATGGAGGCAGGTTGGCACTGATGTTAGCTCAGGGCCAGTCTTCCTCAGCAAAAAGAGGAGGATTGGCATGGATGTTAGCTCAGGGCTGACCTTCCTCACAAAAAAAAAAAAAAAAGAAAAAGAAAGGTAAATGACTTCCCAGGAGGGTCATGAAGTTGGTTAGTGACAAAGCCAAGAGTAGAACCATAGGATCTAACCTCTACACTATACATCTTCTGAATTGGTTTAATGTCCTCACAATGGTGAGTGGTGTTAATGTCTTCTGATGTGGATTATCAAAACTTTCCACTGTAGGCACTAGGCATCCACAAGATTGGATAAAAGTCAGGCATGATTCACACTCAAAAGTGAGCATCTCAGCTCAGTGCACATATCTTTGGTAGTGAAGAATGGGTCTCAGAGGGGAAGAGTATGGTGTCTAGAGAAAGATGGAAAATCCTAGTTCACTAAAAGAGAAGTTGAAAAATAGGTGATAATAGGGACCAGACCTATGGCCTAGTGGTTAGGTTTAGTGCATTCTGCTCCAGTGGCCCAGGTTCTCAGGTTCAGATCCCGGGAGCAGACCTCCACCACTTGTCAACCATACTGTGGTGGCAGTTCCACATATAAAATAGAGGAATATTGGCACAAATGTTAGCTCAGGGCTAATCTTCCTCAGCAAAAAAAAAATAAAATAAAAGGTGATAATAATAATAAACCACTTATATAATGTTTACTACGAGTCAAGCACCATTCTAAGTACTTTACATAGATTAACTCATTTAATTTTTACAAGATAGAAAATAGTATTCTTATTCCCATTTTATAGATGAGGCAAGTTAGACACAAATTGTCTTACATTAAGTAACCTGCCCAAGGTCACAGAGTTAGTAAAACGGGTGAGGCAGAATTGGAAACCAGGCAGTCCGGCCCTGAAGTCTGTACTTACAATCCTATACTCCGCTGCAGAACACAGTTATTATGTTCCATATAATGAATCATTTTATCTTGCGTCAACCTTGCTGATTTACAAAATGTTGCACATTTTTCCTCATGTGTGAACAGTATTTCTATCGTTTCTCCCTTTACTTCCGATATTTTGGTCACTAGAACACCAGGAGACTATTTCCATGAAGAAAACTTTCAATTTTTCCTTTCTTTATTCCTTCAGGATACACTGTGTGCTTACTATGTGCTCGTATGTGCTGGTTTCTTGGAGCCCAGGGACACTTAAGTTTCTATTAAGTTATACTTTGCCTCTTCCGAGGCTCCATACACACAGCAGTTTCATCCCCTATTCTAGGTCACTGTACCCAAATTCAGATGTGTTGGCTTCTGACTGGAGGAGCAAGCTGAGGAAAGAACTGGACTACTAGCAAGCTGAGAGCCCACTCCTCGTCTTTGGGTACTGTTAGTTACGTGTACTTTCTCAAGGCTTCACACGGCAGCTTCACCTCATCATCTCCAGGCTAGGGCACGACCTCCAGGTCAAGACGCGCCACATTCTGGTTTTCACCTGCCAACCAGGTCGGTCAAATCAATAACATGATTAAGGCCACTATTGTACATCAATTATACCTCAATAAAGCAGAAATTTTTAAAAAAATAGTGCTGGTTCAGAAATGTACAAGCTCAGTATTTCTATTGTTCATAAAGAAGCTTCACAGACTTTGTCTGGATCTCTCAAGTTTTGGTTCCATCGAGCACTGATCAAAGATCTTTCCATGAAATCACTACCAGATGCTGGCCCTTCACACAACTAGCTGGGCTCATCCTTAGCAAAGGAACATCTTCTAGCAGGCATCTCCGTTACCTATACATTCTGGATGTACATAAAGGAAAAATAACAAATAAATAAATAAATAAATAAGGAAGAGGAAGAGAATGGGCAGGAGGAGGAGAAACAGCATTTCAATTTTGCTCATGAAGCTGGGTACCTGAGGGTTACTGCAAATATTCAATAAGAACATGATCACCCTTCAACCTTGTTCCCAATACAGACACAGATGAAAAGAAGTTAATCTTGGGGGGCCAGCCCAGTGGCGTAGTGGTTAAGTTTGTGAACTCCACTTCAGTGGCCCAGGATTCACAGGTTCAGATCCCGGGCATGGACCTACACCCTGCTCATCAAGCCATACTGTGGCAGCATCCCACATACAAAACAGAGGAAGATTGGCAACAGATGTTAGCTCAGGGCCAATCTTCCTCACCAAAAAAAGAAAAAAGAAAAAAAAGAAGTTAATCTTGTTAATTTGCTATTTTCTTGTTTAACCTGAGAGGTGACTCAAGGGTCACAAAGATTTATGAGCTTGTTTTGCAGAAGAAAAAGAATGCCTTTAAGGAAGTTATGATCACCAGATAACCAGCTCCCAGTTGCTGTTGATGCCCTGAAGTCTGATTGCCCAAGGGCTTATCTGGAGTGAAAGAAACACGGATTTCCTCTTTGTTTCTCTGAAACTCCTCCTCCCAAGCCCCTTACCTCTATAAAGACCCCCTGCTTTCTTCTTTGTTAAAGTGGATTTGAGAGAACCTATCCTCCTGGGCCTTCTCATTTTCGCCAATTCAAATACACCTGTCTCTATCTCCAAGCATTGGTGTCTCAGTGATTGCCTTATTGTGCATTGGACACACAAATTTAAGATTAAGAGGTTCAGGGGCTGGCCTGGTGGCGTAGTGGTTAGGTTCATGCGCTCTGCTTCAGTGACCCAGGGTTCATGGGTTCGGATCCCAGGAACAGACCTATGCACCACTCATCAAACCATGCTGTGGCAGCATCCCATATACAAAATAGAGGAAGATGGGCACAGATGTTAGCTCAGAGCCAATCTTCCTCAGCAAAAAAAAAAAAAAAAGATTAAGAGGTTCAGTATCACTTGTAATAAAAATGTAATTTTTTGGACTATGACTCGTGTTTTTTTCTTAATTTTAACAGCTTTATTGAGTTACAATTTATGTACCATAAAATTCACCCCTTATAAGTATATAGTTCGATAATTTTCAGTAAATATATACAGTTGTGCAACTGATACCAAGCAATGGGTTTGCTCTGCTCGCTGTGATCTGAGCCAATTGATCAAGACAAGTTAGAGATCAGGGAACGAAGTTTAATTAGATTAGCAGCCAAATCGGAAGACAGGTGACTAATGTCTCAAAGACCCATCTTCAAAGATTACAGAATCTTGAGGCAGTTATAGAGGGAAAATGGGCAGTGAGGAGGGGGTCCAGAGATGTTGGTCTCCAGGCATGACAGGCTCCAGGCATCACATTGTTCCATTCTTCTGTCAGCTGTGATGGATACCTTGTAGATGTGTTTCCTGTCTGTGGTCAGCCTGTTCCTGGAGAGAAACTCACAGAACAAAGTTTTTAATTTATCAAGCTGTTGGGGAGTACATAGGTAAGCGGAGGCCATAAATCAAGAGAGCATGTGAATTTTTTGGAGTACGTGCAGCACAGCAAGTAGTCACATGGAGGAGGGGCTGGGGCCATTTAGTGTAACAAGATGGCCTCACTTAGGCTCACTTACACAACTATCCCCACAATCCAGTTTCAGAGCATGTCCATCCCTCCAAAAAGTTTCCTCAAGCCCATTTGCTGACTATTGTTATTCTATAACCTTTTTGTTTGGAGTCTCAGACAGTGAACTCAGTTGATATACTTATAATGAATACTTTTTATATTCGCTTTTGTTTCTGCCCAGGGCAAGAATCTCTACTTTATTTCCTGAGATCTTTTGTAGGATACTATTTTCCCTTATTTTCTTGCCTGCCCTTCATTTGAAAGGTCTTCAGTTCTCCACAGATGACAGGGTTTGCTTTTGATATTTACTCCATGTGCTCATCAGCATTTAATTATATCTTCTGGGTGCAATATTTTGGGCCCTTTGCAAAACAGTCTTTTAATCAGTAACAATAAACAAGCTTTTGGTTTAGGTTGAAAACAACAGGTACATTCCCAATCCTATTTCCTCTATGAAAATGTTTTCTGTGAATATAAGAATCAGCAGTCATAACATTATAGGATAACTTTTTTTTTCTTGAGGAGATGTAGATTTATCACATCACTTTGAAAAATGCTTATCTTAGTACTGAGAATGAGAGGGGAGATAATGGTGCTGCCAGCCCCTAGAACAATGTGCACTGACAGAGGGTCAGGCAACAGACTGAGCCCTGTACTCTTGTTATTCGTGAATCTGGTGGAGTGGACGTTGCGGTTGCCTCCCATTTTATCCTTTTCCCATTTTGTCCCAGCCACATGATTAGAATGGGATTGGCCACACCCCTAGTTCTGTGGGTGGGCCCTGATTGGTTTACTCATGCTTGGGACTTCCCACATCCGTAGTGATTGGTTCAGGGCCAGGTAATGAGAGCACAGTTGGCCCAATCAGAGGGAAGGATTTTTATTTATTGATGGTAGGAAAAAGTTTCATTCTCCCTCTATTCCCCATTCCTCACCTCCCATTCCCTATGGTTTTTTCAAGTTGAGTGGGCCAATAAAGTCCTTTAGTATCTAAAACAGTTGGAGTTGGATTTTGTTACTTGCATTGTAAGGAGTCCTTATGGACATGCTTTATGATTACACTGTAAGTATTTTTATCCAAATTTTTTTTTTTTCTAGTGAGGAAGATTGGCCCTGAGCTAACATCTGTTGCCAATCTTCCTCTTTTTCCTTAAGGAAGATTGTCTCCTAGCTAAAATCTGTACCAATGTTCCTCTATTTTGTTTGTGGGATGCTGCCACAGCATGGCTTGACGAGTGGTGTGTAGGTCCGTGCCCAAGACCCAAACCCTGAACCCCAGGCTGCCGAAGCAGAGCACGCGAAGATAATCACTACGCCACCAGGCTGGCCCCTATCCAAATTTTATAGAATAAAAAACTGAAGATTGGAGAAGCTAAACAGTTTGCTTAAAATCTACATGATTCTAGAGCCCATGTTATTTACCATCATGCTATCCTAGTTCTCCCATCTTGTGTAAGTGTTCCTATTTTCCTGGATTGATGCTGGATAGCATAACTAGATTGAACAAAGAATATATTCCAAATATTAAACACACAACTTGAGCTTTCTATTCAAACACACGAATATAAATAAACTAAGAAAAATGTTAGAAATTTTCAGGGGAAAAAAAGCAGTAATTCCATTATAATAAAGAGGCTATGTTATTTTCAAGTCAAAGAAAAAAGAGATACACATGCTTAGGTGTGCCAGGATATAAAAACAAAAACATTCATAACAGCACTGTTTATAATTGCCAAACTCTGGAAGGATATGTTCATCAAGAGTGAAACGGCTCTTTTCCTTCCTGGCTGCCTAAGGACAGACCACCATCATGAATGACACAGTTACTATACGAAGCAGGAAGTTCATGACCAATTGACTACTTGAGCGGAAATAAATGGTCATCGATGTCCTTTACCCTGGGAAGGCAACAATACATAAGACAGAAATTCAGGGAAAATGAGCCAAAATGTACAGGACAACACCAGATGTCGTCTTTGTATTTGGATTCAGAACCCATTTTGGTGTGCAGCAAAACAACTGGCTTCAGCATGATTTATGATTTCTTGGAATATGCAAAGAAAAATGAACCATGTCTTGACTTGCAAGACATGGACTGTATGAGAAGAAAAAGACCTCGAGAAAACAGTAAAAGGAACATTAGAACCAAAAGAAGAAAGTCAGGGGACTGCAAAGGCCGATGTTGGTGCTTGCAAGAAGGAGTAAAGACTCTGCAATGACTTTTTCTGTGGTGATTGTGTAGTTTTTCTCCTGATAGATTTAATAAACTCAAAAAATGTAAAAAGAGTAAAATGGATGAATAAATTGTGGTATATTCATACAATGGAATATTTTACAGCAAAGAACATGAATAAGCTAGGCAAGCTAAATACAATAATATGGATGAATCTTATAATGTTGAACAACAAAAAAGAGTCAGATATTTAAAAAATGCTGTAGTATAATTTCATTTATATACAATTCAAAAGTAGACAAAACATAAGCTATATTGTTTCGGGATACACATATAAATGGTAAGATTATGAAGAAAAGCAAGGAAATGATCACCCTGAAAATCAGGATGGTGACCCCTCTAGACATAAGGGACAGGGTTGTGATGAGGACTGTCTGGGAGCAGAGGGGAGCAACCAAGGTCTGGCAATGCTCGATTCCTTGAACAAGGTGGTGAATACAAAGGTATTACTTTATAATCACTTTTATGCACATTTCTGTATGTGTGTTATACTTCACAATGAAACATTTTTTTAAGAGAAAAGAGGATATCTCTAGAGAAACAGATAAGAGTTAAAAATCTTCCTTTGATTGTTTGTTCTGCTATTTCACAGTTGGTGCAATTTTTTGGAAACAAAGGTACAATCTCTATGATTAAGTCCAGTTGCAGAGAAATATACGAGAACATCATTTAGAAATCCGTTTCTCAGAATTGTGCAAGCTAGAACTGCACTCTGAAGCCTTATTTACAATAGATGTCACCTAGTGATATAATAAAACAGGTACTATATATACCAATGAAAATAAGTGCTCAAATAAAATAGGCTTATTTATAAGTTTTTTTATATCTCTTAATATATAGATATAACATTAATGAAAACTTGCGATTTTTATGTGGTTGCATAAAAATAGAAATGTGCCTTATGTTTTACAATTTACATGGTTGATTTACCTGCTTTTTAACAGTTCCATTACCTCTCCAATTGTTCTTAGACACTCTAGAAGTTGGGGGAGGGGGAAACATGCTCTCTTTATCCTTCTCTCACAGCAGACTTATAACCTTATAAAATAAAACAAATTATATATTTTGGATGGTTTTCTAAATTCAGTGTACAACTTCTTCCTGCCTCTCTTGGGTCTGCTGTGATGTCAGCCATATCACATTTGAAGCTACTGGAAATATTAAGAGAGAAGGCGGGGAAAGGGGCACAATTAGTATTTTTTAGTTTGTGATACATGTACCTCGCCTTTCTCTCCAAGCCCCTTAAATCTGATATGATTTTGTGTGTGTATGTGTGAGGAAGATTGGCCCTGAGCTAACATCTGTGCCAGTCGTCCCCTATTTTTTGTATGTTGGACACCGCCACAGCACGGCTTGATCAGCAGTGTGTAGGTCTGCGCCGAGGATCAGAGCCAGTGAACCCCGTGCCACCAAAGCCCAGTGGGTAAACTTAACCACTACACCACCAGGCCGGCCCCTGATATGATTTATTTTTTTTAGACAACAGTACTGTATAATAAATTTCAAAGTTGCTAAGAGGCTAGATCTTAATTATTCCCACCACAAAAAAGAAATGATAATTATGTGATGTGATAGAGGTGTTAGCCAATGCTATGGTGGTAATCATATTGCAATATATAAATGAATCACATCAACACATTGTACACCTTAAACTTACACGTTATACGTCAATTATATCTTAATTTAAAAAAATGTTTCCTTGACTAAATTGTTTTCTGAATATGAATTTATGCACTTATTTTATTTATTTATTTATTTTTTTAATTTTTATTTTTTGTGAGGGAGATCAGCCCTGAGCTAACATCCGATGCCAATCCTCCTCTTTTTTTGCCGAGGAAGACTGGCCCTGGGCTAACATCCGTGCCCATCTTCCTCTACTTTGTATGGGACGCTGCCACAGCATGGCTTGACAAGCGGTGCCTCAGTGCACGCCCAGGATCCGAACCTGCGAACCCTGGGCCACCACAGCAGAGCGCGCGCACTTACCCGCTGCACCAGCGGGCCGGCCCCCACGCACTTATTTTAAAAGAGCAGTTTATAATAATACTTAATGGACACCAGTTTAGCGTAATATTGTTGTACACACAAATGTAATTAAAATGCACAAGCAATAAATTAACCAAATTAGTCAAAGTTTTAAAAAAAGAAAACATGTGTATTCATATTTAAGTTGAATAGTAAATTATACATCAATGTCCTAAAGTTGAATTCAGTCTTTTTCTATAACTTGAGCAGTAAAAACGTTTCTTTCTTTTTTGTGTGTGTCATTGTCTATTTTATTTTTATCTAACATGACTGATATACTCCCATTTGAGGTGGTTACCTTCCACCACGTCCCTTTCTTATGCTAGCTGACACATTTATCAATTCTTTTTTACGAGATGAGAGAGAGAAAGGCAGGTGACTTACGATGAAAATGTAGGCAAGAGGTGGAGTTTCCTCCAGACGATAATTTTCTTTTCACTTAATGAGGAAATATAGATATTGAGTTGGTGAGTAGTTCACTTGATTAAAAACATATTAAATCTTATTTTTATTAAAATGCAATTACTCATAGATTTTAAAAGTTAAATAAAACTCTTCTAATATTAAATTTTAAGAATAATACTAATGAAAAAAATTTTATCAAAAACAGTCAGTCATTTGGCAGTAAAGTGAAAGTGGGAGCAAAATGTTCCTCCTTTTCAGAGGATTATAAAAATGAATTATTGTGTTTTAAAATGTGGAGAAATACTGATATAAGTTGAGACCATTGTAAGGAAGGCTGTTGGGTAGATTTCCTTCAGAATACCTGCCTGCTTCAGTGAGTCAGAGCTATGTCCTTCAAACCAGAAGCAATAATCTCTTTCTCCTTTGGACTACTCTAGTACTTTCCTCGAATTTCTTTCATGGCACTTAACACTTTCTGCCACGTACTATAGTTCTGTGTATATTTTAGCTCTCTCCTTGACTGTAAGTATCTGATGGGTAGGGTAATACCTAGCATGGCTTGATTCACCAGTTCATCTTTGCATCTCGCACAATGCTTTGTCCATTATAGGCTTTCAATAAGTGGTTACCGAATGCAAGAATAGATGAGAGACTGAGTCAGTAGCACTAGTTTTCTTTCCTGGCTTTGGCAACCACATCTGCTAAGTGCATCAAATAACCCCAGACCTTAGGCATAACTGTGCAACCCTATGGAAATAAAATCCTACTCCAAGCAAGAGGAATTCTGAATCCTAAACCCAAGTAAGAGTTGGAATAGACAAATTTCAAATAGATAACTTTTAGAAATGTTAAGTCAATCACAGGCATTACCTGTGATTATAGCCAGAAATCACATATAGTTATCAACAAGGCCTCATAAAACAGCAGACATTCCTTAGCAGGCACGCTGCATCATTTTATGCAAGAAGGTTAAAAATCTAGAAAATTGCTAACATTAAGCCAATAGTAATAGCAAACAAGATCTAGTCCACAGAGGCTTTATGTAAGAAAAAAAATTCTATTATTTTCCTTTCAAGAGGAAAGATCCTTTTTCAATTTATAAGATAAGGATATAGTTCTTAGAAGGTAAAGGATTCAAAGAAACACCAATAGTATACAGAATCTGACAGTGCTGTATAAAAATTCTGTGCTGTATAAAAAAAATTCTTTTTCCTAAATCTCTAATTTTTCCCTGTCTACTAATACTTCCCATGAACATACAAGATATGATTTCTCCCAATCTTAAAAACCAAATACTTTTACTTCATTTCTCCCTCCAGCTACTGTCCCATTTCTCTGCTCTCTTTTGCCACAAAACTTCTTGGGACTGTTGTCTATACTCGCATTCTTTCCTAAACACACTCTGATCAGGTTCCTGTCTCATCACTCCACCAAAACTGCTCTCAAGGTCACCAAAGAACTGCTTGTTGCTAAATTATATAATCTCAGTCTTCATCTTACGTGATGTATCAGCAGCATTTGAAACAGTTGATCATTCCCTCTTGCTTTGAACACGTTGTTCACTTGACTTAGATACCACAGTCTCTCGGTTTTTCAACTCCAAGGCCAGTCTTTCTCAGGCTGCTTTGCTGGTTCCTTCACCACTCCTTGCCTCTTAATGTTGGAGGCCCCACGGCTTAGTCCTAAGATCTCTTCTCATGCTGTAATCCCTACTTTGGTGATCATCCCATCTCATGACTTTAAATTTCATATATGCACGAAAGATGTCCAGTTGATGTCTCTAGTCTGGACCTCTCTCCTAAACTCCAGACCCATATATCCAATTGTCTCTTTGACATCTTTACTTCAAGATCTAGTAGATATCTTAGACTTAATATGCCCCAAACTGAACTACTATCTTCCTCTCAAAGTCTACTCCACCCATAGTCCTCCTCATCTCAGTGAATGGCAACTTCATCCTTCTACTAATAGTTGGAGTCATCTTTGATTTCTCCTTTTTTTCATTCTCACACTCCACTCCCAAATTCTGTTGACTCTTCCTTCAAAATATATCCAGAATCCAACCACTTCTCTCCACCTTCATCGCTGCCCACCACCACTCACCTGGATCAGTGCACCTCTCATCTAACTGGTTTCTGTGCTTCTATTCTTGCTCCCCTACAGTCTAGTTTCAACATAGCATTCAGAGTGATCTTTTTAAAACATAAGGGAGATCAGGTCACACCTTTGCTCGAAACTCTCCAACAGCTCCCATCTTAGAGGAAAAAGCCACATATACCACCCTCTACTTTCCCTAACACTCACCCTGTTTGGGCCACACTGGCCACCTGCCAGGTCTATGTCTGACTCAGGGCCTTCTATTCCCTCTGCTTCTAATGCTCTCCCACTGTCATCCACCTGACTCATGTCTTCACTCCTTTCAGGTCTTTCTTCAAATGTTATTTGCTCTGTGAGGTCTTTTCTGGCCCTATTTAAAATGAAAACACCCATCTCCAGCATTATTCCCCTTTCTGGATTTATTTTAATCTATAGCACATACCATCTTTTTTTTTTATTTTTGTGAGGAAGATCAGCCCTGAGCTAACATCTGATGCCAGCTCTCCTCTTTTGTGCCGAGGAAGATTGGCCCTGGGCTAACATCAGTACCAATCTTCCTCTACTTTATATGGGACGCCGCCACAGCATGGCTTGACAAGCGGTGCATCTGTGCACGTCAGGGATAGGAACCTGCAAACCCTGGGCTGCCAAAGCAGAGTGCGCGTACTTAACTGCTGCGCCACTGGGCGGGCCCCAGCATGTACCAACTTTTAAGATACTATAAAATTTATTTAATTATTTTACTTATTGTCTGTCTCCCCCAGTTGGATGTAAGCTCCATGAAGGCAGGGATTTTTGTTTTTGCTTTTTCCACTGCTATACCTCTGTACCTAGTCAGTGCTCATAAATATTTGTTGAATAGTCATGTAATTTTCCAGGTGCTGGGGTTTTAGCAATAAACAAGACAGACCAGGTCTCTGCCCTCAAAGAGTTTACATCTCTTGCAGGGGGAGGGAAGGCAATAAACAAGTCAGCAAGCAAATGAAATTATTTCAGATTTTGATAAGTGCCTTAAAAGAACTAAACAGGGGATATGATAAAAGAGTGATGGAGAAAGGAGGGTGACTTTAGAGAAAGTGGTCACGGAGGGCTAACTCATCATTAGCATGCAAACCTCATGAGTATAGGGACTTCGTCTATCTTGTTCATAGCTGTGATGGGAATTTCCAGGGTTGGGGTGGAGGTTCTCAATTTGGAACCTGTTGAGAAATAGGACCTAGGAGACAGAAAAGTGGAGATTAAAAAAAAAAATTTTATTACTAATAAAATGAGCTAAAACGTCACCCCTAAATTAGAAATACGTATACTCAGCTAGTCCGCGGCATAGCTGGACAACCAGTGGCTTACCCACAGGGACAAAGCCTGCCCCTGTTAGCTTATTTCAGCAAGGAGAGCAGACCAGGATTTTCACTCTCTGCAGGCAGTCAGGCAGGGCATCAGAGAGAAAAGTCAAATGGCACTGAATCTAGCATATGCAGTTCCTGCTTCCAAATCCAACAATCAGCTAAGTCATTCCTCCTATCCTGGGGAAGAGTGAGTGAGATGGTAGAGTGAAGCTGGAAATGGCATTTAAATTCTCTCTCCTCTGTGGAAACATAGGATATAGTGTTTCCTGCTAATATGCTGTGGCAGCATGAAAACTCAGATTTCCTGCTGAGGAGAGTGTAGTAGACTGATGAGTCCAGCTGTTGTCCATCTGGATCTACCACAGTGTTTGTGAGAGGCCATGCTTCCTACAGGCAGCATGCAATACTAATTCAAGCTCATTCCTACAGGAGATGGGACTTTTCCAATGGGCAACTTTGGCTTGATGACATCCATCAGCTTAGCCAAAAACTTTCTTAGAACTGCTCTGCAGAGACTCTTTTATCCAATGCTCCTTCCTTCCTCCTCTCCTTTCACTGGGAGCAGATCTATATCAAGTCTGAAGACTCTCCACATTCTCCTTTAACCTTTATTCCTCACGTGTATTTCCCCAAATAACTCTCTTACATGTCTAATTCTATCTGAGTGTCTGCTTCTTGGAGGATCCAAATAAACCTAGAACAAGTCCTAAGATGCAAAGTGCTCAATAAATATTTCTTCTTCATTTTTTTTTTGTGAGGAAGATCAGCCCTGAGCTAACATCCACGCTAATCCTCCTCTTTTTTTTTTGCTGAGGAAGACCGGCTCTGAGCTAACATCTATTGCCAATCCTCCTCCTTTCCTTTTTTTTTCCCCAAAGCCCCAGTAGATAGTTGTGTGTCATAGTTGCACATCCTTCTAGTTGCTGTATGTGGGACGTGGCCTCAGCATGGCCGGAGAAGCAGTGCGTCGGTGCGCGCCTGAGATCCGAACCCTGGGCCGCCAGTAGTGGAGCGTGCACACTTAACCGCTAAGTCACGGGGCCGGCCCTCAATAAATATTTCTTAAATGAATTACTGCATGAAGGAGATGACATTTGAACTAAGAATTGAAGAATGAGAAGGAACCAGCCATACAAAAAGCCAGGGAAAGAGTTTTTCAGGCAAAGGCGACACCAAGTGCCAAGGCATCAAAGAGGGAGAGATCTTGTCTTATTGAAGAGTGAAGGCCAGTGGGGTTGAAGCACAGGAGAAGGGGAGTGTGATGTAAGGTGAGGCGAGAGAAGTGGAGGTGGCCAAATGCCATAGGATCTTACAGGTCATGATAAGGAGCTTGAGTTTTATTCAATGAACAACGGGGCATCACTGTGGGATTTTTTGTTTGTTTTATTTTGTTTTTTGTGAGGAAGATCAGCCCTGTGCTAACATCTGATGCCAATCCTCTTCTTTTTTTTTTTTTGCCGAGGAAGGTTGGCCCCGGGCTAACATCTGTGCCCATCTTCCCCCCCTTTATACGGGACGCCGCCACAGCATGGCTTGACAAGCAGTGCGTCGGTGCGCACCCGGGATCCGAACCTGCGAACCCGGGGCCACCAAAGTGGAGTGCGCACACTTAAACGCTATGCCACCGGGCCGACTGTGGGATTTTGAACAGGTGAACGACATGATCTGATTTATGTTTTAGGAAAGTCACTCTGCTTCCTGAAGAGGAGATTCAGAAGGGACATGAGTAAAACAGGACCAGTGAAATAGCCTAGACAAGAGATGATGGTAGCTTGGATTCAAGGATTGAAGACAGTTGGAAAGAAGAGAATAATAAGTTCATGATTATTTGGAGTAGAACCAACTATAATTTGCTGAGACAGTATGAGGGGAAGGAGTCATCAAGGAAGACACCAAGGTTTTTGGCTTGGGCAACTGGATGGCTATTGATGACATTTTCTCTTGGAGCGGGGGCAGATTTGTGGAGGCAAAGTGTCTATTAGGTAGCCTAGTACAGATATCAATTAGGTAGTTGGACACGTAAGTCTGGAACTGAGGGAAGAGATCTTGGCTACAGATATACACCTGTCAGTCAGCATATACATCTGCTCTTTAGAGCCATGGGACTGGATAAGATCATCTAGGAAAAGAAGGTTGACAGGGACAAGACGGCTCAGCATTGAGCCTGTGACTCTACAATATTTAAAGGTTGGGTGAAGGAAGCAGCAATGAACCCAAGAAAGAGCTTCCAGTGAGGCAAGAGGAAAACCAGGAAGAGTGTGGCCTCACGAAAGCCAATAGAGGGGAAAGTGCTTCAAAAGCCTTAGCTAGACTGAATGCTGCTGAGAAGGCCAATAAGCCCTGGACACAGAAAAGGAACTGGTGGTGGCCAAAGGGAGGCTGTTGGTGACCTTGACAAGAGAATTTTCCCAGAATGGTACAAAGGCTAGACTGGATTGAGGAGTAAGGGAGGAGTGGGAATAACATGCAAAATATCTTTTGAGATGTTTTGCTGTCAGGGGAAGCAAATAAATGAGGCATCACCTGAAGGAGATGTAGTGTCAAGATAGGGTCTTTTGTTTTTTTTTCACTTGAGGAAGACTGTCCCTGAGCTACTAGCTGTGCCAATCTTCCAATGTTTTTTATGTAGGTTCGAGTCTGGGATCCGAACCCATGAACCCTGGGCCACCAAAGTGGAGCACTCGAACTTAACCACTATGCCACCAGGCCAGCCCCCCAAGGTACAGTTTTGAAAGTTAGTGTTCCTAGAGCAGATATGTGTCCAGTGAGGAGGGAGAAATCCAGTGAGCTCTCTACTTTCTTTAACTTGAGTAAAAGCTATCCTAAAAGATTTTAAGTTCTAGAATTCACCTTCAGAAATGCCTTTTAATTGATTTAGGAGGCTATTTTTTAAGTGGAAAAAAAACTCCTTTTGAAGCCAGGTACCTCAAGGTTACTGTAAATATTCAATAAGATTACTTTTCAACCTTGTTATGAAAAGAAGTTAATTTTGTCTACTTGCTGTTTTCTTGTTTAACCTGAGGGGTAACTCAAGGGTCACAAGGATTTATGAGCTTGTTTTACAGAAGAAAAAGAATGTCTTCAAAGATCACTAGATAACCAGCCCCAGCTGCCACTGACATCCAGAAGTCAGACTGCCCAGAGGCTTATCTGGAGTGAAAGAAAAACGGTTTACCCCTTTGTCTCTCCAAAACTCCTCCTGACACCCCTTAGCTCTATAAAACCCCTTGCCTTCTTCTTTTGTCGAGACGGATTTGAGAGAACCCATGCTCCTACCTTCTCGTCCTGGCCAATTCGAATAAACGTTTCTCCATCTCCAAGTATTGACGTCTCAGTGTTTGGCTTACTGCACATCAGGCACATGATCTTGAGATTAAGAGGTTTGGTATCACTTTCCCTTATAAAATAACAAAATCTTCCCAAAGTGCACCTTTATTTTCAGTCTCATGTTTCAGTTTGTTCTATGGTCTCCTCCTTTATCTGTTACTAGTACTAAAAAGTATTTTTGCTCACTTCCAGGTAATTCTAAGAACTAATTTGTCTTAGGCCCTGAGGCTTGGTACTTCCCAAAAGAGGCAGACAAATTATTTTGCATGGTCCAAAAGGGGTGATGTAATTCTCAAATGGAAGAAACAGAGCAAAACAATGAAAATATGCACTAAGTATTATGAACAACTCTGAGACACTGTTATTTATGATTTTGTGGGAAAGCTTCCCCTAAGGAAAGTAGTAGAAACTCCAGCACTTAGGTTAAAACACAACTGTAAAAGGCACTAAAAAAATGCATTAGAGGGATTCATCCCATAAAAAGACCCTGGGAAGTACAGTTATGGCCAAAGAGACCCCATTTCTAATTTTTTTGATTCTACAAAATTCATTATATTTGCAGAAAGTGTACTTGAGAGTTGAAGAATAAGAAATGGTAATGGTAAATGCAAATGGTAAAAACATTTATGTTTTTTTAGTCTTAAAAGAGTGAGACAGCTTTAAAAATGATCTTCATGTCAGAAAATCCAAAACTTATAAATCGTAAAAGCTTAAAGCTAGACAGGACATGGAATTTATGGTGAACAAAATACTGTGGCATAATCTTCACAATATCACTGCTTAGCAAATAAATGTAAAATCACAGTACTTACTTTTTTTTTTTTTTGGTAAATAAGATTGGCTATGAGCTAACATCCATTGCCAATCTTCCTCTTTTTGCTGAGGAAGATTGGCCCTGAGCTAACACCCCTGCCAATCTTCCTCTATTTTGTACGTGGGACACCACCACAGCATGGCTTGATGAGCAGTACATAGGTCCACGCCCAGGATCTGAACCTGGGAACCCTGGGCCACCAAAGCGGAGTGTGCAAACTCAGCCACTATGCCACCCGGCCAGCCGCCTATCTTACATTTTTTCCATACCCACTATATGCTAAATATTATATCCTTATAATACATAGACAGAGTTATTTGTGTGATAGGGAAAGAATTCAGGGGAAGTAAGATTCCTAATCCTTTTTCTATTTGACTTGGGGCAGGCCATTTAACTTGAATGATTTTATCTTTTCCAACCACAAAATGGGAAGGATATTTCTTATAATATTTCAAAATTGTTACGGATTATTTGTGTACCCCCCCAAATCATATGTTGAACCCCCCCCATCATATGTTGAACCGCCCCATGTGATGGTTTTAGGAGGTGGGTCTTTGGGATGTAATCAGCATGAGATGAGGTCATAAGGGTGGAGCCATCAGTAATGAGATCAGTGCCCTTAAAAGAGTTACTAGAGAGCTTGCTTCTTATCTCTGCTCTCAGTCACCAGAGGATACAAGAAGGCCGTACGTAGTCTGCAGCCCACAAGACGGCTCACCAGACCTGACCATGGTGGCACCTTGATCTTCCACTTTGGCCTTCAGAACTGAGAAATTTCTGTTATTTCTAAGCCACCCTGTCTATGGTATTCTGTTACAGCAGCCTGAACTGACTAAGAAAAATAGTAAATGATTAAATATGACTTGTAAAAGTGAATGTATCATATCAAAAGCACAAGTGACAAAAGAAAAAACAGATAAATTGGACTACATCAAATTAAAAATTTTTGTGCTGCAAAGGGTACCATCAAGAAAGTGAAATGGGGGCTGGCCCAGTGCTGCAGTGGTTAAGTTCAGCATGCTCCACTTCAGCAGCCCGGGGTTCAGAGGCTTGGATCCTGTGGGTGGACCTACACCACTTATCAAGCCATGCTGTTGCAGGCATCCCACATACAAAACAGAGGAAGATGGGCACAGACGGGCCCTGAGAGTTAGCTCAGGGCCACTCTGCCTCGAGCAAAAACAGGAAGATTACCGCCGGCCTGTGGCGTAGCGGTTAAGTGCGCGGGCTCCACTGCTGGTGGCCCGGGTTCAGATGCCAGGTGCACACCGAGGCACCGCTTGTCAGGCCATGCTGTGGCAGCGTCCCATATAAAGTAGAGGAAGATGGGCATGGATATTAGCCCAGGGCCAGTCTTCCTCAGCAAAAAGAGGAGGATTGGCATGGATGTTAGCTCAGGGCTGATCTTCCTCACAAAAAATAAAATAAAAAACATAAAGAGGAAGATTGGCAACAGGTGTCAGCTCATGGCCAATCTTCCTCACCAAAAAAAAAAAAAAAAAAGAAAAAGAAAGTGAAACGACAACCCACAGAATGGGAAAATTATTTGCAAATATCTGATAAAGGACTGGTATCCAGAATATAAAAAGGTCTCTTACACCTCAACAATAAAAAGACAACCCAATTAAAAAATGAACAAAGGATTTGAAAAGATATTTATCCAAAGGAGATACACAAGGAGATACACAAGTGGCTAATAAACACATGAAAATCTAGATATTCAACATTGTTAGCCCTCGGAGAAATGAAAACACAAAACCACAATGAGATACCACTTTACATCTACTAATGTGGCTATAATAAAAAAGACAGGCAATAATAAGTGCTGGTGAGGATGTGGAGAAATTGGAACCCTCACACACTGCTGGTGGAATGTAAAATGGTGCAGGTGCTTTGGAAAACAGTTTGTCAGTTGCTCAAAAAGTTAAACATACAACCCAGCCATTCTCCTCCTAGGTATATACCGAAGTGAAATTAAAACACAGGTCCACGCAAAAACTTATACATAAATGTTTATAGCAGCATTATTCATAATAGCCAAGTGGTGGAAACAACCCAAACGTCCATTAGCTGATGAATGGATAAACAAAATGTGGCATAACCATACAATGGAATATTATTTAGCACTCAAGAAATGAAGTACTGATACATGCTACGACATGGATAAACCTTGAAAACATACGTTAAGTGAAAGCAGCTAGACACAAAAAGCCACATAGGATTCCACTGATGTTAAATGTCCAGAATAGGCAAATCTATAGAGACAGAAAGTAGATTAGTGGTTGGCCGGAGGGAAGGGAAGGGAAGGGAAAACAGGGAGTGACTGTTAATAGGTACTCGGTTTCTGGGGTGATGAAAACGTTCTGGAATTAGTGTTGATGGTTGAACAACTCCATGTATACTAACCTTTGTACACTTTAAATGGGTGAATTGTATGGTATGTGAATTATATGACAATAAGCATGTTTAAAAAAAGAAGTGAACATATTAACATCAATGTCACCAGGAGTCCAAATTCTGGCTTACACAGAATTTCTTTCCTGGAGAGCAGATAATATGCAAAGCCAGCAGTGGTCTAATTTTACTCACAAATTCCTGACATATCTGGCTGTCAGGTTCCTATTTTAAGCAAGTACCAAGAAAAAAAAAGTAACTCTTTTAGTTCTGGAATGCAATCTTTAAGATTACGCTTTAGTAAAGCATCCAATACAGTATATTTTTCACGTGTGGAAAAATCTGGAATTTCATACTGTTACAATGACTGCTCAACTTCGATTTGTGTATTATAAAACATTTGCATTCTTCAGAGATTAGTGGTTGTCAGAGGGGATGAGGGGGGTGGGCAAAATGGGGAAGGTGGTCAAAACGTACAAACTTCCAGTTATAAGATAAACAAGTCCTGGGGATGTAAGGTACAGCATGGGGACTACAGTTAATAGTACTGTATTGTATATTTGAAAGCTGCTAAGAGAATAATTGTTAAAAGTTCTCATCACAAGAAAAAAAATAACTGTGTGGTGATGGATGTTAACTAAACTTATTGTGGTAATCATTTCGCGATATATACATAAATCATGTTGTATACCTAAAACTAATGATGGTATATGTCAATTATATCTCAATTAAAAAAATTCTTGTCCAGCTGAGGATGGTTTCTTGTCATTGACTCCAAAAGTCTTCCTTGTATATGTGTACGCACTTCTAAGTTTTCTGTGTCTCTCGCTCATTTATATTTTCAAATTTTACCTTTGGAACACTTCGGAATACACTTAAAAACATAAATAAGAAATTCTCTCTAAAAGGCCAAAGTAAATTGAAATGAAGCCTACTTGTGTTACAGTTTTCTTCCAAATGGTCTTTCTCTGGGAGGATGGAAGAGTGTTGAAAGAGGTTTTCCAGAACGTGAGCGGTCAGGATGTTAGAGAACGCCCCAGAAACGAGACGTTTTCCGTTTTCTTTTACTTCGCTGCGGCGGCATCGTGGAGAGTCGAGGCGTTGGTGGGTCGCTAAAAAGCCAACGCCTGGGAAGAACCGGCGCGCTGCGGGGCCAGCTCTCGGCGGGCGTCCCCTTCTGGCCGATCTTCTCGGTGTCGGTGGCACCGACACCAGCCCACGGCCCTTGCCATCGCCATCGCCATCGCCCGCCACCAGGGCCCTCCCGGCAGCCCACCTGGCCCCGGCACGTCGCGCCCGCCACCCCAGCGCCGTCGCCATGGCACCGCG